>NC_041739.1:35480786-35783841 GCF_004115215.2 Ornithorhynchus anatinus
TGAAGGAGTTGTGATTACAGGAGGGATTTGTAGGTGGGGAGAGTGATGGACTATTGGATATGAAGCAGAGAAGCAGCGTGGCTCAGTGGAAAGAGCACAGGCTTGGGAGTCAGAGGTCATGGGTTCTAATCCCGGCTCCACCACTTATCAGCTGAGTGACTCTGAGCAAGTCACTGAACTTCTCTGGGCCTCAGTTACCTCATCTGTAAAATGGGGAGGAAGACTGAACGCCCCATGTGGGACAACCTGATCACCTTGTATCCCCCCCAGTGCTTAGAACAATACTTTGCACATAGTAAGCACTTAAATGCCAACATTATTATTATTATTACATGATAGCGAAGGTCATTCCAGACCTGAAGGAGAGTGTGGGCAAGGGGTTGGTGGTGGGTTAGACAAGATCAAGGTAGTGAGTAGGTTGGTGTTAGAAGAGTGAAGTGTGCCAGTTGAGTTGTAGGAAATCAGTGAAGAAAGGTAGGAGCGGGTGAGGTGATAGAGTGCTTGAAAGCCAATGGTAAGGCCTGTCTGTTCGATGCTGAGGTGGATGGGCAACGAGTAGAAATTCTTGCAGTGTGGGGAGATGTGGACTGCATTTTTTTTTTTTTTAGAAAAATGGTCCAGGCAGCAGAGTGAAGTATAGACTGGAGTGGGTAAAGACAGAAGGCAAGGAGGTCAGCAAGGAGGCAGATGCAGTAGTCAAGGCAGGATTTGATGGGTGCTTGGATCACTGAGATAAGAATTTGGATGGAATGGAAAAGGCAGATCTCAGCAATGTTGTAAAGGTAGAACCGACAGAATTTGGTGACAGAATGAATATTTGGGTTGAACGAAAGAGATGAGGCTAAGGACTTGTGAGACAAGGATGATGGTGGTGCTGTCTTCAATAATAGGAAAGTCAAGGGTAGAATAGGGTTCGGGTGGGAAGATGAGGAGCCCTGCTTCGGCCATGTTAAGTTTGAGGTGTCAGCGGGCCAGTCACATAATGATGTCCTAAAAGTAGGAGGAAATATGAGAATGCAGAGAAGGAGAGAGGTTAGGGCCAGAGTGATAGATTTGGGAATCATCTGTGTAGAGATGGTACTTGAAGCTGTGGGAGTAAATAAGTTTTCCACAATGAGAAGATGTTAGAGGAGGAGTCTGAGAAGGAGTGGTCAGAGAGAAAGGAGGAGAACCAGAAAAGGATAGTGTCAGAGAAGCCAAAGTTAGATAATGGATCCAAGACCAGGGGGTGGTCCACGGTGTTGAATGCAGCAGAAAAGTGGAGGAGAATAACCATGAAGTAGTGGCCTAATGGCAAGAAGCAGCTCCTCGATAACCTTAAATAGGCCCATTTCCAGGAAGTTGAGGGGGCAGACACCAAAGAGTACGCTCACAATTTTACTGTTGTATTGAATGGGTCCAAAACTATGTACCAATAATTCCAAGAGAATATGTCATTTTTGTTCAGAGGGTTTTGTGATTCTGAGTGTAAAATAGTAACAATTTACTAATTTACACCATCATTATTTTAACAGAAGTATACTCTTTTGGGTGCCCATGGCAGTAATTACTGTCATCCAGCTGAAAAGAAAACCCCACAAAAAACTTCAGGATAAGACTTTGGACAGATAAAAAGTATAAATAGCTCTTAAAATGACCGCTAACAAGCAAATTAGCTACGGAACAGAATGGCAGCAGATCAATAATGACAGTAAAACTACAGAGTTCTTGCTGATCTCATATTGTCTGTGAATGCAAACTGTAAAAGGGGTCCCTCCAGGCCGCACAACAATAACCTACAAAGAATGAGACACAAAGGGTATCGAGCTTAAAGATGGTTCAATTTCCCAAGACGCCTAGCTCTTGTCACATCAAACCACCTATTAGTCACAAACTCGTACAACTAAGAATTCTCAGGCCTCCTGAGGTCTCCTGTCATCGTGAGAGGGATAATACCAATGAAAGTAGCCCTGGTTCTTTTTGTAACATGTTCAGTTTATTGTTGCCAATGGCTCAAGCAATTTATGATGTCGCTATCACATATAAATAAGATTGTACGTCCTTCGTTCAGAAAAAGGACATTAATGTGTCAGTAAATGGAAAACAAAAGGTATACAAAATAAATGTGAAAATAAAATAAAATGGTAGGATATTTCTATGTGGGGGCCAAAAGGTGAAAACAGTCCCCTGAAAGGTTTATATCACTTTGTAGAATAGAGTTTCCTAGAGAGTGTTTATCAAAATACCATTTTTTTTTTCCTGGAAAGAAATTCAAAGAATGCAAACAAAAGTGTTTCAAAATGCTCTAATCTGTAGACACATATGGTGTTGGAAATAATACTAATAATGTCGATTGGAATTACTATATGAATTACTTTTGGATCTCAAATGTCATTTGGTCTTCCATATTGCAAACGCCGTAAAGAAAGCAATTCTACACATTTCATTTAGCTAGATTGACATACATACATTTGTGATGAGAATTGAAAGGATTCCCTTTTCTAATTATTGAGCTTTACACCATCTTGTTTATGGAATTTCTTTTACAGGATCCAATATTGTCTAATTATGACAAATTCATGGGAAAACATGCCTTAATTTTCTAGCAAACTGCTTCCCACTGTTTTAAATGAACAAATTATTAGGTTTTCATGAAAATAAAATGTCCAGGTCCAAAACAGTTGACTCTTTTATGAAGTATACAGTTCCCAACCTTCATTGTTCAAAAACTACAATAATCTATTTTAAAATTTATTCTTCTGTCTAAAGCCCATGTCAAAAATTTTAATCTTGAACAAGGTGTTTTCTGAAATTTGTAAGCAAAATTAGAGGTGGGGATTAAGTTTGGTTGTCTGGTATCCATACATTTAACATTTGCCAAAGCTGATATGTGAACTGCTAGAAGGCAAACGTGCATATGTTTACATAGGTATTCAGAAGTGATAAATGAGCTTCTTAGCTATATCTTAATTATAAAATTGAAATGTAAAACTACACATTTCATTTAATTTGTGAAATAAAATGGTTTATTACAAGGCAGTCTCCTCAATTCATTTAGGTGTCAGCTATGTAAAACGTGAACAGGTAAATAGCAGAAATTTTGCTGTAAAATGTACTTAGTTGTAAAATTTTGTGCTTGTGTGTGTGTGTGCATGTATGTATCTATATATGTAAAGTGTAGGGAGTAAAGATGGTTCAGCCTGTTTCACTCTTCCACATGATCTCATGCCAAGCTATCATTCACCGTTACTGACCTATCTACAGCATTATGACACTACTAAATGCTACAAATACTTGTCACTAAAATGTTCCTTTTCTATGATTTGATGCATTAAATATCTATTGATTGTCAACAACAAAAAAATAGTAATTACCTCCCTTTCCTTCAGGCTTACACCTGGAGAAATTCAGAAATATTATAGCTTCTCCAAAGATTCAGTGTAGGCTACATAGATTATGGTTAGGTTAGTTGTTTACGGTTGAATTCTAGCCCCAGCGTGTAGATATCTTTTTGTGCGGATCACTGAATTGTTTGGTAATTTCTCCTTAAACTATACAAGCTTGACTAGAAAAATATGAAACCAAAAAGAAAATCTTAATTATATCAGTTATAGTCCTATTATATTTACCATTCAATTAACATGGGGTTGGGGGCACATGATTCTTCCTTTACTGTAGCTTAGCTCCTGGAGATACCAGATGTACCAGGAATCTTCAAAGTGAGAATCAAATCCTGATTCTCCCTCCACTCCCTGTGGCTCCACTCTGAGAAATAAGGAGATCTAAAAACTGCCCTGTGCCCTTCAGGGATTGATAGTGCGGTCCAAAGTCTCTCCTTGAACACTACCCACATTTAGAAGGGCCTGGCACACAGTAAGCGCTTAACAAATACCATTGAAAAGAGAAAAAACGGCCAGGACCCCAGGTCTACTCACAGTGTAGGAAACAGACTCTCTTTCAAGTAGTGCAGTTTCCGAATTTCACTATACCTAATCGCAATGTACTTAAAAAGGCAAAACAAGCTCTTATATTTAACACAAGTGGGGAAGAATACTGTTCTCTGTCCCACTTGGACTGTGCACCCCATGTGGGACAGGGCCTGGGTCTGACCTGATAAATCTGTATCTACCCCAGCACTTAGAGCAGTCATTGACACATAGTAAACGCTTAACAAATACCATAAAACAAAGTAAGCATACTACAAGAATTTTCTCTTGAAAACACTCCTTGCAAAACTCATTTGTTTCTCGTTAACTCTCCATTGTCCTGTGAGTAAAATTAAAATCTAAGGCCCCAAGGGATGTTTCCAAACTCCTTACAGAACAAGATGAATGTATCCTTTATGCAGAACTTCTACGCTATAATTACAGAGGAAAATGACTGAACAGACTAGTTCAGTTTACATATTCTTTAATCGCATTATCGCCTAGTTACTAGCCACTGCTCCCAGAGGCTGGAGTGAAACTGCAATGGCTTTTCAAGGAGAAATCAAAGCTAGAAGCGAAACTGCAGCTGTACAAGTTGCTGGTTATCCAGCAAGAAGACGTTCCCTTTCCACATCTCTTCATTGGTTAGTGTGGATGAGACTTCTCTAGAGCCCCTTGAGATTTTTGGAAGACGGATTCTGTTATCCAAATCCATTACTGCATAATTAGTTTGGAATCATCTCTCCATTCCTGTTTAGTGAGAGAGTGGACTAGAGTCAGTCCACGGAGCGAGCCCTTCTACATATCGGCAAGGGTAGGGTGAATGGAAAATGTGCATCTCCCTGTACACTACAGCACAAGCTCACAGTAGGGTCATTTGGGGACACACTAAGGGAAAGGCCAAGGGTGGAGCAATTGGCAGCAATGGGTGACAATTCTGACTTCAGCAACAGCTGCTCTCCCCTCGCCTTTGACAACTTCTCAGTGAGCCCTGTTTGGATGAAGCATTGTTTGCTGATGCACCAGATTCATTCAGTCGTATTTATTGAATGTTTACTCTGTGCGGAGCACTGTACTAGACATTTACCAGTGCCCAGCCACTGATTTTCTGCTTGGGATAGAATCAGGAGAAAATGGGGCTAGACTGTTTCTCCTTTGTAACTCCTGAAGATATGGGAGCGTTGTCTCCAGGATAGAGGACTGGAGAGTCAAAGGAAAGTTCTACACAGTAAAATACCCTAAGCTACAATATTCCAAACGGCCAATTCATTCGTCTGTTTCTACTGCAAAAGCTGCTTGGAGGAAGTGTGACGAATCATAGCCCATTTCACATCCATAGTAGAGGAAAAAGACACGGCTTTAACCACCCCAATTTTTCTGTCGAACAACCTATTATGCATTTATTGCCTGAGGATAGGTCTAAATGCTTTTGAAGTGGTTTCTATTTTCTGCTTTTTTTTCATGGAATTTGTTAAAGGCTTACTATGTGCCAACAACTGTACTAAGCACTGGAGCGGATACAAGATCATCAGGTGCCTCATGGGGCTCACAGTCTAAATAGGAGAGAGAACAGGTATCGAATCCTCATTTTGCAAATGAGGGAACTGCGGCATAGAGAAGTTAAGTGTCTTGCCCAAGGTCACTCAGCCGGTCACGCAGTGGTGGAGCTTGCACAACTTCTTGTGGTGGGTGCCCTTTGGTCTACTTTTAGGTTTCATTTGGTAAACCCTATTTCTGGTGTTGTGGTATTCACTAAAGGGAGCAACAGTTCCCTGTTCACCTCAATGACCCCCTTCATCATTTAATAGACTTCTGTCAGTCCTCGTAGTTCTCTCTCTTTTTTTTTTTTAAAGCTTCGATGAAGAACTTTGTCTAAGACCTTCAGAAAATATATTTTGAGTTATCTCCGCTGGTTCTTCCTTATCACTGCTTAGTACTTACTCTACACACAGTGAGCACTTAATAAATACCAATGATTGAATGATTGATCGGCTCATTTGTTATCCCCTTCAAAGAACTCCAGGAGACTATCAAAGCCCAATTTCTCCTTTCAGAATTGTTGTTTGTTCATTCATTCATTCATTCAATAGTATTTATTGAGCGCTTACTATGTGCAGAGCACTGTACTAAGCGCTTGGAATGAACAAGTCGGCAACAGATAGAGACAGTCCCTGCCGTTTGACGGGCTTACAGTCTAATCGGGGGAAAAATGGTGGCATTTGTTAAGCGCTTACTGTGTGCAACGCACCGTTCTAAGCGCTGGGGGATACAAGGTGATCGGGTTGTCTCACGTGGGGCTTACAGTTTTAATCCCCATTTTACAGATGGGGTAACTGAGGCACAGAGAAGTTAAGTGACTTGCCCAAAGTCCCACAGCTGGCAAGTGGCAGAGCCGGGATTAGAACTCACAACCTCTGACTCCCAAGCCCAGGCTCTTTCCACTGAGCCATGCTAATGACTGTTCAGGTTTGCCTAAATTCTTGCTGATTTTAAAATTTGCTCTATATGTTACCTAATTGCCAAGTAATATGAGATGATATGGCTATAATTCTCAGGGTCACCTATGAAGTCCTTCGTACAGATGAGGGGAAAGTTACAAATACCAGTTTGATATTGTTGCTAGCCTGTTGTGTTGGAAGATCTCGCCAGAGATCCAAATCCTTGTTTTTACAATGGATATCCTTGGATGCATCTCCCTCTTTTTCCTCTTCTTGCTTTCATCCTGCTTTGTTCCCACAGTTTACCCATCCCAATATCAGGAGATGATGAAATTACAGAGGAAAAAATAGCATTTATGTACATATCAATTATTCATTTATTTATATTAATGTTTATCTCCCCCTCTAGACAGTAAACTTCTTGTGGGCAGGCAATGTGTCTAACTACTCTGTTTTATTGTACAGAGCTGAATACACTGTTCTGCATACAAGCAGCACTCAATAAATACTATTGATTGAAAAACAGAAGTTGTGGAGCTAACCATCTAATAAAGGAAGATATATCATAATCAAAAATTGTTACTGCTCTTAGCAACAATCACATCTTAGGGTGAACTCAGTTTCTCCCACAAGCCACATTTTACCCCTGCACAATTCCTTTCTAAGATTTCACAAAATCAGACCTGCTTCTGACAATTCTTCAGCCTTGTAAAATCATCTTCTGAATATATTTCCAAGGATAATTTTTTCAACATTTATGCACTCCCCACCCGATCATGTTCAGGGTGCTCTCTTTGATCTGGAGGGTGAGGAAAGATTAGACCATCTTCAAAATTTCACCCAATAAACTTCTCCAATATACAATGTCTTCACCAGTCATGTTCAAATTGATTATGACTACCACCCCAGTTAAGCTGTCAAAATACCAAATCATAGCGTGATTCACATTCCCCCATAACAAGAAAAATTATTTGACTATGTGGAATCTTGATGATCATAATAATGATAATTATGGTATTTGTTAAGTACTTACTATGTGCAAAGCACTGTTGTAAGTACTGGGCTAGACACAAGATATTCCACTTGGACATAGTTCCTGTTCCACATGGGACTCAAAATCTTATTACCCATTTTGCCCATTTTTTGAGAAGCAGCATGGGCTGGTGGCAAGAGCATGGGCTTGGGAGTCAGAGGACATGGGTTCTAATTCTGGCTCCGCACCTGCCTGCTGTGTGACCTTGAGCAAGTCATGTAACGTCTCTGTGCTTCAGTTTACTCATCTGTAAAATGGGGATTAAGACTGTGAGCCTCCTGTGGCACAGGGACTGTGTCCAACTGGAATATCTTATGTCTACCCCAGTATTTAGAGCAGTGCTTTGCTCATAGTAAGCATTTGACAAATACCATAAATATTATTATTATTTTACAGATTTGGTAACTCGGGCACAAGTTAAGTAATTTGCTCAAGGGTCACACAGCAGGCAAGTGTTGCAGCCAGGATTAGAATCCAGGTCCTCTGCCTCCCAGGCCTGTGCTTTTTCCATTAAGCCAAGCTGCTTCCCCAATCCTAGAATGCTCTTGATTTGCTCAATGAAACGAGAAATGTCACAACATAGCTAGGCCTTTTGGGAAGAGAATTTGCTGAAACTGCATAATGGCAATTACAATATTTGACAGCCCATTGGTGTAAATACCTATGCAAGGGAGTCAAGCAGGAAGTCAATTTCATGAAGGCATTTAACAGCCAGATTGGAGTCACAATTCAACAAACTCTCCTGGGGCAGAGATCATTACTGATGACAAGCAATCGACACAGTTCCTTCCTCAGTAGTGATTGGGTTGGCATGGGCAAATCTCACAGAAGAGTTGATAAGGAAGATTCAAGAATTTCACATATGATGGCATAAAAGTATGTTAGAGATTAAACTATCAAATACTGCGGGATCTACAATGAGTACTGCCCCAGAATAATCTATTCATGGAAAGGGTAAAGGAATTAAAGAAGTGGGAATTACATCTACCTCAATCATTTGATGGCAGTGCAGCAGGAGTAGAAAATCTGTGTGAATGAATTTCAATAAAATCAAGAAAGCATTACTGTACAATGAGCTGCCCGTGAAAAAGAACATTCAGCATTTTGACCCCACATTTTGCCATTAATGATACACGGATTGGAATATTGGTCCATCCCATGCTCCAAGAGATGATGACTATAACTCAACAAACAATGTGGTGAACACAAGAAAGACTGTAGTAAGATCTAATAATGAAACCTTTCAATCAGAGATGGAAACAACGTGTTCAAGGGAAAATAGAATCATCAACTAGAGTTTGTGGAGATGAAAACCTCAAAGGGTTGAAATCCAGTTCCCAAAAATCCTATTGACTTTTCAAGTTACATGTGTCCCCTCCTTTTAGATCCTACATTTCAGTTCAAAATATGCTGTTTATCCAAAGAAATGTACTTTTAAAAAGATGTTACTTATCAAATTAACCTTCTAAAATAGCGAGGCTGTCAGGTTCTGACTGATCATATGACAAGTTTGAGATGCTCAGTGAGTAGAACCAATTTTTATGTATTCATATTTCTATTAAATATGGAATGACATCTTAAGCAGAATTCTTGGCTATCACCTACTCATTCTTTGTTCCGACATTCTTTTTTCTCAATAATCTACTAGCCACAGTCAACTGTGATACAAGCTCCTTATAATTCTGACACAAAGGAATATTTTTCTATGAACTTGAAATTATACTACCTGCCTAGTATTTAACAACTCTTGCCAAGAACCTGGAAAATGAAAGTTTGGGATTCCATCTACCTGGATGATTCAGACCATAACCATATCTCCTACTTTTGGTTCTTGCCTACTGGATGACATGATATCAAAAATTAGTGTATAAATTTAAGAGATAATTAGAAGTCAGCCTACAAATATTGAGCACCTCTGTTGATCCGATTACCTAAAATTCCTTAAAAAACACACTTCTTGGGAGACTTTTAAAAACCGATTTCTCTATGGTTTCACCCAAGTTGCTCTAACTGATGTTCCATCCGGAATCTAAAAAGTGCAGTGGGAAAATGTTCACTATCAAAATTAGCACAGGATATGCCGTTTCTCTCAGTTTCCCAAGATTTAAAGTTTCCTTACCCTTTACTCTTATACACTGGAGATTCTACACTTTCATTCTTTCCTTACCCTTTCTCTTTCTCCCCACTTATATAGCTCATAGCTCTTCAATTCCTTCTCGGTGGGAAGAGGCCCAGTTTGACAAAGTGCAGGTGGATTGGAAAGGTGAGCAAGGCATGGGGGGGGGGGGGGGTAAAAGGTGAGAAAGGAACAGAAAGTGCTGGAAAAGAAAGTCACAAACCTGGGGGGGGGGATAACTATAGGATAAGACAGTGGATATTAAGCTCATTATTAATGATGATGATAATAATAACGATGATGGTATTTGTTAAGCACTTACTGTGTGTCAAGCACTGTTCTAAGCACTGGAGGGGATATGAGGCCATCAGATTGTCCCACATGGGGCTCACAGTCTTAATCCTCATTTTACAGATAAGGTAACAGGCACAGCGAAGTTAAGTGACTTGCCCAAGATCACACAGCTGACAAGTGACGGAGCCAGGATTAGAACCCATGACCTAAGACCTAAGCCCATGCTCTTTCCACTGAGCCACGCAGCTTAACTGTGGTCAGGGAATGTGTCTACAACTCTGTTGCTCTGTACTCTCCCAAATTTTTACTACAGCGCTCTGTACACTATAAGTACTCAATAAATAGCATTGGTGATATGGAGTGGTAGCCAGCTAATGAAGAGTCTGAAAACGGATGGTGAGAAGCTTGTGGCCCTCACCAATTACCACTGAAATAATCAGGAAGTGGAATCCCCTCCCCTCCTCGCTTGTGTTTCCCACCCATCGACTCCTCATGGCTCGCTCCTCCCCATTGTTCGGAAGCAGCTGCGGGAAAGGCTACCGGGAGAAGAACAGCTGCCGATATGTGCTGGAATGGCCGCCTGCCAGAGTGCCAGCCTGTCCTCCTGACACATACCACTTGAATTTCCGCACTGCTTCAGGGATGTGCCAGTGAAAAATAATGAGAAAGGAACTTGCCAGAAAGGAGCGTGGATGAATCGAAACTTGGATAACAGTGATAAGGGCCAAAATTCATGGAAACACGAGTTTATGGCACAGAAAGGGATGGGCTAGAAGAAACAGCCCAATTGGCAGTGTCCTATTTCCCATTACAATTCAGTAGATCTATTTCAAAATGAGCCCCTCTTAATATTGCGCTGCATTCCCCATTGGCCAACTGGTAGTCTTAGAACCCACTTCCAGGAAGGTGATTTGGGGATTTACTTTAGCTTGTTTCTTTATTACATTTGGTACTTCATAAACACAAGGAAAATACCCATCAAAATATCAGATAAGGAGCTTTGTATAATCCTTCTGCTTAAAAGCAGCAGTGCTGTGCAGTAGCTCTAATATGGTTAACAAAAGGAAAAATCTAACAGTTCAGTGGACTTTAACAGATGAAAGTAAGAAACTACTGAAATTTTAGATGTAGAAATTAAAAAAAAAAAATGGCTTCTGGGGGATGGGAAGCCCAAAAAAGTACCCTGTCGTTCTAAAAGAGTCCTTTCCTCGGCTCATCGATAAAAGAGAAATAGTTACCGGTCTAGAACAGGACGTTCATAGTGCAGGAAGCACAGGGACCAAAGGGTATCTGGTGGGCAGAACAACGTATGGCAACCAAGCATGGCAGTCTACAAGAGACACATTCCAGGTCTGACCAGAGTGTGAAGGGGTGGAGGTTCTCAGGATTGGTGGCAGGGAGGTGCTGATCCTGTTGAATTTCACTTTTTATGGTATTTGTTAAGCGCGGACTAGATACAAGTTTATTAGATTGGACACAGTCCCTATCCTACATGGGCCTCTGCATCTAATTCAGAGGGAGGAGGATTTAACCCCCATTTTATATCTGAGGTAACAGGCACAGAGAAATTAAGTGACTTGACCAAGGTCTCAACTGACATAGCTGGGATTAGAACCCAGGTCTTCTGACTCTCAGGCCTGTGCTCTTTCCTCTAGGCCCTGCTGCCTCTCAGACCCTTCAAATATTTCAAGCCTAACTCAATTAGGAAAGTCCAAGTTCTATTTGTTCTTAACTAAATGTGACTTCCTGGTTCAGTAGACAAGCCAATAATTTGATATGAGTCTTTGAGGGCTTTTTCAATGTCTTATGGCTCTTTCAGAACTATATTTTGATGAATGTAGTTTTAGAGGATATAGAAGCATCAAATTCTGTCTCCTTCCAAATACACATGATTTAAAAATTAGGAGTGAAAATGCTTGGCAAAACATTTGAAAAATGGATTATATTTTTCCTGGTTTTAGCTCTCTAATATAAAGCTTTTGCCTCTCCCCTGTTTTCCTTTTCCACTTCCAGAAACATACACACACACACACACGCACACAAACTGAGTGCAAAACATATTCTAATACAACATCATGCTTCATTATTTCTAGTTTATGCCATGTCCATATTTTATCTCCCATTTGTAGCAGTTTGTAGATTTTGCAGTGGAGTTTTAGAATGTTAGGTAGTATGGAGGAAGCTTCAAAAATAAATTAGATAATACTTTCCATGGGATACCAAAAGCAATATTCTAAAAGCAAAGGAGAAAAGGAAAATGCTGCTAACCCATTAAATGTCCCAATATTGGAATATTAATATGGGATTTTTCTAATATCCAGGATCTAAATGACCATTGACAGCTGAACACAATCAGTAACAGTTCAAGTTTTGTCACAGTTAACAAACCCAATTGATGCAGATCAAAACACCTTTTTCATGTAGGGGATAGAGCCTGGATGTCAAAAAAGCCTCGTGATGAGTGACCGTGGGGAGATATCCCAACAATAATCAATGGTCAATCAGTCATGGAAAGTGCTTATTCTGCTCTTATAGGAGCCTCTTCATTACTGTGTGTGCACTGATCTCAAGAGGCTGAAGATAAAGGTTTCTTTCAATGAATAAAGCAGTAGCTTCCAAGCAGAAGAAAGCATTGCATGAAGGAGAGAGACGGAGCCAGGATTTAGACGGACACAAGTAGAAGGAAACACGTGAAAGTTGCTGTTTTTCTTGTTATCTTGGTTTTTCATGAAAAATAAATTAAAGATCATTCCTAAATGGGGAAGGGATTACTTCAATCTGCAGAAAACTTTGCTTTCCTAAAGAATGAATAAATCAATATTTCCTTTACAAAATGACATAAAATAATTCACTGATCCAAATTCCAAGAGTGGAAACTGATGCAGTGAAATGTATGCCCTTTTAAAGTAAGCACGGAGCTATTTTAAGCGCTGTGGAAAAAATATTTAAGCATTTTAAAAGGTTAATAATAATATTAGTTTTAGGTAAAGGTTAGGTAACTAAATTAAATGTGTATGATTCATAAATGTAAATGCAAAAACAGAGCACTCAGTGGTTTGAATTTACAGATTATTTCTTTTTGATATTATAATTCATTTCTCTTGGGATCTATACATCTTATTAATTCCCAGCAGAAGGGGAAAAATGTCATTTCTTCTCCTCTGCCCGGTTTCTTTTTAAAGCATATGCATTTTCCTTTCCTTCAGCGAGTCTACCATCATTCTGGCACCTTATTGTGCACCACTAAACGGTAACAGAAAATGCGTGGTAGAAAAGCTGGGCGAGGGAAGTAATTTTGAATGTATTTTCATAGTGGAAAATAGGTTTGCCAAAATAGTTTCAGTTTATGAAAGGGGAGGACAGCTGTATTTGGTTTATAATAAATCTTTCACAATTCAGTAAAAGCAAATAGACAGCACAACTGTAACCCATAAAAGTGGAAAATATTAAACAACGGGCAGTGAAGTTGTTAAACTTTCCCACAGACATTGCTAGTTTAAAGCCTTCCCAACATGCACACATGTAGCTCATCTGAAAAGTGGACCAGATAGCGTGAAGGCGAGATGTAGAAGGACAGAAAGAATGACTGCTTATTGGAGGGCAAAAGAAAAATCCCCGTTAAGGTAACTTCTCTAAGCACCCGGATGAAGGTTTCTTCAGCAGTTTCCTGCTCCTATTACTGAATGTTAGTGCAGAATAATTACTTGCTCGCCCAAAATGACAGGACATTGACCCTGCAGACTTATTGAATTCTCATTGCTCGCCTTCAGGCCATGTCGGGGGTTATTCAATTTTGCCTGAGGAGGACAATCTATTATGAGAGATGAGTCAAGAAGGCATCTTCCCTGATTGCCCACCAAAACCATTATCGCAGCACAGAGAGGGCATCAGCAGTGAGTGGACAGACAAGACAACACTGATCTCGATTACCTAGGGACAAGATACAATTTACATTACTTGAAGCACTAGGACAGAGGGCAATCAGTCCTGGGAATAGGGCTACAGACCAAGAGTGAGCAGGTATTAACAGGCGAGCAGGAACTGAGCTAATTGCTTATGCTAGACCCGACCTTTACCCTTACAAGATATTAACTGATTGGTTTGATCTGTAATTATGTGAATAATTTTACATTGATATAAACAGAAAATCTCATCAGACAGGGGAGGGGGAAAAAAAAAAAACCAACCAACAAAAAATCCCATAGCACCCAGATGTTAAAACTCAGACAACATGCTGGATAGATTTTCCTAGCCTGGTCTTGCCGTGTTTTATTTTTCAATGAAATTTCTTGCCAATAGCAGTGGCCTGCTGCAGGAACTTGTAAGATATTTCAGGTTTGAAAACACTGACAACAGTGAAATGCAGAACTGTACCCGCCTACCTTTTCCTGCTAGAAGAATGAATATTTCCTCCTGGCAGAGGCCCTAGTCTTCAACGTTCAGGGAAGTGATGTTGTAAAATGGTGATTTGAGGCTCAGTTAACTCCATAAGCCAATTTCATGGTACTAATGCTAACATATAAGAAAATCAAGTACTGCTTCTCTGTAGATTTGCATGTTAGTCAAATCCTTAGTAGGGTAAGTTCTCCCAGTTAGATCCCAAAATCCTAGCTAAATTGTTTAGTGAAATTGAAAAGTTACCTGGAATTTTCTTAACAGTATTCAATTTGAAATATTTTATTCCATTTTCAAAAGGATTTAATTGAAAGACTAAAAAATGTTCCCATTACATAGGGATCACTAGAGCCAGGAGCGGCTAAATTCTAGAGCATGTTCAATGTAATCTACTGGAGTAATGTTATCCTCTAAAGACCTTCTGCCAGGTAAATTGTACAACACAAGGAATTCTTGTCAGCTCTGGATACGATTCCAAGAGAAACCGTGATTTACGTTACCTGGATAACCCCGTAAAATTCCACTGTAAACTACGCCAGTAATGAAAAGTCATCTGTACCACTTCCTTCATTCACGGGCAATGATGCTATTATATCCGCAGAAGCAGCAAAAATGAACAATGGGGCATGAAACAAGACCGATTTGGGCAAGAGCCTTCCAAAACAAATGCTCTGTGAGATTTTCTGCTTGGAGCACATTCTAAAGTAAGTAGCGACTACAGAAAATTGTATTAAACCACTGACTTAAAATTAGAGCATGTGGCAGAAAGTGTCAAAAATAACTGTCAGCAGCTCATTTCATGCGGTGAAATGCTAGAATCTACTAATTACTTAAGGAGTGGTATTTTGGCTTTGAACCAATCATTATACAGATTGACATCATCTCAGTTTCATGCCTAAAAGAGAAGGCTGTGCCAGTCAATACCACTGGATTATATAAGTACATGTTATGTAATGTGAAGCTAAATGTCCTACCAATTTTCCATTGAACTGTCAATATGCACTTGTTCATTCTTGCAGGAAATATTTTTATGAAAGCATTATGTGGTAATATGCATGCATTCCTTCAGTATATACTGAATATATATGTATATATGTATATATATATACAATGTATATATGGGTAGTAAAATGCATATGTATATATATGCATATGAACATATACATACATATACATTCATATTTACTTATATATGCAACTATGTTTATTTTGTGCATTTATGTAGCAGAAATTGATGGGGCTACCCCCTGTTTGTGTGCGTGTCTAGGACTAATTACGAATTATATCCATCCCATAGAAAAATAAATGAAATTATAGTTTTTACTGTCAAGGGTAATTTAAGAAGAATAGTCTGTGAGTAGGAGCTGGCACAGTAACAGCATTGACTGATTGCCCTCTTGGTTAGGGGCACTATACGAGGCACTTGGGAAGTACAGAATATTCCACAAGGAAATTGCACTCAAAATTAATAATAATAATAATAATTGTGGTATTTGTTAAGCACTTACTATGTGGCAGGCACTGTACTAAGCACTAGGGTGGATTCAATCCAATCAGGTTGTACCCAGTCCCTGCCCCAAATGGGGCTTCCAGTCTCAATCCCTATTTTACAGATGAGGTAACTGAGGCACAGAGAAGCAAAGTGGCTTGCCTGAGGTCACCCAGCAGACAAGAAGCAGATCCGGGATTAGAACCCACAGTCCACTAACTCCCAGGTCCATGCTCTATTCACTATGCCATGCTGCTTCTAGCAATAATTCTAATAATCAGGCACACACATATGCATGAGTCCTGGGGAGCATATAAATAAGTTCATAAGTTGTTGAAGGAAGGATACGGCTCAGAGTGCTGGGAAATTAATCGAGGAAGGCTTCTCGGAAGACCTGGGATTTTAGGAGGGCTTAAAACTGTGGGACGAACTATAGTCTGTCTGAAGTGGGGAGGGAAGAATTTGCAAGGCTGGGGAACAATGGGATGAAGATGACAGAGGCGGGAGAGTTGAGAGCAAGGGACAACTAGAAGGTTGCTTTGGGAAGAATGAAGTTGAGGAAGAGTGGGTGAAGAAAGCACGTAGGTAAGGTGGGACTAGATAGCACAGAAGTCGATCATGAGGCATCCCGTTAGGTGAGAGGAGACGCGAGAAGTCAGTGGAAGGAAACAGCATGGCTTAGTGGAAAGAGCACGGGCTTGGGAGTCAGAGGTTGTGAGTTCTAATCCTGGATCCACCACTTGTCAGCTGTGTGACTTTGGGCAAGTCACTTACTTCTCTGTGGCTCAGTTCCCTCATCTGTAAAATGGGGATTAAGAGTTTGAGCCCCACGTAGGATAGGGACTGTGTTTAATTGGTTGATTTGTATTTATCTGAGCCCTTAGAACAGTGCTTGACACGGAGTGAGCACTTTAACAAGTATAATAATATTACAACAATAGAGCCGGAAGACCTGGCCCTTCTGATTCAGCATCCAGACAACCTCAGGGAAGGAACCAAAAGGCATTTATTTAATCAACCAATTAAAATTATTGAGTGTTTATTGACTGTATTAAGCATTTGGGAGAGTATAATCTACTGAGAGCTGGTAGACATGTTCCCTGCCCAGAGCAGGTTTACAGTCTAGAGGGGGAGACAGATATTAATATAAATTAAATTACGGATATGTACACAAGTGCTATGGAGCTGAGGGAGGAGTGAATAAATGGTCCAGATCCTAATGCAAGGATGATGCAGAAGGGAGTGAGAGAAGTAATGAGGGCTCAGTCGGGGAAGGTGTCTTGGAGGAGTTGTGCTTTCAACGAGGCTTTGATGGTCAAGGGAGTGAACATCTGTCAGATATGAAGAGGGTTGAAAGTTCCAGACCAGAGGTGGGATATGGATGCGGGTTCAGTGGAGAGATAGATGAGATCAAAGTACAGTGAGCAGGTTGGCATTAGAGGAGTGAAGTGTGCAGGCTGGATTGTAGTAGGAAGTCAGTGAGATGAGATAGGAGGGAGCAAGGTGTTTGAGTGCTTTAAAGTCAATGGTAAGGAGCTTCTGTCTGATGCAGGGGAGGATGGGCAACCACTAGAGGTTCATGAACAGTAGGGAAACATGGACTGTATGGTTTTGTCGAAAAGCGATCCTGGCAGCAGTGTGAAGTATGGACTGGAGAGGGGAGATACAGGAGGCAGGGAGGTCAGCAAGGAGGCTCTATCTGTTATCCCCCTTATTTCCATGCCCCAACAGGCACATCCAGTGTGAAACTAGAATCCTAAGGAAGCACCTGCAGGAAAGGCCAGAGGGCAGCAGAAAGATTGGCTCCA
The DNA here is from genome assembly GCF_004115215.2 of Ornithorhynchus anatinus. Lineage (NCBI taxonomy): Eukaryota > Metazoa > Chordata > Mammalia > Monotremata > Ornithorhynchidae > Ornithorhynchus > Ornithorhynchus anatinus. The sequence continues at coordinate 35,498,265 of NC_041739.1, forward strand.
ATTTAAAATACCAAACAAGAATATTAGACTCCTTCTAGTGAAACTCTGATTCAGTAGTCAGGACAGCGTGTTTCCCACCTGCTCAGAGTACTGGTAATGATTATAATAATAGTAATAACTGGTATTTGTTAAGTGCTCACTATGTGCCAGACACTGTACTAAGCACTGGGGTAGATACAAGCTAATCAGGTTGGACACAGTCCCTGTCCCACATAGGACTCCCAGTCTTAATCCCCATTTTACAGATGAGGTAACGAGGCACAGAGAAGTGAAGTGACTTGCTCAAGGTCACACAGCTGACAACTGGCACAGCCAACATTAGAATCTAGGTCGTTCGGACTCCTAGGCCTGGGCTCTATCCACTAGTTCACACTGCCTCTCTGGATGGAGAAGAAATGATTGAAGACGGAGTATGGATAACAAAAATGCTTTTCTTTGTCCCATTATTAAAACACGTGACATAGTAATGCCTTGGAGTTCGCTCTGCCCTCACCCCTATCAATAAAGACTCATCTCAGAACATATGTTTAAAAACTGTGCATTCAAGGAGTCTTGAGTAATCGGGCCGAACGTCAGTAGACATCTTACTAGGCTCGGAGAACTCCAATTTTCCCAAGCTCTGTCCAACCTCTTTCTGTGAACTCCCTCTTCTCATTTTGTTACATCATTGCCTTCTCTTTAATAGATCTGTCAGGAAGCTATTCCTGCTATTTCTCAAACCCACAGGGAATTATACATTAAATAAAAGGCTGGGAATGAACAACTCAAAGTTACCACTTCAGTTTGGCCTCAACATCAATATGGGTCCTTGGGCAAGTCACTTAACCTTGTCTTGTTTACGTTTCCTCATCTGTCAAGTGGAAATATGATACTGGGCCTTCTTTACAGGTAAGATTTATGGATTAACTAATTAATGGTGGTCAAGTACTCTGAAACTATCAAGTGCCATGCAAATGTTAAGTAGTATTGTGTTATTTTCTTCACTCATTCCACACATTTCTGTTCTACCAGGGTCTCCACGTACAGAGCAACTTTTCTTTTACTCTCCGGTCCCTTAGGGAATGAATCAACTGAATTATTCTAAGTTTTTGCCAGCTTCAGTGCTCTTTCCATTTGAAAGATTAGTAACGCTGTTGCTTTCTTTAATTCCTTAGACGGTCCCACCGTTCTTCATGATAATGATATCTTTCATTTTAAAACTGATAAACATAGGCGGGATGAGCAAATGGAGGAAACGGAGAAGCAAAATTTCTTTAAAAATTTAGTGTACATCTTTCACACGTGCATCCACGTCCTTCAGAGGTCTCCTTTGCCAGAGCTTCTCCGCTGCCTATTTCTCCTTCCTTTTTTGTTTTTAATTTGAAGAGTTCCTCTTTCCTCATTTCTACCCAGGACTAGACAACCCACCAGGATACTGGGAAAAATCTGGTGGCTAGTGAGCATGCAAGCCACTCTGTGAAGTATCCACCTCTGAGAGGCTCCTTGCCTGCTTTAAGCAAACAGCCATTCAGAGCCAGTGGAGAGGATTTCAGAACTGTGGGTGCAAATAAAGAAGATTCTGCTCCTGGAGTTCCACTACCCCCCACCCTCTTACGCATTCACGGTGGTATTTTTGAATCATTTTGAAGTCGGTCTGACTCTGTTTATTTCAAAGCCCTTTTTTAGGTTGTTTCATAGTAGTTCTGATTTCGTTCTGCTTATTTTACACTGCCATCCTTGAGGATGTGTTGAGAGACCTGGAATATAGTGTCAGAATATGCTTCTGATGCATCAAACTCTTGCAAGTCAACAGGCTACAAGTATCATTCAAAGATCGCTACATCTTCCAGGAGCTACTGTATTTTAAAGACTGGCTTCTGGAGGTATTTATACAGGAAGATAATTATGGTATTTGTTAAGTGTTTACTATGTGCCATACATTTTTCTAAGTGCTTGGATATATAGAAATTATTTGGGTTGGACACAGTCCCTGTCCCACATGGGGCTCACTATCTAACTAGAGGGAATAGGATTTAATTCCCACGTTACAGATGAGGAAACTGAGGTACAAAGAAGTTAAGTGACTTGTCGAAGGTCACACAGCAGACAAGGGGCAGAGCCGGGATTAGAACCAGGTTCTCTCACTCCCAGGCCCATATGCAGAATTCAGCCTAACACTCTAGAAGGACGATAGATTTAAAGAAAACTGAGGCTAGGTCCTATAGGACCTGGAAATGCCAACACCCAACAAAGTATTTTTTATCACTAACACAGATCTTAATAGGTCACGGAACTCTGCTACCTAGGCACTAACAGTGCAGATCAAGAACAAAAAAAAGGAAAAATCTGAATCAAGAACACCAACATATACTCGTAGACACTGACAGAAAGAAAATGGTGACGTCATTGGGTTTCATACCAAGCAAAAGGTTTGCAAAACTATAGTAAACTACAGCTTCCTACAGGACCTTTAGACCTGGACCTACTACAAAAATATATATTGAGAAGCAGCGTGGCTCAGTGGAAAGAGCCCAGGCTTGGGAGGCAGAGGTCATGGATTCTAATCCCGGCTCCACCACTTATCAGATGTGTGACTTCTCTGGGCCACAGTTCCCTAATCTGTAAAATGGGGATGAAGACTGTGAGCCCATGTTGGACAACCTGATTACTCTGTATCTACCCTAGGGCTTAGAACAGTGCTTGGCACTGTCAGTGCTTAACAGATATCATCATTATTATATATATATTTTTGCAGTTTTATCACTGTCACCTGTGCCCTAGACTCTCAATTAAAAGCAAAATAAAACCATAGGTTCCTGAAAGACAACCAAGTCACTAGCACTGAGCTCTCTATGGATAGCTCTACTGGATAGATAATAGTAATAATAATAATAATTGTGGTAGTTATTAAGCACTTACTAAGTGCCAGGCTACTGTATTAAGCAATGAGGAAGATACAAGATAATCCGGTTGGACACAGTCCCTGCCTGTTCCATATAGGGTTCTCAGTCCCAATACCCATATTATAGATGAGGTAACTGAAGCACAGAAAAGTTAAGTTACTTGCCCAAGGCCACATGGCAGACAAGTGGTCGAGCCAGGAATATAGAACCCAGGTCCTTCTGACTCTCAGACCCACACTCTATCCACTAGGCTACACTGATTTTCATATAAGGAAAAGGGATCAAAGCAGGAAACCCAAAGATGTGAAACCAAATTGGCACTTAAGCAAAAAGGAGAGACAGGATAAAATGCTCTCCAAGCAAAATTCATTAATGTACATATCTTTGTACTTGGTTGCTTCTCTTACCTGTAATTTGCTTTACTATCTCCCCAGTTTGTCAGCTCTTTGAGGCCAGGGGTCATGTCTACCAACTGCATTGTACTTTCCCAATCACAAAGTACAGTGCTCTCCACAAAGAAAGCACTCAAGAAACACCATTGACTGACTGAATGACCCTACCATAACACATGATATGGCTTATTATACTTATAATCTAGTGGATGCTTATGTGGTTATGGAATAGTATCCTTGATTTGGAGTATACTGAACTGTAATCAAAGTACATTATAAAATCTACTAAGCTTGTTAATCAATAGCAGGTGTAATTACATAGATTCTTTAATTTTCAGCTCTTGTAATTCTTGTCAAAAAAAATAAAGTCCAACCAATTTCCTTTTCAAAGGGTATCTCGATTAGATCCATTAATTTCTAATATAACACGGGGGGTTACATTCTGGATGAACCCTGCATCAAAATACACAGTGCCGAGAGCATATACACAATTTCTTCTGACATCCTACTGCGTTCTATCCAGAGGGAGTTGTGGTATCGGAAGCACATTCGCTAAATCCCTACCAGTGTTCTGTCCAAAACACTTGAGTGAAAACTCTTGTTAAGGAAGGAGTGTCTGTTTCTTCCCAGTCTTCTTTATAGAATGTTCAGCTTGTGTTATTTCAGTTAAGGGAATGATCTCATCCTGTTTCTACCATACCCTGTAAATCATAGACGACATCATTTAGAAAGACTTCCAATTAATCTTTCCAATTTCCCATCCATGTTGTTGTTACTTAGAGACAATTAAAGTCCAGTATGATAATATTATTTATGCTTCATCTTCTCCAGTGGAACTCCCTCTCCTCTCACATTTTGTATGTTGAGATTATTTGGACTAAGAAAAAGATCCTCCCTTAATACTCAGTTTAAAGCCAATTTAATGAGCCCTGCCAGTTCTTAATGCCCAGGGAGGTTGATATCTCATCTGGTTAAGTGGAATCTAGAATAACTTCAAAGATCAGGACATCTGTTTGGGTAAATCATAGCTTCGTGAAGCCCAACTCTTTTGCCTACACCACAGATGCATGGTTTTGACCCTATGTTCATGCATTTGATTTCATTTCCAACTCTCATTAGAGGTTTCTCTAATATAACCATCTTCCCCTATATCCCACAGCACGTTCCTGTGGAAAATTTCATATTCAACATGAAAATGGGCTCATGACAAAGGATCAATCCTGAACTATGAGCTGGCCATTTAATTTTTATCACAAGATTTGCACTAGAAAATGTATCATCTACTACTTCACTTCACTTGTGTTTCTCAGGAAGATATCTATCCATCAGTCAATCAGTGGTATTTATTGAATGCTTACTATGTGCAGAGCACTGTACTAAGCATTTGGGAGAGTACAATACAACAGAGTTCGTAGACATGTTCCCTGCCCACAACAAGCTTACAGTTTATAGGATGGAGACAGACATTAAGAGAAATAATTTATACAGAATTTATAGATATGTACATACGTTGTGTGGGTCTGAGGGTGGGGCAAATACCAGATAACCAAATCTATATTTTAGAATTTTATTGATTTAAGGCCTTAGAGGGCTTCCAAGATTTCAAATAGCCTTCACCATCTTGAAAACACCTTCGATAACCAAATCAAATTCAGAAGATCCTAATCAGATTCAATTTTTTTTAATGGTATTTGTTAAGCACTTACTGCATACCAGAAACTGTTCCAGGCAGTGGGGTAGATACAAGGTAATCAGGGCGAACACAATGCCTCTCTTTGCTAGGAAACATGAGCCCTGCCATTACTGGGTCTGACCGATGGGTCATTCAGTCAAGCATTCTGTCTTTGGCAAAGGTAGCTGGATAATTAGAAAAGCCGAATGATGGTCATGGTTTCTAATCCAGTCTCTGCCACTTGCCTGCTGTGTGGTCTTGGGCAAGTCTCTTCACTTCTCTGGGCCTCAGTTCCCTCATCTATAAAATGGGGATTGAGACTGTGAGCCCCACATGAGAGATGGATTGTGTTCAACCCTACTTGATTGTATAATAACATTAATAATGATAGCATTTGTTAAGTGCTTACTATGTGCCGAGCAGTGTTATACGTGCTGGGGTAGATACAAGGTAATCAGAGTATCCCACGTGGGGCTCGCAGTCTTAATCCCCATTTTACAGATGAGGTAACTGAGGCCCAGAGAAGTCAAGTGACTTGCCCAAAATCACACAGCTGACAAGTGGTGGAGCCGGGATTAGAACCCACAACCTCTGACTCCCAAGCCCGTGCTCTTTCCACTAAGCCACGCTGCTTCCACTGCAATGCTTAGTATAATGCCTGGCACATAGTAAGCACTTAAATACCACAGTTAAATACGTCCTCTTTGAAGTCTCTCCAACATTTTCCCTTCGATACCCTTAACTTTCCTTCTAGTAATCCATTATGGACAGTTCCTTCATTAATTCATTCCTAGTCCTCTGGAACCTGTTGAGATTTTGGAATCCACAGATTTGTCTACGGCTCCAAAAAAATGCACCATATACTTTAATTTGAACCTACCGCTTGTAAGCACCCATGGATGACCCCTCCTTCTGATGGTGTGGGATTTTGTGAACAATTTTTTTTTTAATGGTACCTGTTAAGTGCTTTCTATATGCCAGGCACTGTACTAAGCACTGAAGTAGATATGTGACAATTAGGTTGGACATACAGTCCCCGTCCCACATGGAAGCCACAGTCTAAGTTGAAGGGAAGATGATTCAATCCTCATTTCATTGATGCGAACTGACAAAAAGAATGGAAGTGACTTGCCCAAGGTCACAAAGCAGACAAAAGGTGGAGGTGGGATTATGAGATCAGGTCCTCTGACTCCCAGGCCCACGCTCTTTCCAATAGACCACATTGCTTCCCCAATTCTGTGAACACCTTATGTAATATCACTTTCAGAATAAAAAGTCTATTTTTTCCATCTATCTTATAATAATATTGGTATTTGTTAAGCGCTTAATATATGCCAGGCATTGTACTAAGCGCTGGGGTAGATACAAGCAAATCTGGTTGGACACAGTCCCTGTCCCATGTGGGGCTCACAGTCTCCATCCCCATTTTACAGATGAGAGAACTGAGGCCCAGAGAAGTGAAGTGACTTGCCCAAGGTCACAGAGCAGACAGGTAGCGGAGTCAGGATTGGAACTCATGACCTCTTGACTTCCAGGCCTGTGCTCTATCCACTATATCATGCTGCCTCTCCAAACAGAAGCTTCTCTCTCCTCCTGATCGTCTCGGTTGTCTTTATGTAATATCTCTAGATCTACTTTTCCAACATAAAATGTAGTGACCAGCCCTATCTCTAGTAATCCTGCTACAGGCTTGCCATGATTTTATTTAGTGATACAATGACCCTTTTTATTTTGCTTTTTTTACTTTCTTCTACCAGCGTGGCTCAGTGGAAAGAGCACGGGCTTTGGAGTCAGGGCTCATGAGTTCGAATTCCAGCTCTGCCACTTGTCGGCTGTGTGACTGTGGGCGAGTCACTTAACTTCTCTGTGCCTCAGTTCCCTCATCTGTAAAATGGGGATTAAGACTGTGAGCCCCACGTGGGACAGCCTGATTCCCCTATGTCTACCCCAGCGCTTAGAACAGTGCTCGGCACATAGTAAGCGCTAAACAAATACCAACATTATTATTATTATTACCTGATGATGTTTGGTAGTTTGTTGGCCTTTTGGTTGCCTCATATGAAAGTGCCTCCAAAATATCCTTCTGCGACATGACTACTAATAGGCCAGACCACTGACTAATTTGCTGGGTGACCTTGGATAAGTCATTTAACTTCTCTATGCCTCAGTCACTCATCTGTAAAATGCAGATAAAGACAGTGAGCCACATGTGGGACAGGGATTGTGTCCAACCTGATACCATTGTTAATAATAATAATGTTGGTATTTGTTAAGCACTTACTAGGTGCAGAGCACTGTTCTAAGCACTGGGATGGATGCAGAGTAATCAAGTTGTCCCACGTGAGGCTCACAGTTAATCCCCATTTTACAGATGAGGTAACTGAGGCGCAGAGAAGTTAAGTGACTTGCCCACAGTCACGCAGCTGACTAGTGGCAGAGCCAGTATTTGAACCCATGACCTCTGACTTCCAAGCCCGGACTCTTTCCACTGAGCCACGCTGCTTATTAGTAGCAGGCCAGGAAAATCTTCGCAGGGTCAGACCACTGGGTGGGACTTTAAGGAACTAAAACTTTCAAAGGATGAGGAGGATGTGGCTATCACAGGATAGAGCTTGCTTTTTTCTTAATCACCCCACAGTCATCTTCTCAAGAATCTCAAGGAGCTTACAGTCTAAAATAAATACTAAAATAAACACTAAAATAAATTAGAGAGAAGGAAATAATAGAGTTGAAATAGAGTAAGAGCATATATGTGCTGCAGGGGTTGTGTGCACTTAAATTGGAGGAAATAAATAGTGAAAATTAGAGATTAATCAGAGAAAGCATCCTAAGAGATCAAATTTCAACCGTTCATTCGATCAATCATTTACTGAGTGTTTATTATATTCAGAGCACTAAGCGCTTGAGAAAGTACAATATAAAAGAAACTTGCCTTGCCCACAACAAGCTTACAGTCTACAGATGAGTTTACAGTCTAGAGCAAAAGGACTTTGAAAGTGGAGAGGGCTGTGGTTTGGTGAATTTGATTTGGGAGGGTGTTCCAGGCAGTGGTGGGAGAAAATGAGCAGGAATTCAGCAGTATTTCTTTCACCTCATTCAGAAAGAGCAGAGAATAAGGTACGGTGATTAGGTGAATTGAGAGGAAGAAAGAGTGTGATGTGGAGCATAGTGCGAGAAGAAAGGTTAAGTAGGAAGGAGAATGTTGATTTAGATCTTTGAAGCCAATGGTTAGGAATTCCTACTTGATGTGAAGAGGAATGGGTATCCATTGGAGGTTTTTGAGGAGTGGGGACACTTGCGGAGTGGCATTTTAATAATTATTATTACCATGATAATAATAATATTACCATAATAATATTTATTCATTCAATAGTATTTATTGAGCGCTTACTATGTGCAGAGCACAGTACTAAGCGCTTGGAATGTACAAATAGGCAACAGATAGAGACAGTCCCTGCCCTTTGATGGGCTTACGGTCTAATTGGGGGAGACAGGCAGACAAGAACAATGGCAATAAATAGAGTCAAGGGGAAGAACATCTCATTAAAACAATGGCAAATAAATAGAATCAGAATCAGAAATAGAATCAGAAATAGAAGAATAATTTTAGACACAAGATCCGGACAGCAAAATGACTTAAAGACTGGAGAGGGGAAATCAAGTGTTTAAGCACTTATCCACATATAGCCATCTTTTTATAGCCTTCTTCCTCCAATCCATAATTCGAGCCTGAATCCTTGGCTAGACTGTAAGCTTTTTGAGGACAGGGATCGTGTCTAACTAACTGTACTCTCACAAAGGTTCAGTACAGTTCTCTGAAAACAGTAGATGCTCACAAAGATACTATTGATTAACTGGAAGGTTCCCAGCAAATAGTTAAGTTGAGTCCAGCTGAGGAGCAAGAGTTTTTGCAAATGACATTCCCCAGCCTTGAGGACTCGAAAAAATGATTTGGATTCCTAATACTCTAGCCAGAGAGGAAGATTTTGAAATGTTATATTTTATCAGGGATCTGGCAGTGACTCTCCAGAGGCAACTCCCTCAAAGTCAGAGGGAACAAATTGAGAGATTGGAATCTGGGTCATTTTCCTGCCTTTTCCCAGGACCTAGCACAGAGTTCACAGCTGCCAAAATGTAGCCAAGCATGGTGAAAAGGAGACTACAAGAAAATCCCAATGATTGGACCCTCGTTTAGATGCCAATACCTATTATCTGAAAGTGGTCATGTTCCCAAACTACCTTTCTTACTTAAAACAACTCTCCCACCCATCAATCTCGCTCCTGGTGTGTATGAATTCCTTGCCCCTCAGCTTCTTTAATTAAGGTTCTAATAGTCTCAAGCCTTTCCCCATACCTCTGAGGAACCAGTGAAAACAGAATAACACCCTTTCTTTGGGGGCTCTGCTCCCGAGTTTGAGTGAGCAGTGGATCACTAGAGCTCCCCAGGGGTTCTTAGGAGGGAATGTACTAGCAGGCTGAATGACACTGGCTCTCTGGCCTAACACCAATGCCTGTCATAAGTGTGAACACGAGGAAGAACAGTCTTTCCAATGCGGAAAACAAGACCGAAAGGGCTGGTGAGCCATCGGCATTCACCGCCAACCCATGAGTCGTGCTCTCGTCAGCAGCACCGATACACTTTCCATTTCAAAATGTTTTTCGCTTGACCTTTGCCTGTCAAGCAGATGCTTCTGGATGTTGGGTCATGTCTTATTATAAATTTTACACGGCGCCAAAAGAGAGTTATTTGCTTTGAGGCCCCCCTCATATCTTTGTTGAGGGCCTATTAAAATCCCCACCCTACCTTCAGAAGCATTTCTCCACTGCAGCTGTTCTATATTCAGAAGACCTTTTCGCATAAACAAGGCAACTCTTCTGCACTGTGATCCATTTGAGAGGGCGGGGTAGGTCAGCCCGTGCTGTTTCTTCATTGTTTTATGCTGCTTTCGGTCAAGGATGTACCTAAAGAATAAAGAAAGGGCAGCAATTAAGACAGAGGGAGGATGTTTAGCAATTACAACACCTGAAAAATGAAATTTCAAAGTGCAGATAACATTCATATTGACCGCAGTTCTATTGAACTGTTATATTTAGAAAGATCATTGGCGAGAACAATCTCATAGGCTATTGAATTTGAAATTGTTCCAGCTTCTCCATTTTCCTCCCCCTGCAGCAGAATTCTCAGAGGCGAGGAGAATAAAATATTTTGCTGGAGGGGATACTTTACTTTCAAGACTTATTCCTTTGCATCACAGATATACCAAGGAAAGAGAAAATCAAAGGCAAGGTAAAAATTATGGCAAGAAGCAAAAAGGCGAATTTTAATCTCAACAAGAAAGCTGTTATAAAAAATTCTATCAGGGATTGTTTTATATTTTTATGTTAATCATTGTAATCATAAGAACAACCCCATATAGTTTTGATTTCCCCGCATTTCAATATTCATTGTTTTCCCTTTGATGGTATGTCAAGGGAAGAGAATGCCCTTTCCTACTTATCTCAGACATCTGCTGCTGAGAAGCCTTGTGTTAATTATTCTGACATATATAACCTGTGAGATTTTTTTTTTGGACACGCAGTAGGGTATAAGGTAGCCGGAACACATTCAAGCTATGTTATGTGAACAAAAAATGACCACAGCCCTTTTGCCATTGTTAACGCAGTTCGTTCTCTCAGCTCACCGAGTCCCGTTCTAACCGTTCACATTCATGTAAAGATGTGTGGCTGTGTCCTTCATCTTCGGAGATGACGCTACTGAATATTCAGAGCATGTTCTGATACAGCTGTATGTGTGCTTGCCACTCAATTAAAATTAGAATATGTATCTGATGACCATGTTTGCAGGCAAAGCTCTCAATCGAATGAAAACGTTCCAGCCATTTTATATTTTTACCTTACTGTGTGGTTAGCCCCTCTAACCTTTAACAATCTTGCCTACTGAAAATAAACAGAGTAGGTTATTATTAAAGAGACTTTGGCCTGAAGGAAAAGGGAAGATTTACTCCTGTGAGATTTCCTTACATATCTGTTGGATCATGGAGAGCATAGTTTTACATTTATTGAAATGGTCTTCTCCCCTGAGCTCTAAGAAAATGTGCCTAAAGCTATTATCGCATCTATCGACTCTGTGGGATTTCATGGACGTGGCTTCTGGTCCCCAGTGGTTTGAAAATGACCTTTCTGAGTCAAAGTTCAAGCAGAGTGAAAGCTCTGAGACAGAGATTAGAGGCCTGTCAGTTGTCTAGAAGGATAAAAGTGTAAAATCATATGTGACGCTCAGTTCAGTGACATCAAACAGCTAGGAATTGTTTACTGAATGAACTACACAGTTGCTAATTACACTTTTCCCTCAAGTATTCACATTATCATGGGCAACAAATACCAAGAGGATCTGGAAAGTGAAAGCTTCTAATAAGTATGCAACCATTACAGCAGGCATGTTTTTGCACCTTAATTTCTTACAGTAATTATTTTGACTGTCGGGATGAGTTTGGCTTGTGAGATTTCCATCTCTCTCCTCTACCTCATTTAATTAACAATTTGAAATGTAAACAAAAATGGAAGGCCTCTTAGACCAACCTTGAAAAATAAGAACGAGAATCCAATGAAAAAGTGCTCCATTACTGCAGTGACCTCTATGCCTTTCTTAAATATCAAGTGATTTTATAAGAGAAAACTCCTTTCCCAGACAGCTCTTCCATATAACCCCCTGGAGATTGGGAGGGGTAGATGTGTGTGGAAGAGACATGGTAGAAAGAGGTATACTTAAGTGGCATATGCAAAATAGCTATTTACATGGGTACGCCTTGTGATTCCCAACAGCCCCATATCATGCTTATTCTTCAAGCATTATTTCCCAATGAAAATGAGTTCAGCAGAAGGGAGCCTTCAGAATGCATCTTTCATATGTTGTCCCTAATCTTTGAATTTGCAATCGCTGGGTTTCACATTCTTCTCTTTGTGGCTGAACATTTATTGCAAGCCTCTTGGACACATTTAGAAAAAAAAATCCCTCCTACTATCTTGTTACAATTCTCATGTTGGGATATTGTACTATTCTGGCAAATTTAGTTCATCCCAAGCTGATGGGAGGAGTGTAGGGGTGAGGAAGATAAATTGATGGAGTGAATATAAGGGATTGTAAGTGAACTCCTAAGAGGGAAAATGATGGATGTTAAGATCTGGTGACAGGAATTCATATTATTTAAAGAACTACAGATTTTTCTTTGCAACAAACAGAGTTTTGCAGAATTTTACATTCTACAGTTTGAGGACTAAATAGAATTTTCCAAAAGTCTGCCTTTAGACAATCCAGTTGAAGTTAAATTAGGTTGCCTCAAAGCAATTTCTTCCTATAACAGTTATCTTTCAACAGATTTCTACTTTCCCGTTAATTCCTTGGGTTTTCTTCATTTTAAAAATCACTCATTTGTTATTTAAGTTGCTGTTAGTCCTCATTAATTCCAATTGTGTAGCATAAAATAACCTAATTAAGAAAGCAGAAGTCTGTACTTTTTATAATATATTCAAAAACTAAGAACTGAAATCTCTAAGACTGCTTTCATCTTTATGGGAATAATATAGCCAAATGTTTCATTCAAAATGATCTTGCAGTATTTTCATTCTTTCCAGATATGAGAAATACTCTCTAATATTTACCAAAAAATGTCCCAGTTTTTAATTAACCAAAGATAGTTTGAAATGGCTTCTTGTTAAACTTAAATCTGAAAGATTCTTTATATGTCCAAAAAATCACTTCCCCAGTTTGAGACCCCACTTTGCCTGAATGAAGTTATCAGCGCGTTTATAGAGCCCCTAAACAGTGTTTTCATGGTATTTTTATATACAGTCAACTCTGCAGTAACACATGCCTTCAGTATGCGTTTTGGACAGAATTGAGGAAAGCTGTTCCAACACTATCTGGACACAACCCAGTGTGGTGTAGGAAGGAATCGTTTGCACACACCTGCTGTGTAGGATGCAACATGAGTATCTTGACAAGAGTTCTTAATGTGAGGTTCTAGAACTATTAGTCCAAAGAATCGATGTCACCACAATTGACCCATCATGTATTTATTGAAGAATCCTAACAGCAATTTGAAGCATACTATTAGCATTGCTTAAAATCATTTTTACACACCTTGAATGCCTTCTACTAATAAAAAAAGTCCTTACCCCATGTGAGGCTCACAATGGAAATAAGGAGGAGACTAGGTAATGCACTTGGATTTGTACCCCACCTTCAACACTGCAGCATTTTTCCACACAGCCACAATCTATTCTAATGTCTGCCTCCCTGTCTAGACTGTAAGCTCCTGTGGCCAGGGAATGTGGCCAGGGAAAGGGGAAGCAGCGTGGCTCAGTGGGAAGAGCATGGGCTTGGGAGTCAGAGGTCATGGGTTCAAATCCCAGCTCTGCCACTTGTCGGCTGTGTGACTGTGGGCAAGTCACTTAACTTCTCTGTGCCTCAGTTCCCTCATCTGTAAAACGGGGATTAAGACTGTGAGCCCCACGTGGGACAACCTGATTCCCCTATGTCTACCCCAGCACTTAGAACAGTGCTCGGCACATAGTAAGCGCTTAACAAATACCAACATTATCAAATCCCAGCTCTGCTACTTGTCAGCTGTGTGACTGTGGGCAAGTCATTTAACTTCTCTGTGCCTTAGTTACCTCATCTGTAAAATGGGGATTAAGACTGTGAGCCTCACGTGGGACAATCTGATTACCCTGTATTTATCCCAGTGCTTAGAAAAGTGCTCTGCACATAGTAAGAGCTTAACAAATACTAACATTATTATTATGTGTCTACCAACTATGTTGTCTCGTACTCTTCCAAGTGCTCTGCACACAGTATGTACTCAATAAAAATCACTGCGGCATTTGTTCAGCGCTATGTGCCAAGCACTGTTCTAAGCTCTGGGGTACATACAAAATAGCCAGGTCTCACATGGGGCTCTTAGTCTAAGGAGAAGGGAAAATGGGTTTTGAATCCCTATTGTGCAGATGAGGGAACTGAGGCACAGGAAAGTTAAGTGACTTGCCCAAGGTCACATAGCAGGTAACAGCAAAGGCAGAGTTAGAATCCAGGTCCTCTTCCTCTTAGGCCTGTGCTTTTTCCACTAGGCCACAATGCTTCTATATTGATTGGTCGCCATTTTACAGTTGAGGAAAATGAGACACAGATAAATTAAGTGACTCAAGCTCCCTCTTTTTTTAGAATCCAACAGACCACCATTCGCCCTACCTTAAAAGCCTTATTAAAAGGTCACATCTCCTCTGAGCCCATCCCCAAACAAGCCATCATTTCTCTTACTCCCTCTCCCTTCTGCATCGCCTATGGACTTGGATCTGTACCCTTTAATCACCTGATATTCACTCCACCCTCAGCCGCGCAGCATTTATATACATAACCATAATTTATTTTAAGGTCTGTCTCCCTCCCTAGACTGTAAGCTCCTGGCGGGCATGGTACATATCTCCCAGTTCCGTTGTACTGTACTCTCCCAAGTGCTTAGTACAGTGATCTGCACAAAGTGCTCAATAACTATCGCTGATTGATTAATGCACATGGTTCCCATATATTATACTCTTTTCCACTTTAATTTTTTCAAACTGATAAATGGTATTTCCACATCGAACCCCCTTCGGTTACCAATACTTTGTACAGTCTGGTTGAGGGAATAACGGGATCTATTGCGTGTACGTGGAAATACGCTGTTTCACAAACCCAGACTGCAACCATTCCCTAAGCAATCCACTTGCAACTCATGCTTTTGGCTACAAGGGGAATAATCTTTAAGGCTTAGTACAATTCATCACATCTACAGGAAAAAAAAAAACAGTTAAAGCACATAGCCTTCTGATAGTGGGATACATCATACCTCAAACATAAAAAGTTCTACGCGAGAAGGCCGTTCACAATGAAGCAATGCCAAGGAAGCAGCAGCTGTGCTGGCAGCACTCTAGGTATCAAAAATCAATCGATCAATAGTATTTATTGAACCTTGACTGTGTGCAGAGAATTCATTCAATAGTATTTATTGAGCGCTTACTATGTGCAGAGCACTGTACTAAGCGCTTGGAATGAACAAGTCGGCAACAGATAGAGACAGTCCCTGCCGTTTGACGGGCTTACAGTCTAATCGGGGGAGATGGACAGACAAGAACAATGGCAATAAATAGAGTCAAGGGGAAGAACGTCTCGTAAAAACAAAAACATCTCGTAGTGCAGAGAACTGCACTAAGCACTTGGAAGAGTTAAATACAACACAATAGACACAATCCCTTCCCACGAGACAGGGGCTGGGTGGGAGAGGGACATTAAAATAAATTACAGAAGGATATGTATATAAGTACTGTGGGGATGGAGGGAAAAATCAAAGAGCTTAAGGTTAAAGACCCATGTTCACAGGCAGTGCAGAAGGGAGAACAGGTAGGGGAAATGAGGACTTAGTCAGGGAAGGCCTCCTGGAGGAGATGTGATTTTAGTAGGGCTTTGAAGATGAGGAGAGTGGTGGATTTTTGGAAATAAATTACGAAATTCAGAGTGACAGGCAAGAGGGAAGTCGTGAGCAGGGGACTGGTGATGAGAACGACAAGATCAAGGTAAAGTCAGAAGGGTGATAGTCTCTACCAAGCTGCCATCGAGGCATTTTATACCGACGGGTGAAAGCAGCAAGCCTTTCGATGAAAATGAATCAGAGATAAAATGTCCGCGTACCACTGTATGGTTTTTCACAGTAAGAGGATCGGCAGTAGACAAAAAACCAATGAACGAAACTGAGAAGGTGTGGTCAGAGAGGTAGGAGAACAGGGTGTGTGTCTGCTAGACTAACGTGCGACAGGGTTTTGATTACCTCTTCGAATGATCCATGGTGTCAGAAGTGGCTGAGAGATCGAAGATTAGGATGGAGCCTAATCGTTAGCATCAGGGAGTTCATTGGTGACCTGGGCGAGGGCGGTCTCAGTGGCGTGAACAGGTCGATAACCTGACTGCAGTAGAGCCATAAGAAAATCGCCGGAGAGGAAATGAAAGGCAGTAGGCGTAAATGCTCCATTCCAGGAGAGTAGATAGGAATGGGAGCAGGGAAGCGATTGGAACAGCAGCAGGAGGAGTGGTGCACAATGTACTTGATAGACCAATGAAGGGAATTCTTTCAGTCAGGGATGGCGGAGTCCCTCATTAGGCCTCTCGGTCTGAAATTCAACCCCGGGTGAATTTCTCCCCAAGTGTTGCCTTCTTGGTGTACAATGGACAAACTACGTAACTGATCGGTCTACACTGGACCATGAAAAGGGTTTGCTAGGTCTCCACAGAGGCATTATCTGGGACCAAGAAAGACGAAGCCAGGTGTGAAAGAGCCAGACCGAACATGTGAAAACCATCATGTCCCATCAGTTTCCTGCACCCACAAAGTTGAGAATTCTCGCTGGCGAGTCTAGACTGTTCAGAAGGCACACCGTGAGTGCACACGTGGAATCCACCCACCACCCACTACACATCCTGTGTAGGACTCTGAAGCTCTGGTGAATATTTGCCATGCCTTCTGGAGACACGGAGAGCCCCTAATCTTCCCTTCTGGGGGCATTTATTAAGCATTTACTATGTGTCAAGCACTGCCCTAGGCACTGGAGTAGCTACAAGCTAATTGGGTTAGATTCAGTCAATGCCCTACATGGGGCTCACAGTCTTCATCCCCATTTTAGGGATGAGGTAACTGAAGCACAGAGAAGTTAAGTAACTTGCCCAAGGTCACACAGCAGTCAAGTGGCAGAGCTAGGATTAGAGCCCAGGTCCTTCTGACTCCCAGGCCCGTGCTCTATCCACTAGGCCATGCTGCTTTCCTTATCCTTATTTGTTTTCCTAGATATCTATCTACATGTACCTTTTCCTAGAGAGTCCATCTTCACCCTTTACCCTTCTTACACGGCTGCAGTTTCAACTTCCTGTTTCTTCTCTCACTTATGCTTTGAACTACCCCAAAAGGCTTCTTTAAGTCAATCCTCTGTAACTGCCCTTCCCATCAGAGCACAAATTAATAGGCATTGGGCCCAGCACATACAGCCTGCCCCATTGGACAGGTGGTTATGCAAGGTGCAAGACAAAAGGATAAAATTTCCACCCACAACAGAAAAATGAGATTCCTACTTAATTCCACTGTCTACATCCTCCAGAAGGCTCAAAATTCCCGATCTCCCCTGTAGAGTTGCAGCACTCAGAATTCCCAGTCTTCCCTGTAGAGAATCAGCATGGCCTAGTGGAAACTAGGACCTGAACCTGGGAGTCTGAGGATTTGGGTTCTAATCCTGGCTCCAATACTTGCTTTCTGTGTGTGTGACCTTGGGCAAATCACTTCAGGTCTCTGTGCTTCAGTTCTCTCATCTGAAAAATGGGGATTCAATACCTGTTCTCCCTCCTACTTAGTCTATGAGCCCCATGAAGGACCTGATGACCTTTTATCAACCCCAGCGCTTAGTTTAGTGCCTGGCTCATAGTAAGCACTTAAATACCACAGTTTGCATTACTTTTATTATGACTTTATTACTTTTATTATTACACTTTAAGCTCCTTGTGGGTAGGGGTCACATCTACCAACTCTGTTGCAATGTACTTTCCCACATAGTACACAGTATGTTGTCAGTAAATATTAATTGATCAACATCTTCATAACATATCTACAAACTCTGTCTCTGTTTATTGTACACTCCCAAGTGCTTAATAGAGTGTTCTACACACAGGAAGTGCTCAATAAATACCACTGATCGATTGACAATCAGCCTCCTCACTGGTATCCCTGCCACCACTCTCTCATCTCTTTATTCTAATACACTCCCCAGCCCTGACCAGCTTCCTAAAACATTGTTCTGCTCACATCTGTTCCCTTCTCAAAAGACCTCTGATGGCTACTCATTTTCTTCCACATCAATGATAATAATAATTGTATGTTAAACACTTACTTTGTGTCAAACTGTGTATTAAGTGCTGGGATGATAATAATAATAATAATAATGTTGGTATTTGTTAAGCGCTTACTATGTGCAGAGCACTGTTCTAAGCACTGGGGTAGATACAGGGTAATCAGGTTGTCCCTCGTGAGGCTCACAGTTAATCCCCATTTTACAGATGAGGTAACTGAGGCCCAGAGAAGTTAAGTGACTTGCCCACAGTCACACAGCTGACAAGTGGCAGAGCCGGGAGTCAAACTCATGACCTCTGACTCCGAAGCCCAGGCTCTTTCCACTGAGCCACGCTGCTTCCCCTAGACAATAGACAATAGACAATCATTGGGTCAGAGTACAGACTTCACAGTCTAGTGGGGAAGGAGAAGAGATATTTAACCCCCATTTTACAGATGAGGAAACTGAAGCACAGAGAAGTTAAGTGACTTGCCCAAGGTCACACAGCAGAAAAGCTGGAATTAATAATAATAATAATAACAATAATGTTGGTATTTAAGCACTCACTATGTGCAGAGCACTGTCCTAAGCACTGGGGTAGACACAGGGTAATCAGATTGTCCCATGCGAGGCTCACAGTCTTAATCCCCATTTTACAGATGAGGGAACTGAGGCACAGAGAAATGAAGTGACTTGCCCACAGTCACACAGCTGACAAGTGCCAGAGCCTGGGTTCGAACCCATGACCTTTGACTCCCAAGCCCGTGAGCTTTCCACTGAGCCCCGCTGCTTCCCTGAAATTAGAACCTAGGCCTCTTGATTCCTAGGCTGGTGCTCTTTCCACTAGGTCATACTGCTTCTCAAGCAAAAACTTCTGACCATGATCTTCAAGGTCATTCAATAGTATTTATTTATTGAGCGCTTACTATGTGCAGAGCACTGTACTAAGCGCTTGGAATGTACAAATCGGTAACAGATAGAGACAGTCTCACATTCTTAATTACCTGCCAAATTCTCTCACTATTGGTCAAGACCTAAATTCCTCCCACCGGCTTGTTCTCACCGGGACCCTGCCTCCTGTCCATTGCTTCCCTTCCCAGCTCAGCCAACAATGCCCACCACTTGCAAATCCAGCCCTTCTGATGGATTCAACATGCTGCTAACTGGAATCAGCTGCACTTCCAGATAGCTGATCAGGGAGAGGGAGTGAAAATGAAAGGGGTAAAAATGGCTCTAATTAATTTGAGCCCAAGTGAAAACAACTCAGATCACTTTCAAAAACGATGAGGCAAAATGACCAATTATTCATCAGCCCCCAAGGAACCTGTTGGTCAAAGGAGGGGCCGGGATGGGGTAGAAGGAGGCTACATAGCACCACTTGATTTTTCACTCAACACTCAAAAGTATTTCCTGAGCCTCCACTGTGTGCAGCATTGTACTCTGACAATGGGAAGGTACAAATCTTATCTTCATTTGCTAACTGTTTCCTCCTGCAGGTTTTGTTAAACTGAGTTCCTTGAATGGAGGTTGAAAATCCAGCCCCCAAAACCAATTTATCCTAACACGATTAGATGCATTATTTGAACCATTTCTATAATCACTACTTTCTTTTTTTTCCACACTTAAGAAGTAAAATTATATAGGAGGATGCCATCAATAACTTCCAGAATCAAGAAGTAACAACAACAACGGCTATCATTATTAAGTGCATACTATGTGTCAAACACTGGGCTAAACTTTGGGTAAATGCAAAATGATCAGAATGGACACAGTCACTGCACTACAATGGGCTCACAATCTAAGCTAGGGAGAGCTGGTATTTCATCCTCATTTTACAATGAGGAAATCGAAAGCACAGAGAGGTTTAGTGATTTACCAAAGGTCACACAGTAGGCCAGGGCCATAATGAGAATTAGAGCTCTAGTCTGCTGATTCGCAATTCCATGCTCTTTCCACTAGGCCCTGCTGCATAAAACACATTCCTAAAACTTGAAAAACAATTTAATTCTGATAAGGTATGCTGTTCAAGAGTACCAGAAAGTACGATTGCAAAATTTGTGTCACTGGGCCATTGGCAATGGTTACTGAATTTTTTTAAAAATTCCCAACATTTTTAAAAGGGAGCTTTCTGGTAGTCAAATCCATGATGCAACAGTTGTTTTCATCAATAAAGCCTTTAAAATATTGAAATATAATTTAGATACCTTCAAAAAATCATGCACGTGACTTGTTAGTGAAAATTATTTTATGTGTGCTCCTCACTGTTTTTCAAACATTTATTCAATAAACCTTACAGCATCCTTATAAAATGTGTCAATGCTATTGTGCCCATTTTTCGGGTGAGAAAACAGAGGTTAAGTGATTTCCCTGTGGTTCATGTGAATCAGGAAGAATAGACATCTTCTTCCCTGTACCTATGTTCTATGTTTGGGTTATGACTGTGTGTCATATTGGGCTCTAGAGCTCTTTTTAGGTGTGAAAATGTGGGATTTTCCTAGCATAATGAAGGAATAAAACTATTTAACCTAGGAAGACCAAAATCTGATATAACGAAACCTTCGATTGGTGATGCTCTGCAGAGATGGAAAGCCACTACAAAAACACCCAGCATCAGGAATGATCTCAGAATCTGTGATCTCTGGGAAAGAGTTAAGGGCAGCATATAAATGGCCCAATGTGGGGTTCTGTCAGCATGAGGGATGGGCAGAGTGGCACTTATGAATAATAATAATAGTGATTTTTGTTAAGTGCCAGGCCCTGTACTAAGTTGGACACAGTCCACGTCCCACATGGGGCTTCCGATCTAAATCCCCATTTTACATATGAGGTAACCAAGGGAAAGGGAAGTGAATAACATGCCCGAGATCACAAAAGGGACAAGCGGCAGAGTCAGGACTAGAACCCACGCCCTTCTGACTCCAAGGTCTGTGCTCTGTCTCCTAAGCCATGCTGCTTCTAATCCTTGATGAACCTTGCTGACCCAGGACACCCGAAGTATGTTGCTGCACACACTGTGCAAATTATGCAGTGTCAAGTAATGACACTGAATAGAACCTTTTAGGAAATTCCCCGAACCTAGAGTGGATTGACGAGGGCCCCGCTGAATTCCCGCTTGCCTCAAAACCACTACATCCCCATCCAAGATCCCCATAAACAGAGAACGTGCTTCCGAGGTGCAGGGCTTGACTAAAGGAGCTGAAACAGGGGAAAGCTGGCTGTCAGCATCAAAATATACAACATAAACACATCCGTCCCCGATTCTGCACCGGACAGGGCTCAGATCAGATGAAGATCAGAATGTTCAGCATAAAAAGCAGATGAATGGGCATCAGGTGGATGGGACAGGGGAGATTTAAAGGGTAAGAGTCAATCTCCCTCAATCTCTTCCCACCTTTCTAGTCAAGGTTGGGGGTCACCTTTCCACTCCTCCCAGCAGGACTACAGACAACTCTGGATCCTTTAGCGCTGCTAGACTGTAAGCTCTCTGAAGGCAGGGATCGGGTCTGTTATCACTATTGTGCTCTCCCAAGCACTTAGTTCAGTGCTCTGCACACAGCAAGCGCTTGGTAAACACTGTTGGTGGATATAACATTCTCGATTAACTTAGCATGGGAGGAAGGACAGATCCCGAAATTGTACGGCCATCTGACATACATCAGGATGTATCCCCACCTTAGTCGCGGTGACTCCCAACAGATTCTGGGTAACGTAGCCCTTTGGGATCCTTAGAAACAAAGACATGGACTCCATGAGGTGAAGAGAAGAATTAACTTCCCCCTCAGAGCTTTTGGGCTGGATGGACAGCTCTAACTTTGTCTGCGCTTGCCCCTTGGACCTGGACAAAGGCTGCAGGAGGGGCTGGGATCGCAGCTCCACATCTTAACCCCTGCCCGAAGCCCTCACACTGGCCCCGGGAAACGGGGCTGTGGATCCAGGCCAGAGGCCACTACAAACGCCAGTCCAGTGAGAATGAGTCCCTTCTCTACCCCGTGCCCTGACACCACGAATAAGCCATCAAAGCTGGAACCGTCCCTGACTGCACTGTCTTGCTCTTTCATTATATGTTTTGAGTGCTAATAAAATGAATCATTCTTCGACTCAGATTTCACCCCTTGTACCAAAATCCTCTTCTACTTAGACATTTGTGCAAGAGATTCATTTTCAGTTGAACATTCTCACCTCTCCATTCATTCAAACTTTGGATAGAATGCTGGAATATTCTGCCAATTCTTCTACAGAATGGTTGTAGAAACACAAATAAAAACAAAGGTGCCAACTCTCATTTTATGAGTTGCCTGGGGGGGAGCTAATCCTGATTCAAAATGATGAATTTCTTTTCCTTGCAATTTCACTGCTCTAATGGCTTTTCTCCTAGGACTTCATCTTGTTTACTAATTTGCTTCCTAGGTTTGGGTGGGGTTCAAATGTTTACTATACTCTGTGCCCTTATCAAACAATCATATTTACTGAGTGATTACTGTGTATAGAACACTGTACCAAGAGTACAATGTAACAATATTGATAGGCATGTTCCCTGAGATCAGTAGATAACAGTCTAGAGAGGGGACTTGAACATAGGATCTTGGAATTTCCTAAGACTTTTGCCTCTTTATTTTGAGATCATCAAATACTACTACTCCTATGATTCTCCTAGAGAAACCAAATACATTCATTCATTCATTCAATAGCATTTATCGAGCGCTTACTATGTCCAGAGCACTGTACTAAGCGCTTGGAATGTACAAATCGTCATATCACGTAATCAGTCTGAAAGTTTGGTCAAATGGAACAGGTATAGGTACACTCTGATGCTTCTCTCCAAGAATAAGGCAAATGGAAATCCAATTCCCCAGACATCCAACCGACAGCCCACTCAACTCTACTGTTCAGCTTGTGCAGGCTCAAAAGCCCACTGCAACCGAGCCCCCACAC
Organism: Ornithorhynchus anatinus; assembly: GCF_004115215.2. Classification (NCBI taxonomy): domain Eukaryota; kingdom Metazoa; phylum Chordata; class Mammalia; order Monotremata; family Ornithorhynchidae; genus Ornithorhynchus; species Ornithorhynchus anatinus. The sequence goes on from NC_041739.1 coordinate 35,521,043, forward strand.
TTCACTCTTTTAATGCCAACCTACTGATTCTGCCCTGTTCCCATTTTTTTCTCATCATTGACTCTTTACTTACACCTTCTCCCCTGCCGGGAACTCCTTCCCCTTGCAAATCCAATAGGCTGCTATTCCCCCAACCTTCAAATTAATCAATCCAACAATGGTATTTATTAAGCACTTACTGTGTTCAGATCACTTCACTAAGTGCTTGGGAAAGTATAATACAGTGAAGTTGGTAGGCATGGTGATCCATGCCCAAAAGGAGCTTACAGTCTACAGGGGGAAATAGACATTAAAATAAATTACAGAGAGAGGAAATATTAGAGTATAAATGTATTTACATAAGTGCTAGGGCCTGTGGTATCAAAGTCGACAAGGGTTATACGGCCAAGTGCCTGGTTGACCCAGGGGAAGGGTGGGAAGGGGAAATGAAGGCTTAGTCAGGGAACACTTTCTGGAGGAGATGTGGTTTTAATAATAGTAATAATTATTATTATAATAATTATGGTATTTGTTAAGCACTTACTATGAGCCAGGCACTGCTCTAAGTCCTGGGGTGGATACAAGCAAATCAGGTTGGACACAGTCCCTTTTCCACGTGGGGCTTATAGTCTCAATCCCTATTTTACAGATGAAGTAACTGAGGCCCAGAGAAGTGAAGTGATTTGCCAAGGTCACACAGGAGACAAGTGGTGGAGCTCAATTAGAACTCATTTTAGGAAGGTTCTGAAGGATGGGAGAATGGCGGTTGTCAAATACGAAGGGAGAGGGACAGAGGGAGGACATGAGCGAGGAGTCGGTGGAAGGGTAGATGAGACTGAGGTACAGAGAAAAGGTTGGTGCTAGAGGAGCAGAGTGTGTGGGTTGGGTTATAGGAGGATATTACTGAGATGAGGTAATAATAATGGCATGGGATTTTACTAAGACAAGGTAATAATAATGGTATAGGATATTAATAACGGTATTTGTTAAGCGCTATGTGTCAAGCACAGTTCTAAGTGCTGGAGTAGATAAAGGCTAATTGGGTTGGACACAGACCCTGTCCCACATGGGACCCACAGTCTAAATCCCCATTTTACAGATGAGGTATCTGAGGCACAGAGAAGTGAAGTGACTTTCTCAGGGTCACACAGCAGATAAGTGGCAGAGCCGAGATTAGAACCCAGGCCCTTGTTTTACAGCCAACAATAAAATGTTTGCCTGATGCACGAATGGATGGGCAACCAATGGAGGTTTACGTTAAAATAAAATACATTAAAATAAACTATGGATATGGACATAAGTACAATGGGGCTGAAGGTGGAGTGAATCTCAAGTGCTTAAAGTTCAGAGATTTAAGTGTAGATGGCACAGAAGGGGGAGGGAGTAGTAGAAATGAAGATTTAGTCACAGAAGGCCTCTTGGAGACGTGACTTTTAATAAGACTCTGAAGATGAGGAGAGTGATGGCCTGTCGTATATGAATGGGGAATGAGGTCCAGGCCAGAGAGAGGCCTTGGGAAAGGGGCAGGAGGTGGAAGAAATGAGATTGAGGCACAACGAGTAAGTAGGTTGGCAGTAGAGGAGAGGAGTATTTGGGCTGGGTAGTATTGGGAAATCAACAAAGTAAGGTAAGACAGGGAGAGGTAACTGTTTTAAAGCCAAAACTGTTTTAAAGCCAGTGGTAAGGAATTTTTGTTTTGATGCAGAGGTGGATTGGCTTCAAGAAGCACTGAATCTAATCTCCATCACTTAATCCTTCTTGGTCCCTTAACTAATTTTATTGTTTAAATTGACTTTCAGAGGAGAAGCATTAATTTTTATGATGATGGTGATGAAGATAATAATAATTGTGCCAAGCAGTGTACTAAGCATTTTGGTAGATCCAAAATGATCAGGTCCCACTTGAGGCTCACAATCTATGTAGGAGAACAGGTACTGAATACCCATTTTGCAGATGAGGGAACGGGGGGGACAGAGACGTTAAGTGACTTGCCCAAGGTCACACAGCAGACAAGTGGTGGAGTCTGAATTAGAACTCAGATCCTCTGACTCCCAATCTTTGTTAATAATAATAATAATAATGATATTGGTATTTGTTAAGCACTTACTATGTGCACAGCACTGTTCTGAGCGCTGGGGTAGATACAGGGTAATCAGGTTGTCCCACGTGAGGCTCACGGTCTTAATCCCCATTTTACAGATGAGGTAACTGAGGCACAGAGAAGTGAAGTGACTTGCCCACAGTCACACAGCTGACAAGTGGCAGAGTCGGGATTCGAACCCATGACCTCTGACTCCCAACCCCGTGCTCTTTCCCCTGAGCCACGCTGCTTCTCTTTAGCTGCCAGATTCATTTTTCTCCCTTCCTTTCTTGGACTGCAAACGACACGACTTTAGATTTAACATTATTTTTACGTCTTACTCTACCTTTATGTAGATTATCGCAATCTCAGTATTTCCGTGCAACACAGTTTGTTTAGTTTAAACCAAGAAAAAAGCCAAAAAGCAAAAAATAACACAATCATCCTTGACCCTGGGCAAGCAACTTATTAGTAGAATGACATGCCGAGTCAAGATGTGCAAGACTTGAGAAATTATTTGATTAGCTGCTGCATTGTAAAACATCTTCTCTCAGCAAGTACTTAAGCCCTTAAAAAGCTGCCAAGTTCATGCCATTGTGGTTCATGCTATAAGTCTTCCTCCAGTCCTCTGGGTTACCCTGTAACAGCAGCTACCATTTTGCTGTCACTGTCACTTCACATATTCAGTCTCTAAAGCTCTGTTTGTTGTTTCATTTTGTTCTATGTCTCCCTTAGGAACTTCTTCATTTTAATATAAATAGAGCGCTTCATCATGCAATGGCAAAGCATCATGGAAGAAACAACTCTCAATATTACTGGGAATGATGCATACAGATGAGTTTCCAGACAGGTCAAAAAGTAAAGGGCAGAATAAAAAGGCACCAACGTTCTTAATCCAAATATAGCTTAAACCGTGCATCTGTAAAATCCAGAAAAAGCAATGACAAGTGAAAATGCATGGCCCATAACGTTTCATTTTTCCTGGCACGTGCAAGGATCCAAGTAAGCAGATATTTAATGGCTCTTCTAGATCCCCCTACCTGGAATATTTCTCTCTATTCCCTCAATATGGGTTTGTCGCTATTACCTCCCTCCGGGGTGAAGGCCTCTAGATTTGCATTTCCTTCTGTGTGTTGAATCCATTTGTGCTGCATTTATTTGGGACGTGTGTTTTCTGGGTGGTTTTTTTTTTAATAGTTTTCTTTCCCGAATGGATTGTCTTGGCTAACTCTCATTTAATTTTCCTGATTTCGATTGAAATCGAACGGGCCGGGCTGATGAAGCCAATCCTCCACTCATTTGGGCACTTGGCTTCATGCTTGAGTTTGACAAAGCCCCCTGGGACCCGGCCCAGGGCAAGGGAATGGATCCAGGATTGGAGGACCCTCCTAACCCCCCCTCCTGTAGGGTATCTAAGTAGAACCAGAAATAGTAGGATAGAGGAAGCTCTCTCTTTTGAACATATCCTCTCTTGCAAAGGAAGGTGGTGGAGGGAGGACATCAGTGGAGTGTGCATCTTGCTCATTTTTATTTTTTGTATGGTATTTGCTAAGCACTTACTATATTCCAGGTACTGTACTAAATGCGGGGGTTGATGCAAGCTTATCAGTTTGGACATAGTCCCTGTCCCTTGTGGGGCTCACAGTCTTAATCCCCATTTAAGAGATGAGGTAACAGGTACAGAGAAGCTAGGGGACTTGCCCAAGGTCACATAGCAGACAAGTGGTGGAGCTGGGATTAGAATCCAGGTCCTTCTGAGTCCCAGGCCCACGGTTTATCCACTAGGCCACAGTGCTTCTCTCGTTACGGGATATTTTAGAGAAAGAACATAAAAAGGCCATTTCTGGGTCAGACCAATAGTCCATCTAGTCAAGTATTTGGTCTTGGAGATAGAGTGTCAGTAATCAAGCACTTAGTACAATGCTCTGCACACAGTAAATGTTCAATCAATACACTGCTTGCTAGATATGAGATACCTACAGGAAAAATGTGGTGCTCCACGTCAAATATTCCTAACCTCCCCTTTATAAATCCTTTATGGCTCTCTCATCTATGAATTTATCAAAATCCCCCTGAAATCTGTTGATATTTACTAGTTGCACAACTTCCAGTGGTATTGAATTTCATATCCCAACCACCCACCATGGGAAGTGTTTCCTTTGGTTGGCCAAATCTATGGCCCTCGGGCTTTAATGTATGACCCCTTGGATCGTTGAAGGATTTGAGAGATAATTCTGTGTTTGTCCATAAACAGTAGAACAGGAGCATGAGGGGACAAGTTTTTTTTCTCCATTTCCTCACAGCGTTCTAGAAAATAGCCCAGGTACCCCACTGCACTAAGCTTGTGTCATCTCAATTGGCATGCACAATTTCTCACTCTGTAGTTGAACATCGTTTCATTAGTGCCACTGGACAAGAGGAGCCTCAGAGGTTAAATTCAACAACTCCTGTTACCCCTGCTCTTTGACCATTTTTCAATGAGTCGCGGGGAACAGAATGCAAAGTTCAAGCTTTTACAAATCTAAAGAATGTCACTAGGTGGAGTGAAACTCTTGTATATTCAGAGTTATCACGGAGACGATAAAGATTTGGATTCTCACAATGGGAAAAAAGATCCACGGCTATAAGACTAGGAATTGATGCCAAGCTGAAATTGGCATGTGAAGGCAAGCTCTAAGGGAGTTCACCGAGAGAAGTGTTAAACCAATGTGACTTGTTTCCCAACAGTGTCAACAGAAGCCAGCAGGCTTTCCCCAATCCAACTCGTCCCACTTTCTCGCAACCATTATTTTCCAGGAATGACCCAGGATGTAAACATCTTAGTAAGATAGAAGGATTTAAAACACTTTGCAGAATACCCTAGCTGCAAGCATACTCCAAGTGTTTGGAAAATACTAAGATCTGGCTACATGTTCATAAGCAACTATGAAATCCCTTAATTCCCAAGAAGAATTTTTTTATTATTATTACTATTTATAGTAAGCCCACACACTTCACTCTAATGCGAACCTTCTCCCTGTACCTCGATCTCGCCTATCTCACTGCCGGCCTTTTGCCCACATCCTCTGGCCTGAGATGCCCCTCTTCTTCATATCTGACAATTACTCTCCCTGCTTCAAAGCCTTACTGAAGGCACATTTCCTCCAAGAAAGTTTCTCTAAGCCTTCTTTTCCTTTTCTTTCATTCAATCATTCAGTCATATTTATTGAGCACTTACTGTGTGCAGAGCACTGTACTAAGCGCTTGGAAAGTACAATTCAGCAACAAATAGAGACAATCCCTACCCAACAACGGGTTCACAATCTTCCACTCTCTTCTCCATCACCTTGACTTGTTCCCTTTATTCATTCCTGTCTTCCCAGCTCCACAGCACTTAAGTACACATCTGTCACTTATTTACATTCATGTCTATCTCCCCTTCTAGGCTCTCAGCTAGTTGTGGGTAGGGACTGTGTCTGTTATACTATTATATTGTACTCTCCCAAATGCTTAGTACAGTCCTGCACGCAGTATACGCTCAATAAATACGATTGACTATTACTTGGGTGTTTTTATTATGGCGTTTATTAAATGATGACCATGTCTCAAATACTGTGCTAAGCTCGGGAGTAGAGACGAGACAAGCAGATCAGATAGTATCTCTTCCCCACGTGGCTCCAAATCTAATACGGAGGGAGAGTGGGCGTTTTATCTCTATTTTGCAGAGAAAGAAACTGAGGCTCAGAGACAGCCCAAAGTGACAAAGCTGAACCAGGATTAGAACCGGGATCTCCAGATTCCAGGTTCTGTGCTCTTTCCACTAGGCTATAGTATCTCCCTTTGTTCATTATAAATGGCTTTGGAATCTTTAAGTGACTAATTGACACTAGCAGGTGATAGTTTCTCCTTTTTTACATAGCCCTAATGATGCAGATGGTCTTTGCATTTATATATAAAATGGGACCAACCTGTAACTCACTGTCTTAGATATTTGTTTTTACAACCCAAAATAGGTAAGGAGGATTAAATGTTTTTTTTTTTTCAGGTAAAGAACGAGGTTCTTCATTCGAAATCTTCCCAACTATTCGTTTACTGTGTCTGGTGGGTTGTATCAGTCGTGAAGCTAGTCCACTGGAAAGAGCATGGCTCCGGAGATCAGGAAACTTGGATTCTCATCACAGCTCTTCCACTTGACTCCTCTGTGCCTCTGGTTCCACAGTTGAAAAATAGACCTCAATATCTGATCTCCCTCCTACTTAGACTGTGAGCCCCATGTAGGATAGGGACTGTGTCCAATCTGATTATCCCTTTTCTACACCAGCCTTTAGTATAGTGTCGGGGACATGGTGAGCGCTTAGCAAATATCACTATTGTGATTATTAGTTCTTGCTCTACTTGCTGGGACAACGCCATTAATGGTGAAGCTTTCTGATAGAAGTCACTAGGTTAGGCTGTGAGCTGGTCGGGCCCAACGGGCATCCTAAAAGAGCACTGTGGCCCAGTGGAAAGAGCAGGGGCCTGAGAGTCAGAGGATCTGGGTTCTAATCCTGACACTTGCCTGCTGCATGACCTTGGTCAAGTCACTTAAACTTCTCTGGGCAGTTACCTCATCTGTAAAATGGAGATTAAGAGTGTGAGCCCCACATGAGACACTGACTGTGTCCAAACTGTTTTAGCTTGTATTTACTCCAGCATTTACTACGGTGTCTGGCACATAATGAGGGCTTAACAAATCATCGTCATCTTTATGTGTTTTGGGGAATCCCTTACACATCAGGAAATGGGTCTGGATGTACCAGGTCATTAGAATAACATGACGCATCATCCAAAATGCAAGAAGTGAGATAGACTTTTTAAAAAATGTTTAGGCAGTGTTCATAATAGGGTAGAGATCATCTCTATCTGTTGCCCAAATTGTACTTTCCAAGCGCTTAGTACAGTGCTCTGCACACAGTAAGCGCTCAATCAATACAATTGAATGAATAATAATACAAATAATTATAATGGTATTTGTTATCTCTGAGAAAAGAAGGACCTCAAAAAAGATGGGATCATAATAGACCTCTATCCGAAGTTGCTCTCAGAATGGGTACAAAATTTATTTTAGCTGTGCTGCCGTTAGAGCTGTAAGCACAATGTGTGTCAAGATAATTCCTCAACGTAACAAGGAACAAAGATAAAGAGTGAAATGTTGGCTTTAAGGAAAAGATGTCAGTTAGCTTGCTCTTGGGCACTGAGGTGCTTCTCATTACAGTTGGTTTACTGAGTTGCTCATGGGAGTCCAAGAGAAGAATGTTTAATAGTAGCACCCTTTAATATCAGCACCCTTTATTCACCCCATCCACAGCCCTTAGGTACATATCTATAATTTTTTATATTCATGTTGGTCTCCCCCTGTAGACTGTAAGCTCGTTGCAGGCAGGGAATGTATCTACCCACTCTTTTACATTGTACTCTCCCAAGCGCTCAGTGCAGCACAGCACTTCCCACGGCCGCCCTTAGCACTAACCTGTTGTACAGGAGAAATGATAGGGCTGTGATTCGGAAGACCTGGGTTCTAGTCCCAGGTTGGCAAGTAGAGGATTATCTGCTGGGGCTATGTCACCAATGGTCAAAGATTCTAACTGAAGAGCCATTTCAGGTTTTCCAACAGGAATCCTGCCCTTTTTGTTTTGTTTAATGGTATTCGAGTTCACCTACTGTGTGCCAGGCACTATAGTAAGTGCTGGGGTAGATACAAGATAATCGGGTTGGATACAGCTCATGTCCCACATGGGGCTTATTCTTAATCCCCATTTTACATGTGAGCTAACTGAGGCATAGAAAAGTTAAATGACTTGCCTAAGGTCACACAGAATAATAATAATAATAATGTTGGTATTTGTTAAGCGCTTACTATGTGCAGAGCACTATTCTAAGCACTGGGGTGGACACAAGGGAATCAGGTTGTCCCACGTGGGGCTCACAGTCTTCATCCCCATTTTACAGATGAGGTAACCGAGGCACAGAGGAGTTAAGTGACTTGCCCACAGTCACACAGCTGACAAGTGGCAGAGCTGGGATTCGAACCCGTGACCTCTGACTCCAAAGCCCGTGCTCTTTCCACTGAGCCACGCTGCCTCTACAGAAGACAGTGGAGCCAGGATTAAAATCCAGGTCTTCCGACTTCCCGCTCCACGTTCTTTCTACTAAGCCACTCTGCTTCTCACATTTAGCAGAGAACCACTGATGGTAACAACTGAAATGGCGATCATACTCCTACTCCCTTCTGCATTGCTTTTGCACTTGGTTTTGTTCCCTTTATTCATCCCTCCTCTAACCCTTAAACTCTTATGTACATATCCATAATTTATCAATTTATTTATCAATATCTTTCTCCCCCTATAGACTGTAAGGACATTATGGGCAGGGAACACGCCTGCTAACTCTGTTACAATGTAGTCTCTCCAACAGTGCAGTGCTCTGCACATAGTAAGTGCTCAAGTATTATTGACGGATTACTGCCTCCTGGCTCTGGTGCTACAGCTCAGCATCCATTGGCATTATGTTGGGGTCAAAATTGGGTCATCCAAGTGAATAACCTTTGGGTTTACTTGACAGTGGATTGTGCACCTGACAGCTTGCTCACTCACTATACTCCTTGCCCCAGTGGAAATACATCAACTGACAGAGGTGAGAAAATCTGTGACACTGAGCAGCCATTATAACTATAATCAATTCCTCCACCCAGGTTCTTCGTCTACACACTGGAGACTGCATTGTCATGATGGATTTGCCTACTCTTTTCATTTATTCATTACTTCATCTTTCCATATGCTTTCTTACTGTATCAGGGTTCATTCATTCATTCAATCGTATTTATTGAGCACTTACTGGGTGCACAGCACTGTACTAAGCGCTTGGAATGTACAATTCGGCAACAGAGAGAGACAATCCCTGCCCAACAACAGGCTCACAGTCTAAAAGGGTTCTATCATTGTTCTAGGAGAACAGAGTGGCTTAAGAGCATGGGCCTAAGAGTCAGAGGATCTCGGTTCTAAAGCCGGCTGTGCTACTTACCTGCCGTGTGACCTTGAGCAAGTCACTTCACTTCTCTGTGCCTCTGTTCCTTATCAGCAAAATGGGGATTCAATGCCTCTTCTCCCTCCAACTTTGTGAGCCCCACATGGAACCTGATTATTTTGTATCTACCGCAGTGGTTAGTACAGTTCCTTGATACACAGTAAATGCTTAACATACCACAAATATAATAAAAAAATCACCCATTTTTCCCTTGCTCCCACAATGTGTTCCTAATTCGCATCTACCTGACTCCCTCCTCAGATTATAAAATCTATGAAGGCAGGGATCATTTTTCATTTCTATTCCAATCCCGTAGTACTTATTTTAATTTTGATGTCTGCCTTTCTAATGAGACTGTAAGCTTTTTGAGAGTAGAGGTTGTGTCTATCAACTCTTTTGTATTGCTTAATACAGTGGTCAATAAATATCTTTGATTGACAATTGATTAGATTAACGCTCTGGACACAGTACACATTAAATTTATGCCATTTACTATTGATGTTGACAGGGAATCTCCTGCCAGGAACAAAGGAGAAGCCTGAGTGACTGAAGGCATGATTGCACCCCAGAAAATGAGAAGAAATTGAGAAGTAGCATGGCCCAGTGGATAGAGCACAAACCTGGGAGTCAGAAGGACCTGGATTCTAATCGTCGTTCCCCCACTTCTCTGCTAGATGACCTTGGGCAAATCATTTAGCTTCATTTAGATGACCTTGGGCAATCATTTGGAAAACGGGGATGAAGACTGAGCCCCCCGTGGGACAGGGCTTGTGTCCAACCCCATTAGCTTTTATCTACCCCACTTAGTAGTTGGCAGATAGTAAATTCTTAACAAGTACCATAAAAAAGTTTTTTTCCCTATACTTATTTTGCCTCTTTACATATTAATTTGGCCTCCTTTTCTTCCATGCCTTGCACACCTAATCTTTCTCTTCTCTAGGCCATTGTTCGGTAGGAAAATGCTGGATAGGAAAAAATTAATTTTAGAAAGCTTAATGGTTAATTACAACAGTGGAAAGGAAATCCAACTCTCAGATAAAGAATGATTAATCATTAGACGTTAAGAGCTAGCACACACTTTAACAGGTCCCCAAACTACTAGATTTGGTGGATGCTGAACTTATGTTGTCTTCTATTACTGTATAGTATTTATATAATTTCATCTTTCCTATTGTGTCCATCCCCAAACCTTGCCCCACCCTATCTTAGACTGTGAGGCTTTGGAGAGCCAGGGACAGTGCTTAACTTTCAACTGAGTATATTTTTGTAGCACTTAATACAGTGCCCTGTAAGCAGTAAACACTTAATACATATTTTTTCTTCTGCTACCACTACTCTTATAGTGCATCATGTTTTCAGCTCAGCAGCATTTTCTGAGGCTTCGTTTTACTGTATCTTTCCCGCAGGTTCCTTGATTTTCGTTTCCCAATTTCAGTTCATCATTTTTTTATGGTATTTGTTAAGCATGTGCCAGGCACTGTACTAAACACGGGGTAGATATAAAGTAATCAAGTTGGACCTATCCCTATCCCACGAGGTGCACAGCCTTAGTTGCCATTTTACAGAAGGGATACCTGAGGCACAGAAAAGTTAAGTGATTTGCCTAAGGTCACACAGCAGACAAATGGCAGAGGCAGTATTAGAACTCAGATCCTTCTGACTCCCAGGTCTGTGCTATATCTGTGCTTCATATGGTCTATATTGCAGTTTTTGGATACTCTGCTGTCTATTTTCTTCACATGTTGGACACAGTGAAGTGAAGGTAAGTGAGCATAGCTTCAATGCTATGACACTGACTTTATTGCAGGGTTTTGTTCTTGGTGATCTCTCTATTTGATGCTAAATATAGACTGTGATACTGGTGGAATTGCAAAGGTATTGGTAAGAATTCTTGAAATACAAGTCTCATAGCCATAGAGAAGCACTACACAGACACAGAAATACAGTCACCAGACCTTCCGTTTGGCCTGGAATCTAATATCTATTGCTACTATATTCTGTTTGAAATCTCCCAAAGGATGCACTGACTTTCTTGGTATAGTTTTCTTCTTCCTTGGCATGGTATCATTGGCCAGCATGCTATTCAAGTAACAGAATTCTGAGATCCAATTGTATGACTCGTACTGTAGTAGGGGATCCAAAAATTAATTTAAGATTTCATTGGCAGAAATGTAACTTGGGGCAAACACTGGGATCTCTGATTTGTATGTGTTCAAGACTTTTTTCGATTAGTTAAACCAATGAACTGAAAAAATAAAAATTAGATAGTTCAGAGGGGCCTTGTAAAAAGTACCCCACAATAAACTAGTTTGTAAGAAGGATAGAAGGGTATTCTATTTCTAAGATGTATAGAAGGAAAAGAAAAGAAGAGGCGATAATTTGGTTGAAAGACAAACTACCAAGCAAATAATTTAAGGGGGCTTAATTGTTTCCAGAGAAAGCTTTGCATAACTCATTCTGATAATAATAATTGTAGTATTTGCTAAGAACCTACTATCTGCCAAGCACTGTACAAAGTGCTGGGGTAGATCCAGGATAATCAGGTTCCATATGGGACTCACTAAGAAGGAGGGATAACAAATATTGAATCCCCATTTTGTAGATGAGGGAACTGAGGCAGAGAGAATCTAAGTGACTTAATAGAGCAGGTAAATGAGGGGAGCTGGGATTAGAACCCAAATCCTCTGACTCCCGGCCTCGCTCTCTTTTCACTAGGCCACGTTGCTTCTATAACAAAGGCAGAGATGGGGCAGAGGCGTGAGCAGGGAACAAACGGTGCTTGGCAGACACGCCACATGCATCCTCCTATGTAATCTCTGCAGCATTTCACCCTGGGCCTGTATTTCTGACAAGGAATAGTGTGTTAGCTCTGAAACTTTGGAACCTTGGGGTACTCCTGCCTTTTCCCTCCACTGCCTTGATTTTACCGGCCAAACAATTACTAACTGAGGAAATGTAGAATTAAATTTCATTTTAATGACTAAACCAGAAAACAGAATAAAAGGGCCCATCCTCTCAATAAGGATATTAAGTTGGAAACATCTCTGCTGAAGGATTGCATTACAAAGGTCTTTTCATTTGGGTGGCCCAAGGGAGAGTGAAAAGGAATAGCGGGAGTGAAACATTTAAAGAAAAAAAAAACTAAGTCCAGACCTCAATGACAGCTTCTTGGAAATATTTAAACAACAAATGTATTTTTCCTAAAGTACATAATATAATGTGGTGTCCATCAATCAGTGGGATTCATTGAGCGCTCACTGGGTGCACAGCACTGTACTAAATGCTTGGGAGTGTACCATACATAGAGTTGGAATACACAATATACAATCCCTGACTTCTAGGAGTTTACAATCCAATGGATAAGGGCCATAATGAACAGAATGTGGTTCCTACAGCTAGAGAAGCAGTGTGGCTCAGTGGAAAGAGCCCGGGCTTGGGAGCCAGAGTCATGGGTTCGAATCCCAGCTCTGCCACTTGTCAGCTGTGTGACTGTGGGCAAGTCACTTCACTTCTCTGGGCCTCAGTTCCCTCATCTGTAAAATGGAGATTAAGACTGTGAGCCTCATGTGGGACAACCTGATCACCCTGTATCTACCCCAGCGCTTAGAACAGTGCTCTGCACATAGTAAGCGCTTAACAAATACCAACATTATCACAGCTTCCCACCGAAACAACTCTGATCAGAGAAGAGACGCAGCATGGCCTAGTGGCACTGTCCTGGGAGTCAGAAGGACCTAGATGTTAATTCCAGCGTCAGCACTTGTCTGCTGTGTGACCTCGGGCAAGTCACTTCATTTCTCTGTGCCTCTGTTACCTCATCTGTTAATGGAGATTAAGCTGAAGCCCATGTAGGACAGAGACCGTGCGCAACCTGATTAGTTTGAATCTACCCCAGCACTTAGAACAGTGCACATAGTAAGTGCTTAACACACACCATCATTAAGGACAGTGGCCGCCATTAATGCTCCCTTTGGCCACCAGACAGTTCCCAAGTCCTTGGCAGAATGTCCACCATGGATTAAGTGCACAAACACAGAACATTTTGACTCTCAATTACCTTCTCTCTCTGTGACAAGGCTGGATGATTCCCAATTTTACTGAAACACCTTACTGAACTGGACCTATTTCACTCTGAATAAACTACTACTGACAGAACCGGACAAACAAGTCAGCTCCTCCCTCAAATATACAGTTGCCCTCACATAGATGTGACAAGGAGTTACTCAATTCTCACAGCATTTGCAAGACAGTGTGATGACATAATCAAGCTGAGTAGGTTCACACTTCTCAGAGACTAAGGAAAAAAAAATTGCATTTGGTCAAATGCTTGCATTTTCACTTGTCTTGTATTTATCCCGGTTTTTTTCAGTTCCTAGATCAACTCAAATGAATGAATCATAGGTGTTTCACAGTTTGAAAAAGGGCTTAAAAATGTTCTTATATTCAGATACATTTGAGGATTTTTTATTTCCAAGTAAATGTGTATTTGCTGGTTTTTTTAGGCAGATCACCTTCCAGTTTTCAGAAACAGAGCTTCCCCATCCCATTAGGATCCAAGAAGACACTAGGACATCACCCAGAAATCCAGAGTAAGTGTGAAGAAGGGCTGGAGTCAGGTGGTTTAAAGCCTCTAGGTGGAACCTAGAAGACTCAGAATGCATCAAGCAATACTACTTATTGAGCTCTTATTATGTACATGCCGAGCACTGTACTAAATGCTTGGGGGAGTACAATATCATAGAGTGGATACACACAATCCCTGCCCTAAAGGAGCCTGTCTTTTCTGGATCGAGCCACCTTCTTGATCCTAATGTGGTCCAAGGTAAACACAGAAGTGAAACAAAATCAGGTCCCAGAGGCTAGGTAACAAAAGCATGTGGTTCATTCTTTCGGTTTAAATGTCCATTACCTTGCCGGTAAGTTCGCCCTAACTTTTCCATCCTAAATCAGATTAACTTGGAAGGCCTATTAAAATGGAATTTATCACAATTCGGTTATATTGTACTCTCCCAAATGCTTAGTACACTGATCCGCACTCATTAAACACTCAATAAATATGAATCACTGATTGGCACTACCCTCAATCTTCCACCATTTGATTTAAAAATCAGGGCATGACCAAAATGCATCTTGGGGATATTTATTTGCACAGGAAAAATTGGGATAGGATGAATATCAAAGCTCTGCATAAACTTAGCAATACCGGTCACTGAGTCATGGAGTGGAAAAAAAAAAAGAAAAGAAAAAAGCATGGAGTCTAGTGAGAGAGTCTAGTGGAAAGAGCATGGTCTTGGGAGTCAGAGGACCTGGGTTCTAATCCCAGCTCCACCACCCGTCTGCTTTGTGACTTTGGGCAAGTCACAACTTCTCAATGCCCCAGTTCCTTCATCTGTAAAATAGGAATTAAGACTGTGACCCCTATGTGGAACAGAAACTTTGTCCAACCTAATTATGTTGTATATTCGCCAGCACTTAGGACAGTGTCTAGCACATAGTAAGTGCTTAATATGATTTTTAAAAAAAACAGCACAAGTGGTAGAAATAAGCTCCCCCTGAGGGCGTTTACCGAGAACCCCTGGGTGCATCGTACTGTAGGTAGTACGAGCCATATGCTACTAATTTTAATTCTGATTCCATCTCAGGCCCCCTGAAATCAGCACATCTGACCTATCATTACCCTTTTTGGAGATTGGTCCCTTTCCCATCCTGGTGGCCTCCAGCCATGCTGGGCAGGAGAAAGCAGGGCTATCGGCAACCCAGGCAGTGGCTTTCAATGGTTTGGGGTCTCCCCAGCAGCCCAGACCAATGAAGAGGCCCCATGGGGAGCAACACTGGTCTGCGATTTTCAGCTTTGCCGTGCTGAAGTGCTCCCGAGGTATTAAGTAGCAACTTCTCATCTCATCTGTCTAATAAATTAGGTCTTTTTAGTGGTTAAGACCAGGCTGATTATATGAACTTCTTTTTCAACGCGATAGAAGAATAAATGAAGGACAAGACATTTCCTGCCAAAATACATTTAGAGTTTTGGGAGGGGTAAGGCCCAGCCCCCAGGGGCAACAGAACAATGTATTCCTGAAAACTTTTGTGTGGTGGGCAGGTAAAGGGGATGAAACAGCTCTTTTCTCAAGGCCTCCCTGAAGTACAGGGATTCCGTTGCAGCTCAGTCAGTTATAGGATCTAGTAGAAGAATGACATTTGAGAGTAGATATAATAATGTTGGTATTTGTTAAGCGCTTACTATGTGCCGAGCACTGATCTAAGCGCTGGGGTAGACATAGGGGAATCAGGTTGTCCCACGTGGGGCTCACAGTCTTAATCCCCATTTTACAGATAAGGGAACTGAGGCACAGAGAAGTTAAGTGACTTGCCCACAGTCACACAGCCGACAAGTGGCAGAGCTGGGATTCGAACTCATGAGCCCTGACTCCAAAGCCCGTGCTCTTTCCACTGAGCCACGCTGCTTCTGGAGTGGTAATACAAAAAGTAGAACAAGGTGGAGAGAAGCGGTATAGCAAAGTGGCGTGGCCTGGTGAAAAGAGCATGGGCCTGATAGACGGTTGAATTAATAATGTTGGTATCTGTTAAGCACTTACTATGTGCCGAGCACTGTTCTAAGCGCTGGGATGGACACAGGGGAATCAGGTTGTCCCACTTGGGGCTCACAGTCTTAATCCCCATTTTACAGACGAGGTAACTGAGGCACCGAGAAGTGAAGTGACTTGCCCAAAGTCACACAGCTGACAAGTGGCCGAGCCGGCATTCGAACCCATGACCTCTGACTCCAAAGCCCGTGCTCTTTCCACTGAGCCACGCCTAACTCCAGTGCTTGTCTGCTTTGTGACCTTGGGCAAGTCACTTAACTTGTCTGTGCCTCACTTTTCCATCTGTGAAATGAGGATGAAATACAGGTTTTTCCCTCCCCTTTAAACTATGAATTCCATGGGGGACAGGGGTTGGGACTGACCTGATTATCTCGTATCTATCTCAGCACTTAGAACAGGCTAATAGTAAGTGCGTTAACAAATATCCCAATTCTTTTTCTTATTGGAGAATGTGAACAGATAGGTACCTTGGAGATAGGTACCTCACAGATAGATACCTTAGAGAAGCAGCATGGTGTAATGGATAGAGACCGGGCCTGGGAGTCAGAAGGTCGTGGATTCTAATCCCGGCTCTGCCACTTATCTATTGTGTGACCTTGGACAAGTCGTTTCATTTCTCTGGCCCTCAGTTCCCTCATCTATAAAATGGGGATTGAGACTGGAAGCCCTAAGTGGGACAAGAACTGTGTCTGACCCCATTTGCCTGTAATAATAATAATAATGATATTTGTTAAGCACTTACTATGTGCAAACCACTGTTCTAAGCACTGGGGAGGATACAAGGTGATCAGGTTATCCCACGTGGGGCTCACAGTCTTAATCCCTCTTTAACAGATGAGGTAACTGAGGCACAGAGAAGTTAAGTGACTTGCCCAAAGTCACACAGCTGACAAGCGGCTGAACCAGGATTTGAACCCATGACCTCTGACTCCCAAGCCTGTGCTCTTTCCACTGAGCCACCCTGCTTCTCTTTCCACTCCACTCCAGCACTTAGTACGGTGCCTGACACATAGTAAGTGCTTAACAAATACCGCAATTACCAATTATTATTATTCAAGATAATCAGGTCCCACACGGGTTTCACAGTTTAAGCAGGAGGGAGGACAGGCATTGAATCCTCATTTTTGCAGAGGGAACTAAGGCACAGAGACGTAAAGTGACTTCCCAAGGTCAAAAGTTGCAAGGTCACAAGTGCTCCCAAGCACTCAAAGTAATCTGACATAGGAAAGTGTTCAATAAGTACCACTGATTGAAGCAGCGTTGCTCAGTGGAAAGAGCCCGGGCTTGGGAGTCAGAGGTCACGGGTTTGAATCCCAACTCTGAATGACCTTGAAGATCATGGTCAGAAGTTTTTGCTTGAAAAGCAGTATGACCTAGTGGAAAGAGCACCAGCCTAGGAATCAAGAGGCCTAGGTTCTAATTCCAGGGAAGCAGCGTGGCTCAGTGGAAAGCTCACGGGCTTGGGAGTCAAAGGTCACGGGTTCGAACCCGAGCTCTGGCACGTGTCAGCTGTGTGACTGTGGGCAAGTCACTTAACTTTTCTGTGCCTCAGTTCCCTCATCTGTAAAACGGGGATGAAGACTGTGCGCCTCACGTGGGACAACCTGATTACCCTGTATCTATCCCAGTGCCAAGAACAGTGCTCTGCACATAGTAAGCGTTTAACAAATACCAACATTATTATTATTGATTGACATTTATTGTTTGTGCAAAGCACAGGGGTCCATGTAAGATTGTTGGATCGGGTGTTGTCCATGCCCCACATACTGCTCAAAATCTATCTTATCCCACTTTTGCAGATGAGGAAACTGAAGCCCAGAGGGTTAAGTGACTTGACTTGCCTGAAGGAACAGAGCAAGCAAGTGGCAGAGTCAGACTAAAATCCTGGTCTCCCGATTTTCACTCCTATATTCTATCTCCTGGACCTTGCTGTCTCACTGCTTTGATCCCACATTCTCGAGAGGAAGTATGTTGCCTGATTATTTGTGAGCATTATCGTTTCAACATCACCCTTGTTAAAAAAAAATAAAATACTGTTGCAGTTAATAGATGAACTCCGGCAATTCAAGTTTCTCAAATAGTGTGACAAGACATGCAATATTTCAGAACAATGGAAGCCGTTGGTCAGAAGCTCAAAGTTTGCTTTGGAATACAGCGATGACCCTGTGTTTTCAGATGCCAACCTCTGATTTATCTTGTTTGTGGCTGCTGCAGCTCATTGTTAAAATGGGCGCTTAACAACAGTTCCATTTTAATACGGCCATAAACTGTTAAACAAAGGAGAACAATTCAGCACCTACCGACTCTGACCCGATTTGGCATTTCTTAATGAGAAACAGGAGTAATGGCATTTTTCGGATTGCTTGCACACCCTCTGGGTTGCTCAAGTGAAATTAAGCCCGTGCCAACTGAAATAGGATTATCAGCTTTTACAAGGCTATTTATAAAGTCCTGGCATACGAAAGGCACTGGGAGCACAGGTGAGAAAAGCAAGCAAGATGATTTATTTGGCAAAAGTGCCATGACTTCTTAGAGGGTTTTCACAGCCCCGGGAAAGGGGATTCATTCATTCAGTGCGCAGGACGTTTTCTGGGAACCATCCCTTGAGACTCTGAATACTCCAACAGGCCAGACTAGTGCTCCTCCCAACCGATATAGGCAGTGAGACACTTCAAAGAGGCTAATTAGTTATTTGCTGTACTTGACAGGGAGAAGAAGTGTGCAAGCAGAGAGAAAAGATAGCAAACACAGACATACCGGATTATGTTATTTTCCAAAATTTTAATTAATTTTTAGGCTCTCCCATAATTTGAAATGATTTCTCAGGATCTAATACCGACAGCTTCACAGTGTATCTTTGACTAATCGCTTGCTTCACAGGGGGCCGGGAATTACAGGGCACATTTCATATACTGTACTCCTCAAACCCGCCCAGGATTACTTTTAACTTGTGTTGGCTTTCATTTTCCTTCTGTTTGCCTAATGGCCCTGGGAATGTGTGACTTGACTTCACTAATGTGTTGACCAAAACCCCAGGAGACAACTCCGGGCTCTACAATGCATATAAGGCTGAATTTTGCTCTTTACTATAAGAATATATATCCCACATACACAGGGACTGATCAATCTCAAGATATTTGAAGATTCCACTGGGTAAGCAGGCAGATTTAGGTGCTTATTCATTCATTCAGTCATATGTATTGAGCGCTTACTGTGTGCAAAGCATTGTACTAAGCGCTTGTACTGTTTACCTCGATTCCAGCCAACCTCTTGGGGGGTTAAATATTTCTCTGAAAATTTTGAGTGTGCAAACTCCTTTAGCAGATTTTGGGTTTGCTGGGTCAGGAGGGTTTTGTTGAGAAGATGGCACAGAAGATACTTATGTAGTTTTGCCCTTTATATTAGCAAAATGTTGGAGGTATATTCTTATACAGCCCACACTCTTTTTATTTCTATTTTTATTTCAGTGAAAAAAATTACTTAATACAAAACATTTTTCTTTTCACTCTCCTTCCCCGCCTCTTGAAATGCACACTCCAAGTTTGAAGGGATGGGGGGAAATATATATATATATATATATATATATATACACACACACACACATATATATATATATACACACACACACACTCTACACATGCGCATTTATACACCGTTTCCTCCCAGTAGTACAACTACCTAATCTTCAGTTCCTGGAACCCAAAAAATATATTTTTCTGAGGAATAGGATCCTTTCAGATAACCTGCATAGAGTCCAAGAAGTCAGAAGATTACAACGCTGATAATCAATGTAGCCGCAAGGAAGCCTAACAAATCTATCATGTAAAATTTAGGATGGTGTTGTGGAAGATGTATCCAACGTCACAAAACCTATGAATTTGTGCATTGGTTAGCAAAACTAAATTTCCCCATGAGAATGACTCCTAGAAGAGCCCATTAAAGAAACATACAAGAGTCCTGTCACATGACTAAAAAGTGAGATTTTTGATTGTTGTGGCTATTAGGTCATCTCGAAAATGCTATACTCATATGTACCTAATGAGACAGGTTTTTTTATAAATTGAATGTAAATATGCTGTCCATAGGCAGGTGACAAATATAAAATATACTTAAGGGAGGAAACCAACCAGCCCGCAAAACAGTCCAGCCTTAACCCCTTTTTAATAGTGAGAGGCATGTTACATTAATGGAGCAGACAATAGATTTGATAGGCAATTGATATCTGACAGGCCAGTGACTGCCTTGGTGCCAAGAGATCACTGTTACCATCTCATTTTGTGACTTTAAAAACTTCACTGGGGGGAAAAATTACAGTCAGACAAATAGCAGCAGGGCATCGCCTACGGCACTATCAGCCAATAACTAAGTCCCAGGGAAACCAGATTTGTGGCTTCTGATCGCATGAACCTCGAGCCTTCACTATTGACTAATTGTGGTTCATCTGGATGTAGATCTATCTTTGGCTAACAAGAAAGCACTAGAGGTCTTCATTTAGCCACTGAGCTGTGTCTCTGGGGGCGGGTGTGCAGCTGTCTTTACCTTCTTACCAATCAACACATCAAAAGCGGCAGAATATATTTTCAGTTTCAAAAAAAATGCAAACGGCAAGCAAGATAAAGTTGCCAAACTAGACTTGAAAAGGAGTGAATGATTATAGCACCGCCTCGAATACAAAAGATAAATCATTGGTTCCTGCCCGGAACTTTCTTATGGGGAAGCAGTACAACTCAGTCTGTCTCAAAGATAGTCAAATCATATTCATTTAGTTGGAGAGGATTAAAACAATTTAAACCCTGTTTCTTTTTCTTCTCAACTAATGGGGAAAGAAGCAAGGTGAATCCCATTACAAAAGCTACTTAGGACATTTCTCCAAACACTGGTTTTAATCAAACATACTTTTTAGACACCTGTCATTATTGATTGTGCACTAGTTCTGAACAAAGCATTGGATCCAAACCGTCAATGTTTGAAATACGACTGAGTTATTCTGATCCTCCATTTTTTTGTCCTGAGACATCTCAGCGATCTTTGGTGTGGGTCAGTTACTACGTCCGACTTGATTATCTTGCATCCCCAGTCTTGCTTGGCACGATAAGCACTTAAATACCACAATTATTAATTAAATGTCCAGATTTCTAAACCTTAACCAAAATTAAACAGTCACCAAATCTGAGGCACTTGATCAGTATTGCCATAGAGTCCATATGGCTCTCAGACTGCAAGCCCCTGGAGAGCAAAGATCATTCTTCTTGACTTCTCCTTTGCCAAATTCCATAGGTATTTTCCTCCACATTTCCAGGATCTGCCATTCCCTCTCCATCCAAATGGCTTGACTACTGCATTTTCCTGCTGTCTCTGCTTCTAATTTCTTTCCTCTCCATTCGACACGACTTTTGGCAGTCTCCCTTAACTTCTCCGTACCTCAGTTTCCTCATTATTAAAATGAGGATTGAATACTTGTTATCCGTCTCCCTGGGACTATGGGATAAAGAACTATGCCCAACCTGATTATCTTGAAATGCACTTCAGCACTTAATACCATTATCATCATCATTCAAAGGCTGATTTCATTTCTAAACCATCATCATGCACAAGGCTTCCCACTCCTAAAAACCCTTCCAAGGCTATCCATTCTTGTGTCAAATACACACTTCTGACTGTTGGCTTTAGGGCTATTATCAGCTCCCTTCCTCTTACCGATCCACTCTCCTCCCATCATATCCCAGCTCACACTTTTCATACCTTTCAAACTCACCCACATGTTGTGCCTTGTTCTCATCACTTTAACTGCCTCATTCATGCCATTTTCCTCTAGCCTGGAACTCCCTCCCCCTTAAAATGTGGTCAGAAGCCAGCTCTCCTGACCTTCAAAGCTTTTCTGAATTGAAACCTCCTCCGAGAAGCCTTTCCTGATTAATCTCTAATCTTCCCAAGTTATATCCCTTTAACTGCCACTTCCGTACCACCTTCATACTTGTATCAAATTGCCTGTAATCTGTACGCATTTTAAATATCCTATTACTTAAGCACCAACTCTTGTATACATTCCCTTTTCCTTCTTCCTCTTGTCTGTAAATTATTATGTCTGTCTCCCCCACTAAATTATAAACTCCTTGAGAGCAGGGATTATGTCTATTGACTTCACTGTACTCTCCTAAATACACAGCACAGATCTCTGCACAGAAGCAGCCTGGCTTAGTGGAAAGAACACAGGCCGTGGAATTAGAGGGCATGGGCTCTAATCCTGGCCCTGCCAATTGATTGCAAATTACAACTTCCTTGTGCCTCAATTCTTCATCCTACTTAGACTGTGAGCCTCATGCAAGACAGGGACTGTGTCCAACCTAATTAACATGGATTTACCTCAGTGCTTAGAACAGAGTTTGACACAGAGTAAGCACTTAAATACCATAAAAAAATAATTTTCAATTAACTGAGAAGCTATAAGACCTAGTGGAAAGAGCAAGCCCTGAGAGTCAGAGGACACAGACTCTAATCCCGGCTCTGCCACTTGTCTGCTATGTGTCCTTGGGCAAGTCACTTCATTTCTCTGTGCTTCAGTTATCTCATCTGTAAAATGGGAATTAAGATTTTGCCCCAGATATGGGAAGGTAACTGTATCTGACTTGATTAACTTGTATCTAACTCAGAGTTTACCTAGTGGATAGAGTATGGGTCTGGGGGTCAGAAGGACCTGGGTTCTAATCCCAGTTCCACCACCTGCCTGCTGTGTAACCTTTCATAAATCACATCCCTTCTCTGTACCTCAGTTATCTCACCTGCAAAACAGGGATTAAAACAGTGACTGAATTCAAGCTGACTAGCTTGTATCAACCCCAGCACTTAGTAAAGTGTTTGGCAAATATAAGTTCTTAAATACCATAAAAAGCGCCTAATACATTACCCTGCACAGAGTACACAGTCAAATACCACTGAATGACTATTACTTTAAACTTGAACAATGCAGTGCATCACTGGAAGATTTTGGAAGAAATCAACAAAGGTGAAGAGGTTATGGTCTCTTCACCGTCAGCTAAAATTTTCTGATTAAGAAGTTCTGCATCACTTTTAAAGGAGGTAGCTGGTTTTAAAAAATAGAATGAAGAAGGTACTAATGGAGATTGAATAGCTGAGAGGTGTGAAGAGGTTTCAGAAAGGAATAGCCCTGCTACAAGGTACTTTATGAAGGCAAGTAGAAGGCTACTGTTTAATCTAAATTGGACAGACAAGCAGCATGGCTCAGTGGAAAGAGCCCAGGCTTGGGAGCCAGAGGTCATGGGTTCGATTCTCAGCTCTGCCACTTGTCAGCTGTGTTACTGAGGGCAAGTCACTTAACTTCTCTGTGCCTCAGTTACCTCATCTGTAAAATGGGGATTAACTGTGAGCCTCACGTGGGACAACTTGATTACCCTGTATCTACCCTAGCACTTAGAACAGTGCTCTGCAAATAGTTAGCGCTTAACAAATACCAACATTATTATAAACCACTACGAGAATCAGCTAAATAAGCTTCTACTTTTCAACTCTCCTGCAAAGATATACCATCATATTCTAGCCTCCTTTTAAGATAATGTGGTGATGTTCTGCTTCTTACTGCTTTAACAAAGATCAGTAATGAATCAAACAATGGTATTTATTAAATGCTTGTATGCAGACCAATGTACTAAACCCTTGGGGGAGTACAAGAGAAGCAACTTGGCTCAGTGGAAAGAGCACGGGCTTGGTAGTAGGAGGTGATGGGTTTGAATGCCAGTTCTGCCACTTGTCAACTGTCTGACTGTGGGCAAGTCACTTAACTTCTCTGTGCCTCAGTTCCCTCATCTGTAAAATGGGTATGAAGACTGTGAGCTCCACATGGGACAACCTGATTACCCTGTCTCTACCCCAGCGCTTAGAATGGTGCTCTGCACATAGTAAGTGCTCAATAAATACTACTGAATGAATACAATACAATAGAGTTGGTAGACACTTCCCCTGCCCACAAGAAGCTTGCACTCTAAAGGTGGAGACGATCAATAAAAATTAGGGATATATGTATAAGTGCTGTGGGGCTGAGGGTGGGGTGTATAGTAAATCCTTAAGGGTTAAATTAAATTGCTTTAACAAAGCATCTACTGATGCTTAATGTAAAAAAACAAAGAGTTTGGAACCCAAAGGAATTTCACAATATTTTTCCAGAAGGTTTGGAGCAGACCCCTATTTGCAACATGTAAATCTTTGGGAAAATGTATCCCAAGTTAGAACTATATATGATACAACCACTGGATGACGAATCATAGCCATATGGAGTAGGCCTGAACATGTATTTTTCTCTTGCAGTAGGGGCAAAATCCTGAAATTTCACCCTAAAATATCCACAAATTAACTGTCACTTTAAACAAATTTCCACAATCCATTTCTTTGCCTAATGATTTTAACAAATCTTCCCCAGAGGTCAGCTAATGACTGGAGGATTTGCTACTAGTACCTATTATCACAATTCAGTGAGATAACTGAAGAGCAACAGGCTAAGGTCAAACAGGAAGGTGTCTATTTTTCACAAGATGACATCCTTGTCATATGGCGAACCTGTAGGGGTCACACCTTCTTAAAAGAGACTCATTGTCTCCTGCCTAAATGGAATGTAAGCCTCAGAAAATATCTTCCAAAAATGTCCAGTCCTCTTTTCTCCTCTGCCTATCCCAGATGAGGGTGCTTCTATTGGGGATGAAGACTGTGAGCCTCACGTGGGACAATCTGATTACCCTGTATCTACCCCAGCGCTTAGAACAGTGCTGTGCACGTGGTAAGCGCTTAACAAATACCAAATTATTACTATGTCTGAATTGGCATAGATACCAATAGAGTACGTTTCCCATCCACTATGGCTTACCTAGAAAATGCTGGCAGATCGTGCTGGAGTTATTGATAGCTGTTCCTCTCATCCCATTGCTACCTTTCCTCTTCTCTTTGCAATAGGGGACTCTCCTACAGTCTTCTTTCTCTCTCCCCTATTCTACCTTCTGCTTCACTTTTCATCTGGCTATGTACTTCTTCGACACCCAATATTCACCACAATCCCAGACCCACTATATTTACATATATATCCATAATTTATTTTAATGTCTGCATCCCCCCTCTGGACTGCAAACTCTACCAACTGTACTGTACTGTACTTCCTCAAGCACTTAGGATGATGCTTCGCATACAATGAGTGCTCAATAAATATTGTTGATTGAGTGAATGATTGATTGATTCCCCTCTTGACATATTCTTGACAGAAGCCTGAGGTGGGCAGGCTCTGAAACAGGACTGATGTGTGTTTCCATAGTCTATAGTTTCATCCAAATGGGGCAATCCCTGTTATCTTGAACTTGGCATTCTAATTTTTTTTCCCATATATATTTAGGCCAAACCACAAGATTATTTTTTTTCCTCTCTATGAAACTATTTTCAAAAAAACTTCAACTAGTCCCAGGCAAACCCAGTTCTAAAGAGAGTCAAATCTGAGATTTACCTGTTTTGCAACCGGCTGAAGGAGCTTTGTGTCTATGTATTTCTCTTTTTCACCAACCCTTTGTTATTTCATCAAATGTGTTATGAAATCATTTAAGTAGCATTTCTAAGCCATCCAAATCACAGAAGGATCTGAAAGTTCACAGGAATGTTTCCTTTCACATTTGGACCGCAGTGCATGCAAGTGAAAACTGCAAGACATTCCATTCACATACCTTTGAAACGTTTAGGTCAGACCTCTGCACCTGGGGAGAGTCTTGAAGACCACACCAGAGATTTCAACAAGCCATTTGCCTAAGAATGTTGAACCTTAGAACTCATTACACTTGTGCTGCACAAATGGCTACCTGTTCATTTACAGTAAACAAGGGGCTGGAAGTCAATATAACTGTGTTCTCTCTAGTCCAAAATCTGCCACTAGCCAGCTGTGTGGCTTTGGGTAAGTCACTTCACCTCTCTGTGCTTCAGGTTTTTCCATTTGTAAAATGGGATGCCGGAAGACTAAAATGAGATGATTGCTGAGGGACCTTTGTGGAAATAATTGAAAAGGCATTACAAATGCAAGGTAATATTAAAATTGGAGAGGATGGCTTCTTCGACTACTGCATCATCACATTTCATTTAGGTTCCTTGTGGGCAGGGAACATGTCTGTCAACTCTGTTGTATTCAGTCTATCGTAGTTACTGAGTTCAGAGCACCGTATTAAGTGTTTTGGAGAGTATAACAGAGCTTTTAGATTCATTCCCTGCCCACAAAGATCTTACAGTTTAGGGATTATAGACTGTACCAAGCACTTAGTACTGTACCCAAAAAACAGTATTCATTCATTCAATCATATTTATTGAGTACTTACTGTGTGCAGAGCACTGTATTCAATGCTTGGGAGAGTACAGAGAAGTAGCGTGGCTCAGTGGAAAGAGCCCGGGCTTGGGAGTCAGAGGTCATGGGTTCGACTCCCAGCTCTGCCACTTGTCAGCTGTGTGACTGTGGGCAAGTCACTTAACTTCTCTGGGACTCAGTTCCCTCATCTGTAAAATGGGGATTAACTGTGAGCCTCACGTGGGACAAACTGATTACCCTGTATCTGCCCCAGCATTTAGAACAGTGCTCTGCACATAGTAAGCGCTTTACAAATACCAACATTATTATTATTACAATATAACAAGAGACACAACCCCTGCTCACAGTGAGCTTACAGTCTAGAGGGGGTGACACAATGTACATAAATTACAGATATGAAGTGCTGGGGGGCTGAGGGAGGGGATGAATAAATGGAGCAATTCAGGAAGACACAGAGGGGAGTGGGAGAAGAGGAAAGGGAGGGTTAGTCAGGTAAGGCCTCTTGGAGGAGATATGCCTTCAATAAGGCTTAGAAGTGGGGGAGAGTAATTGTATGTTGGATTTCAGGAGGGAGGGTGTTCCAGGCCAGAGGGAGAATGTGGTTGAGGGGTCGAGATAGCACTCTAAAATCTTGATTGATTCACAGAAGTTTTGATCTATTGGAATTCTTCCAGACCCAAGAACTTTCCAGGGAAAATCCTCATTGCTTGTACTGCCAGTTCATTCTGTTGCAATTTGCTGGGCTTCAGGGAACAACTGCTCTATGAGAGAAGCCTTCCTTTTAACTTTATTTCACAGTGAATATCCTCTTGCCATCTTTTTAACTTGGAACCTACATGAATTATTACTATGGAAGACCAGGTCCACTTAACTAGATTCTACCTTTCCTCAGGAAACATTCCAGTGATAAATAAGCATCTAATGAACTTAATGTTCATAATTGTCATTACCTTTCTCCTCTTTGATTTAAAGATCACATAGTTTTCATTCATGTGTTCCTGGAGCTTTGCAAATGCTTACAATATCTCCCTAAGGAGATACGATATCTTACAATAACTCCCTAAGGAGGAGAATAGGTAAGGTGCTTGAGGCTTAGATTTTTCTGTTGCATCGTACAATAGTCTGTTATATAATGCTCATCCAAGCATTTGATACAGTGCTGTATGCACTGTAGGCACACAAATACCACTGGTTAATTGATTTTTTTTTCTTAAATTCTTCTCACCTGTGAAGTCACATTTACATGGAGAACTGGTATTCTTTACTTTTTGTTTTTTAAAAAAAGCTCTTTGTTAAGCCCTATGTGCCAGCTGTTCTAAGTGCTGGGGTAGGCATAAGCTAATCTGGTTGGACACAGTTCATGTACCACTTGGCGCTCAAGTCATAATCCCCATTTTACAGTTGAGATAACTGGAGCACGGAGAAGTGAAATGACTTGCCTAAGGCCATGCGGCAGACATGTGGTGGCCGGAATTAGAACCCAGGTCTTCTTACTCTCAGGCCCATGCTCTTTCCAATTGGCTTCTCACTGCGTTTGTGCCCAAATCAAGTGCTGAATTCCAGCATCAAGCCAAAAGGCTTGTTAATGTGGCTGTGTTGATGCCACAAGAGCTCAACACCAGTCCCACTTCTTGAACCTGTGCGAGGACCACTCTAAGTGGAGCTGCCTTGAAGACCAGAGAACACTTGTCCTTGCCCCTGATCACTGCCAATCTGAAGAGCTCCCAGGCAACCCCAAAAGCCAAGCTGTATCCCAGCAGAGGGTGCCCAGACTTCCAGAACAGGTGATACACACAGAGAGTTCCCTTATCCCTAAGTCCAAACTAATTACCGTGGCTCAGTGGAAAGAGCACGGGCTGGAGACTCAGCGGTCATGGGTTCAAATCCCAGCTCCGCCGTTTGTCAGCTGTGTGACTTTGGGCAAGTCACTTAACTTCTCTGTGCCTCAGTTCCCTCAACCGTAAAATGGGAATTAAGACTGTGAACCCCACGTGATGATCCTGTATCCTCCCCAGTGCTTAGAACAGTGCTTTGCACGTAGTAAGCACTTAAATGCCATCATTATTATCTACCCCAGCACTATTACAGTGCCTGGCACAGAGTATGGACTTAATAAATAGCAAAAAAAAAAATGCTACAAAGACCACAGTTTTTCTGAATCCTAACACACATCCCCAGTAACTTTTTCTACATGAGACTCCATTAACTCAGTTTTACTTTACTCTGACTTATCTCTGCACACTCCCAAAGTGCAGAATGAAGAAAGGGAATTTTGTTATTCCACAATGACAATTTAGAAAATATTCCTAATTGTGGAACTGCAGGTAAATGATCTATCTAGCACAAAGGCTTTCCAATTCCCATGCAATATGAATGGCCACCGAGGCCCTCAGTAAAGATTTATGCCACAAAGGGAAATTTGCTTAGCATAATTATCTTTTGTGTTTTAGGAGAAAGTTAAGGGTCTGGGCTTGAGTACCCAAAAAAGATTGGGTTTGTGTGACTAAGTGGTGCCCAGAGTACTCATCCTATCCCACCTGGATTACTGCATCAGCCTCCTTGCTGACCTCCCAGCCTCCCGTCTCTCCCTACTCCAGTCCATACTTCACTCTGCTGCCCAGATCATTTTTCTATGAAAACGTTCAAGACATGTCACAGAAAACTTCAGTGGCTGCCCATCCACCTCTGCATCAAACAAAAACTCCTCACCATTGGCTTTAAAGCCCTCCACCACCTTGCCCCCTCCTACCCCATCTCTCCTTCTACAACTCAGCCCGCACACTTCGCTCCTCTAACGTTAACCTTCTCACTGTGCCTCAGTCTTGCCTATCTTGCCACTGACTCTTAGCCCATGTTCTGCTTCTGGCCTAGAATGTCCTCCCTCCTCAAATCTGACAATTACTCCCCCGCCCCCTTCAAAACCTTATTGAAGGCACATCTCCTCCAAGAGACTTTCCCAGATTAAGCCCCACTTTTCCTCATCTCCCACTCCATTCTGTTTTGCCCTGACTTGCTCGCTTCTCTCTTCCACCCTCCCAGCCCCATAGCACTTAACGTATATCTCTGTAATTTTATTTATTTGTATTCCTGTCAGTTTCCCCCCTGCCAAGACTATAAACTCGTTTGGGGCAGGGAGTGTGTCTGTTTATTGTTGTATCGTACTCTCCCGAGTACCTAGTACAGTGCTCGGCACACAGTAAGTGCTCAATAGATAATAAGGAATGAATGAATAAGCAGAGTACAATACAGTTGGTAGACATGAACGCTACTCTTAAGTAGCTTACAGTCTGATAGGGAGAACATAAATGCTGTAGGGGAAGGGAGGAGTACCTAGATGCTTAGGGGGTGGGATTAAGAGCATGGGAGAGGCCCTGAAGAGGGAAAATTAGGTGGAGAGAGGCCAGGAAGTCTTCCTGCAGGAAGGCATGATTCCAAAAGGGCTTTGAAGGTGGGGAAGATGTGAGTGTCAGTTAGATGGGAATTATATAAAGCAATATGTCAATATCTGTACTCTTTCAAGACAAGGCCTTGTGCCCTTTAGCTCATCCTGTAGAGCCATAAAAGAAAGTGTGTGACCATGCTTAAGTCACTTAACTTTTCTGTGCCTCAGTTACCTAATCTGCAAAATGGGGATTAAGACTGTGAGCCCCACGTGGGACAGGGACTTCATCCAAACTGATTATCTTGTTTCTACGGTCACATTACAGACAAATGGCAGAGTCAGAAGTAGAACCCAGGTCCTCTGACTCTCAGGCCCATGCTCTCCTTAGGCCACTCTGCTTCAATAAGGCCAGTCATAATAATAATGAATGTATTCGTTAAGCACTTACTATGTGCCAAGCACTGTTCTAAGCCCTGGGGTAGATACAAGGTCATCAGCTTGTCCAACATGGGGCTAACAGTCTTAATCCCCATTTTACAGATGAGGTAAACTGAGGCACAGAGAAGTTAAGTGACCTGCCCAAAGTCACATAGTTGACAAGTGGCAGAACTGGGATTAGAACCCATGATGTCTGACTCCTGAACCCACGCTCTTTCCACTGAGCCATGCTGCTTCTAAACAGTAGGGGACTCAAGGTATGCACTCTGAGGATTCTAAGACATCTTGGTTTTCAACTCCATCCTTTCCTGTCACTATCTCAATTTATTCAGAGTGCTACTGGACACCATCCTTGCTGCCTCAGCAGTTCTTATTAACATAAATCTACATAATCCTAGATCTTTCATAAACGGCTGCTGAGCAACAGACAAGAGATAAAGCCAGGTTTAAATAGATCTCACTCATACCTTCTTTTCCCCCCTTATTTCTCCTAAATCTGTTTCCTTAATATTGAAGAACTTGTGCACAGACGGCTTCTCTTTTTACTGAACCCTCCCATTATAGGTAAAGGTTCATTCATTCATTCAATAGTATTTATTGAGCGCTTACTATGTGCAGAGCACTGTACTAAGCGCTTGGAATGTACAAATCGGTAACAGATAGAGACGGTCCCTGCCGTTTGACGGGCTTACGGTCTAATCGGGGGAGACGGACAGACAAGAACAGTAGCAATAAATAGAATCAAGATAGCAATAAATAGAATCAAGGTTGAGAGAGGCATTCTCCTTCTTGAATTTTACCCATTCAAAAACCTTCCAAGAGCCGTCACAGCTTCACACCAAAGTCCCTAAAACTGTTTAACTTAGGCATCTTGGTTTCACTATTTCTCCTCAAGAATAACTTTGGCAGAACCAAGTGGAGTTTCTGTCTTATCCTCTTCCTCAAAAGAAAGCTGCTAATACTCCAGTACTGTGACAACTACTGCCTCGATATGGTCTGTGATGAATGAACCCGCAAAATGTTACCTCATGTATTGTTTCTGTAAAAAATAGCGAACATGAACAATGCTGAGTCCTTCCTTTCATAAAACCCTATTAATCAAAGCTATCCCACAACCCTGAGGTAGGAGACTTACCTCACACCTCTCTGGTCAAAAGAATTAAAGGTCACTGGGACAACCCTTTCCATATGTGCAACATATTGCCACTGTTTCTGCATTCACATACGTGCTGAAATCCGGACTTTGGCAGGAAATGGGAATCTAGTCATAAAAGGAAGAGATCATCTATTGTTTTCTCATTTCCTACTGAGCGTGTTTGGAAGGTCATTAAGGAAGAAGGTATCCCATAACATTTTATGTATGAAGATCTAGGTGATGGGGATTCAAGCAACCCCGAACACTTCTAAACCACTTGTAAGGACTAGAATAACTACTCACCTCTCTATGTTCAGACAACTCCTTTTCAACTTTATATAATGAAAAACATTTTCCTCAAAATGCAAAGATTTCTCCATTTTTCTCTCTCTTGAAAACAAACTATTAAGGATTGACCCAAATTGAGGGAGTTCCCACCTTCTTTATTAAGGAGACCTGTCTTACACTTTCCTAACATTATAGCCAGATTTCACAGTCACAGGAAAACAAAATACACAAAACAGAGTGGTTATTAATTCAATAAATCCAGCTGCTCTTAGTGCTCAGGGCAAAAGGCGAAGTTAAAAGCAGCTGCTCATTGACGACATATGTGACATGACCAGGGCGAGGTAGCTGCTTTAGCACATCATCCACCACTTTTCAGGCTGACTGCACTCAATTTCTTAGACAATCTACACACCATTTTCAGTTCTGTACCTCCATAATTTATCACAACAATACCTCAAGCATACAGATTCGGGGGTGGGGGGGGGAGAGAAGAAATGAAAGCAATTTACAGTATCAAGATGAAAGAAGCTGGATGGCTGGAGAATCCTACTATGTAAATCATATCCACAACTTCAAGGAATGTCGACATAATATTCTGGAATTAATTTTTCCAACATTCCTGGGTAGGTCACACAAAGGTAAATCTAGTTTCTCTCCCCCATTTCTTATATCTGGAGTTGTTTATCAATATGTTAAAGAGGAAATTGATTTTACCTCTCCCTTTCTACGGGGACAATAAGAACCTTATGTATAAACCTTACTGATAACAATAGAGGCCATATAGGTTGAAAGGAAACTGTGTGATATTTCTGTGTGTCTCAGTTTGGGAGTAGGAGTACCAATTGGAGGATTTCAGATGGCAATTTGAAATACAAAGTTACCAATAAATAAGGATAACAAGCTGTGAAATAATAGTAGGTCATTATATGTTAATTTCAATGTCCTCGACAAGTCTTAGCTTTTGGATATTAAAAAAAAAATCCACAGAAAAAAGAATTCTTATACAAGCCTTAACATTCAAAGGTCTTTTAACTCTTATATAATTGAACGTCCAGAAGCTGCTTAAAACAGCTTCAATACCCTATGAAGGTAGAAGAGAAATTTTAACGGAAACCACATGAGTTTGGAAGTAAGGAAACGTGGATCTACTCATAGAATTAATCTTGAACAATTAACTTGAGCCTCACGTGGGTCAACCTGATTTCCCTGTATCTATCCCATTGCTTAGAACAGTGCTCTGCACATAGTAAACGCTTAACAAATACCAACATTATTATTTTCTCAGTTTTCCCACCTCTAAAATAAGAACGATAAGCAACATGATCTAGTGGATAGAGTACGGGCCTGGAGTCCGAAGATCTGGGCTCTAGCCCTCGTTCAGCCCCTTATCTGCTGTGTGACCTTGGACAAGACACTTCAATTCTCTCTGCCTCAGTTACCTCATCTGTAAAAATGGGATTAAGACTTTGAGTCCCTTGTGGGACAGGAACTCTGTCCAACCTGATTACCTTATATCTACCCCAGGGCTGAGAACAGTGCCTGGAACATAGCAAGCACTGAACAAATACTTTAAAAGAAAACCAAAAGAGCAAGAATGGTAATGACTGCTCAAAAAGAAAACTGTACCTGGATCTGTGTAGGAAACTATTTTTTACAGTTTTCCTTGTAGAAATTTTAAGGACTTAGAAGAAAATAGGGAAAAGGAAAAAGTGGAGGGGGAAGAGAAGACAAAATGAAAGAAGGAAGAGGGAGGGGAGGGAAATCAAAATCAGGCAACAATCACTGTCGTCCTCTTCTGTTTCCCTGGCCAACCAGGCCACTGTCATCCATTGCCACGGGAACTCCTTTGGCCCCCAGAGCAATTCGCCTCCAGAACTGGGCTGTCCCTACCTCCATCTCTGCACTCTAGCTGGACATGGGGCATCGGCCAGAAGGCAGAGAGCTGCTCTGACGGCTCAGTCAAAAAGGAAACAGTCACAGACACCAACTGCCCAGGACAAGCTGTCGCCCTGTTAATCTTTACTCCTCCCATCTCTGTCACTTCCAGCTCAGCCTCAGAAAGCGGGGATTCTACCCAGGTTTTAGGGGACTCAAGTAGAAGTGGACGAGGCAGAGGGTGTTATAGAAAGGGGAGAAAGGACACAGGAGAGGGAGAAAAAGAGGTAGAAAGGGAAGGAAGGAGAGTGAGCCATGAAAAACAGCATGGCCTAGAGGGTAGAGCCTGGGCCTGGGGAGTCAGAAGCACCTCAGTTCTTATCCAGACTCCACCATTTGTCTGTGTGACCTTGGGCAAGTCACCTCACTTCTCTATGCCTCGGTTCCCTCATCTGTAAAATGGGGTTTACAACAGAGAGCTCCTTGTGGGATATGGACTGTGTCCAACTACACCTCAGAGCTTAATAGGGTGCCTAGCATATAAGAAGTGCTTAACAAATACCATTAAAGAAAAAAGGAAAACAAAATGACTGAAAGAGAGAGAGAGAGAGAGAGGAGAAGAGAATTAATTGTGTAAGGGTACCTAAAGGTAGTATAGTAACCTGAAAGAGTTAGTGAAGTTTTCTAAAGGTCCTAAGAGTACTCCCAAAATAGCCACCACTAGATTCTGGCTCAATGGGGATTCAGATAAGAAATTTATTTCTCTTAAGTGATCTTTGTTTTTACACCCAGGAACCCGTCCCATCATCATCTGAACAAGAGCCACAAAATAAAAATTAAAAAAATAATTTTGCTAGAGAGTTAGGATGCTAATGATTGATTGATAATGCACTACTGAAATGTAATCCTGTAAGTATTAATATAAATGCCTTCTAAACGTTATATTCTTGGCTACCGTTTTCTGGTATTGGAGAATACAATGGTGCTTTACTAGCTAATGTAGTCTGGATCAAATCACTGCAAATTGACCACATAAAGGAAGATATAAGTTATGGGAAACGTTCATCATTCCAAGTCCTGAAATGACTATGATGCTAAAAAGCCCAAGTAAAGCTTCTATATGAACAGTCAAACATAAAAAACTTATGAGAGATGAATGATTCATGGGAATTATGGTTGGATGAGGGACCTTTTCTCAGCCCAGGAAGTAAGGTACTTTAATTCTATTTCATGCCACAGTTTAATTACTATTAAGATTGCTCTTTCGAGGGTGAGAGGGCAAGGATCAAACCAATGTAATTTCAGTGGGAGGCTTAGTCACTGAATTAGTTCATCAAAAAAACAGAGAATCAATTTAATTTAATTTTATTATTAATCCCCTGATGCGAAAGAGTGTGATAAGAACAATTTTATCAATTTTTTTATTTTTGCAATTTGTTTTTTACCCACATCTTTGAGATGACATACTGAGCCTGTTAGTTGACCTGTCCTTTCTTTTAGATTTAATAGTTGTGAATGTTTCTTATTCTATTACTAAATCTGCTTTTTCTCCATTCTAATATCCTATAAATTTGTTCCCATTTCCTGTCTGTCACCATTATCCTCCCAATACTGTCTACTGAAAACCTCAATTTTGCCAAGTTCTAAGAATACCTGTAACACTATAGATTATATTTTTGTTGTCCTGACATTTCTTTAATATTCTTTCATTCATTCAATTGTATTTATTGAGCGCTTACTGTGTGCAGAGCACTGTGCTAAATGCTTGGGATAGTACAATACAACAATAGACAGATTCCCTGCCCAGTGAGCTTATAGTCTAGTGGCAGGAGACAGACATTAATATAAATAAATTATTCATTCATTCAGTAGTATTTATTGAGCACTTACTATGTGCAGAGCACTGTACTAAGCACTTGGAATGTACAAATTGGTAACAGATAGAGACTTTCCATATGAGGCTTTTCTTCATTGAAAAATGGCACAGCCTAGTGGAAAAAACATAGGCCTGGGAGTCAGAGGACCTGAATTCTAATCCCAGAACAACCATTTCCCTCCTGCTACCTTGGGCAAGTTACTTAATTGCCCTGTGTCTCAGTTTCCTCATCTGTAAAATGGGGATTAAATGCCTGTTTTCCCTTAGACTGTGAACCCCAGTGAACGCTAAGTGAAAAGCACTACGTTAAGTCTTCTTTCCTGCTAGAAATAATGTGATAGGCATTAAACTATTCCCAAGGTCCAAAAAATCCCAACCAAAACAATGTATTAATAAACCACAATGAAAACTCTATTACCGCTATATGATCAAATCCCAATATATTTACCAATAATAAAAGATCGTGCATCAGATTGTGTGTACATATGTAAACACCTAATTTTAAAAATGTCTTTCAAATCCTATTTAGCTAAAAGAAACCTCATGCTAACACACTAAAGGTCTCTCACTATTTAATGCCAGAGAACTAAGAGGTGTTGAAATGGATTTATAATCTCTCTATTCGAATGAGTGAGAGTAGTTCAAAGGTTGAGGGGGAGGCAGAGAAACAGAGTGAGATATTTGAATCAAGGTACTCTTGGCTGCAAAACCAAAGTGATACTATTAAGTGAGACGGTTGCATTAAGAAATACCAGCTTTAAAATTCAATAGCACAACTGTGGAAAAAAAGCTTTAAAAACAGTGTTGTAATAGGGATAAGCCTATCTATAAATAAGGTCACACTTCTTTTCTGAGATGATACTACTACTATGGAGATGCTACCCAAACGTGCGAGTTTGAGTCTCCGGAAGAAGGACACGTGCGGATGGATACATGGGTAAGGAGGGGACAGATGTGGCTATAAAGATACGTAAGGAGTGCCCCAGTCTCAAACAATGTTGCAATAGACTGGTGGGAGGCCACTTAGGCAAAACGACCAGCCTGGCAAGCAGCAATTTGGGATAGAGTTGCTCTCCCTGTGTGGACTTTATAAAAACTGGGATAGCCAGGGGGAGACATTCATTCATTCAATAATATTTATTGAGCGCTTACTATGTGCAGACCACGGTAAATAGAGACTGGAAAACAGACATGGACCAAAGATAACAGCACAGCAAGAGCATCTTCAACAGCACACAATATAGAAATTGGTGTCAGACATGCATTAGTGTTTCTGGGTTATTGATAAAGAGCTTTTGTTCTGATTAAGGTTTCCTTCATGTAGGCTGTCTCAAACCAATAAATTCCCACTTTCCAACCTGGGTTCAAAACATATGTCTTATAAGATTTCATTCATTTTTTCATATCACTATTCATTTGTGAATATACAAAATATCTCTTTCTCTTAAATTTCTCCATCTCTAAGTGACCTCAGGTATTTATGCTAACATGCCTAATCTTGGCAAAGAGGAAGTTGGCAAAGAGGATATTAACTGGTTACCTTTAAAAAATACTCCATCTGTCACACTTAATTCTTATTAACACCCTTAAAACTCTCTTTGTGATACATCCCAACAAAATTTCCTTTATCGCTTTTCACAGGGTGTTAACTACACAGTGTTAACTACAGAAACCTATCCCATTTTATTAGTTGTTTTGCTTTTATAAAAAACATATATTTTCATGAGAGTCAATTAAAACATCAAGTTTCCACATTTGTCATCCTATGCTTTACATAATCTTCAATAACAAATTATCTGTCTGGATAATTTTGAAGAAGCATGGCCTAGTGGAAAAATCATGGGCCTGGGTATCAGAGGACCTGGGTTCTAACCCCAATCCCGCTACTTCCCTGTTGTGTGACACTGGGCAAGTCACATTGAGGTCTCTGTGCCTCAGTTTCCTCATCAGTACAATGGAGGGTATGTTCTACTCCTTCCTAAGACTATGCACCCCACGTGAGACGGACTGTGTCTGACCTGGTGTTTGATACCATAATTAACAAAGTACATATGCTTTGGGAGGCCTGATTTCTAATCAGCCTTGCTTATATTCTCCACGACTGCCTTCCCAACTCTTCTACAACGCCTAAGCACTAGTGCAACTCACTTCCTCCAGGGGCACTTCCTATTTAAGTACCTCGACTTATGCACCGATTCATGTGATATCCTCTTTACTGTGCTCGTTAATGGCACTTAAGCACTTATTATGTGCCAGGCACTGTACTAAGTGCTAGGGTAGATACGAGGTAATCAGGTTGAAAAGAGCCCATGTCCAACATGGAGATTACAGACTTAATCCCCATTTACAGATGAAGTAACTGGGGCACATAGAAGTTAAGTGACTTGTCCATGGTCATACAGCAGAGAAGTGGCAAGCCAGAATTAGGCCCCTGCTCTTTTCACTCAGCCATGCTGCCCCTTTTCCTTCTTCCTCTTACCGGCAATTTATTTTAATATATGTTCCCCCCGCCCCGCTAGATTGAAAACTCTCAAGAGCAAGGTTCAAATCTAATTGATCTATTGCATTCTCTCAAGCACTTAGTGTGCTGCACACCGTAGGCACTCAAACACTATCATTAGTTTTTATATTTTAATTCCAATTAAAATAACTCTCTGAATCATGCTAAAACTATTGCATAGGTTTTTCTTAAAAATGATTCTTTGTTTCTTCTACTAAGAGTGGTCTTCTATTTTAAAAGGCATGCACTTTTTCTTATGCATGAACAATTGCTGAAGTCTCCTCTGTTTTGGACATGTTTTCCCGGTGCCTGGCCTCCACACTGACTCATTATTTTGACGAGTCTATTTCTCAACGTTGCCTTGAACCATTCGCTAAGATTTTGGTTTCTTCACTTTAGAGAAGACTCTAAAGATGTTTCCCGTTAAGATGGAAGGACACAATTTTTTCTAAATTTACAGCCTGTTTCAGTTTCACAACTCATTGGTTTCAATTTTATAAGACTAATCTTCTTCAAGGCATAATTCTTGGGGGCACCAGTGGTGGGGCAGAGGGAAGGGGTCTATGAGAGTAGTGGGGAAAAAGGAGACCATTTTTAAAGGCACGGTGGGGTGAAAGGGGGAAAGAGGGAGACCATTTAAAGAAGGCTGAGGGAAGGGCAAGCAAGAGGGGTAAGGAATGGTCCTCTAAATGCTAGTCAAGAGCCAACCTATCCATCTGGCTTCTCAGGAAGCAAATGTGTGTTTTCTATTATGAAACCTGTCTCTAAATAAAAACATTTACCTATCTGCATTGATTGAAAACAAATTCTAGGTAATTTGGGTAAAAACAGTATCTAGTTTGGGTTCAGGAACTATTCCACCACGCATAACAACACTGGTAGTATGGGAAAATTGGTTCGAACTGTCATTTCAATTTGTTTGTTTTATGGTATTTGTTAAGCACTATGTGCCAGGCACTGTACTAAGCACTAAGATGGATACAGGCAAGTCAGATTGGACAAAATCTCTGTTCCACATAGGGCTCACAGTTTTAATCCCCATTTTACAGAATCCCCATTTTACAGATGAGGTAACTGAGGGAGAGAGAAGTGAAGTGACTTGCCCAAGGTCACAGAGCAAAGAAGTGGGGGAGGCAAGATTAGAACACAGGTCCTTCCGACTCCCAGGCCCTTGCTCTATCCACTAGTACATGCTGCTTCAGGAGCCAATTTGGTTGTAACTCTGAAGACAGCCTGAAGTAACAAAATAGCACGATCTGGTGCTCATTACTTATTCATTTCAGTTGTCAGATTGTTTCTGATGAGAGTCCTTCCAAGACCACCACGTTTTCTTGTGGAGTTGGGATGGGGGAAAGGAAAGAGATTGAATGCATTGTTTCTCGTGCCAGATTTGGAATTTACTTTCCCACAGAGTTAAACAGTCCCAAAACTTTGGGCAACCCTCCCTTGTCTTTTGGAAAGTCATGTTTGTCACCACCACTACGCTGTCTTGATTTATTTCTTCACGGCTGTCAACAATCTTTTCCCTAAATATGGACTTTCCTTTGAACTAAATTTACACTTCATTTTGTTCAGTTCCATATCCACTACATGAGGTTTAATCAATGTCTTGCATAAGTCTCTTATCACTTTCCTATTGTGATGTAACCCGGATTAACATGTCAACAGTGTACAAAAAAAACCCAACTAAACCCTCGTTGCAATATTTTTCTAATGTATTATTTGACTTTTACTTCTGATTATTTGTATAGTTTCTGATTCGATTTTGCCAATCAAATCTGTTGCGATTTATTTTTCTCAATAGTGCTTGTCAAAAATTCTACTTCAGTTTCATTTAGAATTGACATTTAGAATTGATTAATTCCTTTTAAGGTTATAATGCCTACTTTCACTTACATCCTGCAGTTGTCTTCTTACTCACCTATTGTTAGAAAGCTCAAGAGTGTTACCAGTCAAGCAATTCATCATACTTACTGAATGTTTACTGTGGACAAAGCATTGTACTAAGCCCTTGGAAGTGTACAATACAGAGTTGGAAGACACATTTCCTGCACACAAGGAGCTTACAGTCTAGAGGGAGGATAACCAGCGTGGGTCAGTGGAAAGAGCCCGGGCTTGGGAGTCAGAGGTCATGGGTTCGAATCCCAGCTCTGCCACTTGTCAGCTGTGTGACTGTGGGCAAGTCACTTCACTTCTCTGGCCTCATTTACCTCCTCTGTAAAATGGGGATTAAGACTGTGAGCCCCACGTGGGACAACCTGATCACCTTGTATCCCCCCAGCGCTTAGAACAGTGCTTTGCACATAGTAAGCGCTTAACAAATACCACTATTATTATTATAACCAGATTTTGCATGCTCCTTTTTGGGTTTCGTCTCCCTTGCTTCAGCAAACTAAGTCGAATTGATCACCTTCAGCGGTCTGTTGAGCACCTACTACATGTGATAGGCTTGGAAACCTTGCATTTGGATTTTTGTCCCTTTACACCCCTCCCTCAGCCCCACAGCACGTAGGTTTTTATCCAGAATTTATTTACACTGTGGAAGTCTGTCTCCTCCAGACTATAAACTCACTGTGGTCAGGAATGTGCTAACCAAGTCTGTTACATTGTACTCTCCCAAGTACTCAGTACAGTGCTCCGCACACGGTAAGTGTGCAATAAATATGATTGATCTGAAATAGTGTTGATCTGAATCCACTTAGATCCTACCCTCAAGGAGTTTACAATCAAATGCAAGGATTTGCAACCTATGGTTCAGGAGCTACATCTGACTTTCTTTGGAACCATATATGACTCTCAGGGTGGTAAGGGCTGGTGGAGCATTTAAAATGGCCACCCAGGGTTTCAGATTAAGGAAAGGGGGCAATTGAGCACCCCACAATGCATGGAACAGCTACAGCACACAGCAGCACAGGCATAGAGAGGAGCAGTATGGCCTATTGGAAAGAGTGTGGGACTGGGAGTCAGCGGACCTACTTTCTAATCCCGGCTATTCCAGCTATCTGCTGCGTGACCTTGGACTAGTCACTTGATAGAGAAGGTACCTCATGCGTAAAATGAAATTTTAATACCTGTTCTCCCTCCTACTTAGATTGTGAGTCCCATTTGGAAGAGGGACTGTGTGCAGCCTGATTCACGTGTATCTACCCCAGCACTTGGAACAGTGCTTGATACATACACAGTAAGCTCTTAAATATAATAATAATAATAATGATAGTTGGAGAAGCAGCCTGGCCTGCTGGGGGAAAGAGCACAGGCCTGGAAGTCTAAGAACTTGGGTACTAATCCCGGCTCCTCCACTTACCTTCTGTGTGACCACAGGCAAGTAACATAACTGTTCTGTGCCTCAGTTTCCATATCTACAAAGTAGAGATTCAATACTTGTTCGTCCTCTTACCTTAGCTTCAAGTGGGGCAGGGACTGCGACTGATTTGATTAATTTGTATCTACTGCTTAATACAGTCCTTGAAACAACATAAATGTTGTTATGCTAGGACTGTTGCATATATTTTACCTTCTGTGTGATATTATTATCGTATTTGTAAAGTGCTTACTTTGTGCCAGGCATTGTACTAAGTGCTGGGGTGGATACAAGCAAATTGAGTTGGATACAGTCCCTGTCCCACATAGGGCTCACAGGCTCAATCCCCATTTTATAGATGAGGGAATTGAAGCCCAGAGAAGTGAAGTGACTTACCCAAGGTCACACAGCAGAAAAGTGATGGAGTTAAAACCATGACCTTCTGACTCCCAGGCCTGAGCCTTATAAATATTGAATGAATGAATAGTGAATGAATTAATATTACTGGTTGAAAAGTTCTGGACTGAAAGTTGTGGGGCTGTAACTTGGAGAAGAGGACAGTGGGTAGAGAAAGACAATTGATGGGAGGCAGTGTGACCTAGTGGATAAAATACCAACCTAGGGGTCAGAGGACTTGGGTTCTAAAGTGGCTCCACCACTTTTATGCTGTGTGACCTTGGGTTAATCACTTTACTTCACTGTACCTCCGTTACCTCACCTGTAAAATGGGGCTTAAGACTCTGTGCTCCATGTGTCCAATCTCAGTACTTAATACAGTGTCACTGTATTCCTCTGCTCTTCTAAATCCACCCTCCTTCACCCCTTCTCAGAGTGCTCAAGGGTATTGGCCAGAATCCCCCTTGTCATTCAGGTAACGCAAGTCTTCTGAATCCTTCCCCTCAGGCTACTCGAGAGAGAGCTATTTTCCTGTCTCTTTGAGAGAGTGAAAATGTAAATTACCTTCCCAAGTAGCTGGTCACTGCCTAGCCAAAGCTGTTACCACGTCTTCATCATGATTTACACAGTTAAGAATGCTCAGTTAAGACTGTTTTTCTCAGTCACATTTAAAAGAGGCAATCAATTGTATTTAGTATTTACTATGTGCAGAGCACTCAACTAAGCATGTACAGCAGAGTTGGTAGACCTGTTCCCTGCCCACAAGGAGCTTACAGCCAAGAGGGATGAGCTAGCTGATGTAGAGGAAAAAAGTACATTAAAGAATATCCTTATTCGACATAGGCTGTCCAAACGGCCAATTAAGTGAGTGGTATACTAACACCATATATGAGAGTCATTTTTACTCCAGATAAGTGAGGGTCTTGCCATCAAGGGTAGAAACCTCTCCAGAACAGTGTGAATTCAGTGTTAGGAAAAAACAAACCCAAAAACAAAAGAGTTCATGGCCTTTAAAGCTTGTCAAGTTAGACTAAATGCTCCACATGGAGAAAGCACCCAATAAATATGATTGATTAGAATCTATTGGTGATGTATTATCTTAGGCCTCTGCCTTATCCTTACTGCTTCTGAGGAATGGTTAAAGTTGTCACGATGCTCATTAGTGTGCTAGAGAAAAAAAATAATAACTTCCTCACCAGCCAGGGTTTTGATCATTTCTGTGAGCCTCACAGTAAATTAACATAGCCTGTCTCTGATCCACAAAAATGGAAAAGCTGTCCTGCTCTGACATTGAGAATCCCATCAACAACATTTATTGAGTGCATATTGTGTAGAGGGTTATGTACTAAGTGCTTGGGAGCATAGAATAGAGTTGGTAGATATGTTCCCTGCTCACAAGAAATGTATAAGAAAGACATGAAGCCGCATCTATGCTATTATAGTGGAATAGAAGGGGGGAATCTGTCAGCTTGCTACAATTTTAGTGACTCCAAATGGTCTTGTCCTCTTACAGAAAAGACCCTAGTCAGGCACAGAATGTAATTTTGAAACATGGATAATTCCTAGGAGATTAGTGGACAAATTGGCGGCAATCCATACCTGAAAAGCTATAGTACAGGGAGTCAATTCAGATCAATACACGGCATTTGTTTCTATAAGCATGCTCATTCTTTCTTCTAAAAGTTGTGGTGAAATCCTTGAGGGCAATGGAAAGGGCATGAGGGTAGGGGTCAGGAGACCTGGGTTTTAGTCCAGTGATGTCACGTGACCTTGAGCAAATGACAGCCTCTCAGGGTCATAGTTAGGGGAAGCAGCGTGGCTCAGTGGAAAGAGCCTGGGCTTCGGAGTCAGAGGTCATGAGTTCGACTCCCGGCTCTGCCACTTGTCAGCTGTGTGACTTTGGGCAAGTCACTTCACTTCTCTGTGCCTCAGTTACCTCATCTGTAAAATGGGGATTAAGACTGTGAGCCTCACGTGGGACAACTTGATCACCTTGTATCTATCCCAGCGCTTAGAACAGTGCTCTGCACATAGTAAGCGCTTAACAAATACCAACATTATTATAGTTTTCTCATCAGTTTCTCTCCCCACCTCACAGTGATGTTAGGACGATCAAATGAGATAAAATGATGTAAAAGCTCTTTGGAAAACTAAAAATTCTATACAATTTGAAGGGAGCATTATTATAATAATAAATGTATTTGTTAAGCACTTACTATGTGCTAAGCGCTATTCTAGCACACAGTCCGCCCCATACAGAGCTCACGGTCTTAGGCCCCAAGTTACAGATGAGGTAACTGAAGTAAGAGAGAAGTTAAGTGACTTGCCCAAGATCCCTCAATAGACATGTGGCAGAGGCAGGATTAGAACCCATGACCTCTGATATGCAGGCCCGAGCTCTTTTCACTAGGCCACACTGCTTCTGCCAAGCGCATGAAGAGACCACTTGAGCTAGATATGATTCTGAACGGCTATTATAAAACCATATGAGAAGCAGCGTGGCTCAGTGGAAAGAGCACGGGCTTTGGAGTCAGGGCTCATGAGTTCGAATCCCAGCTCTGCCACTTGTCAGCTGTGTGACTGTGGGCAAGTCACTTAACTTCTCTGTGCCTCAGTTCCCTCATCTGTAAAATGGGGGTTAAGACTGTGAGCCCCACGTGGGACAACCTGATTCCCCTATGTCTACCCCAGCGCTTAGAACAGTGCTCGGCACATAGTAAGCGCTTAACAAATACCAACATTATTATTATTATTATTATTTACATTTCCAAACACTTACATCAATTACAGTATTTTTCACTTCCTCCTCTAACTGCTGCACACTAAGCCCAAGTACTGTACCAAAACTGTACCACACTGGTAGCTAGTGAAAGAGTTCTGAATGTGGAACACTTTTAGTAAAATATGAGCATGCAGAAAGAGTTCTGCTGAACTGAAGGTCAAATGAAGAAATTCAAGGGACAAATCTAAAGACCTTTAAAACTCTTTCGAAGTAAACTTGTGGCATACTTGACTTGCTAGACTTCCTTTGTTCCAAAGCAGATAATAATAATAATAATAATAATAATGGCATTTGTTAAGCGCTTACTATGTGCAAGGCACTGTTCTAAGCATTGGGGGGATACAAGGGGATCAGGTTGTCCCATATGGGGCTCACAGTCTTAATCCCCATTTTACAGATGAGGTAACTGAGGCACAGAGAAGTTAAGTGATTTGCCCAAAGTCACACAGCTGACAAGTGGCGGAGCCGGGATTAGAAACCATGACCTCTGACTCCCAAGCCCATGCTCTTTTCACTGAGCCATGCTGCTTAGATCCTTGTAAACTTAGAAGTAGTTTTGGAAATTGTTGTGAGGATTGTCAATGGGTGAACTCCACATGGCAGGGAATGTATACTAGACTTGTGTTGTACTTTCCCCAGGACTTAATACAGTGCAGTGGATGCTCAAACAAATACTATTATTATTAAATCCCAACGTGTTTCCGACACAATTTCACA
This sequence comes from Ornithorhynchus anatinus, assembly GCF_004115215.2. Taxonomy (NCBI): domain Eukaryota; kingdom Metazoa; phylum Chordata; class Mammalia; order Monotremata; family Ornithorhynchidae; genus Ornithorhynchus; species Ornithorhynchus anatinus. The sequence goes on from NC_041739.1 coordinate 35,565,771, forward strand.
ACATTTCTAAGAAGTCTTTATTCTCCCCTTTTAGGAAAAAAATGGAGGATGCAATTACTTCATGGTAGATGCTCATTAAACAGAAATAAAAAGAGGGACACCAGAGTATAAACATTTAGGTGATGGAACCAAAAGTATAGATCGGAGATTTGTTGAGATATCTCGACTCCCCACCCACCAAGCAGTGGTTCAGAGGGTCTGTTCCCATCTTCAGTACCAGCCTTACTGTGGAATGTTCTTGCCTTTGCCAACTAGGTTGGCACCTCAAACTTAACATGTCCAAAACAGAGCCCTTTATTCATTCAATAGTATTTATTGAGCACTTAATATGTGCAGAGCACTGCCTTCCCACTCAAACTCTGCCCCCACCCCGACTTTCCTATCAATGTAGATGGCACCACCCCTTTCTATCTCACAAGCCCACAATCTTGGAATTATCCTTGACTAATCTCTCTCATTCCACCCACATACTCAATCTACTACTAAATCCTGTCGGTCCCACCTTCAAAACATAGCTAAAATTCTCCCTTTCCTCTGCATCCAAACTGCTACCATGTTAATACACTCATCTTGTCCCACCTGGACTACTGCATCAGCCTCCTTCCTGACCTCCCAGCCTCCTGTCTCTCCCCAATCCAGTGTATACTTTACCCTCTGCTGCCTATATCCTTTTTCTACAAAAACTTTTAGGACGTGTCACCCTGTTCCTCAAAAAACTCCAATGTTTGCCCATCCACCACCACATCAAACAAAAACTCCTCACCATTAGCTTTAAAACACTCCACCACCTTACTCCCTCCTACCTCACCTCACTTCTCTCCTATAAACCAGCCCACACACTTTGGTCCTCTAATGCTAATCTTCTCACTGTGCCTCGATCTTGCCTATCTTGCCGCCGACTCCTAGCTCACCTCCTGCCTCTGGCCTGGAACACCCTCCCTCCTCAAATCCAACAGACAATTCCTCTCCTCCCCTTTAAAGCCTCATTGAGGGCACATCTGCTCCAAGAAGCCTTCCCAGACTAAGCCTCACCTTTCCTCAATCTCCCACTCCCTTCTGCATTGTCCTGACTTGTTTCTTTTGCTCTCCCTCTCCCCCCACCCCAGCCCCACAGCACTTATGTACATATCTGTAATTATATTTGTATTGACGTCTGTCTCCCCCCCTCTAGGCTGTAAGCTAGCTGTGGGCAGGGAACGTGTCTGTTTATTGTTGTACTCACCCAAGCACTTAGTATAGTGTTCTGCACACAGTAAGCACTCAAAGACCACTGAATGAATGTCTCTTCCAACCCCATAGTTGACTTCACCCCTGCATCTCCTCCAACCATCCCTCCGCTTGTAGAACAGTGCCAAGCTGTGTCATCAGGCCTGCGCGTTTCATTAATCTGTAGTCTGTAAACTCCTTGTGGGTAGGGATTGTCCTTACCAAATCTATTGTACTCTCCCAAGTGCTTAATACAGTGCTCTGCACACGATAAGTGCTCAATAAATACCAGTGATTAAGAAACAATTTTAAGGGAAGCCACTAACAGTTTCCCAGAGTTGTAGCCAATTTCACTGAATGATCCTTTAAATAGATGCCACTACTGGACAGGTGATAATAACAGGAATTGTGGTGTTTGTTAAGCACTTATTATATGGCAAGCACTGTACTAAGCAGTGGGGTGGATACAGGCAAATCGGCTCAGACACGGTACCTATCCCACATGGGGTTCAGTCTGAATCTCCATCTTACACATAAGGTGACTGAAGCCCAAAGAAGTGGAAGCGATTTGCCCAAGGTCACACGGCAGACAAGTGGTGGAGCAGGGATTAGAACCCACAACTTTCTGATTCCCAGGCCCATGCTCTATCCACTACAACATGCTGCTGAGCCAGGCCCTACAACATGGTCCTGGAGGATTAGCGTGACATGCAGAGCTGTGGGTCTTATTGCTTACTACTACCGTTCTCAAATGTGAATTTACACAAGTATGCGGTGAGTCCAGGGTAAATGAGAAAAGCGTTTTCTTTTCAGCAACTTTGGAAAGTATTTAGGAGGCTTGATTGTGGCAGTCATCCACAATTCAGTCTCAACTGGGAAATATTCAAATAAATATAAGTAATGTGATACTGCCAGAAGTTAAAACAGCATAACCCACCATGTCTGAATGTGCAGCACCATAAAATAAGAGTCACGATCCATGAGACACGGTGTTCCTTTTTCCTCTCAGTTAAAATATGTATCTCTTGGGTTCACAAATGTAAAACTCAGCAGCAGTGACAGGAAAAGCACACACATAGAAAATTAAGAGAAGCATCATGTCCTAATGGATAGAGCACAGGCCTGGGAGTCAGAAGGACTTAGATTCTAATCCCAGCTCCACCACTTGTCTGTTGTGTGACCTTGGGCAAGTCACTTCACTTTCCTGTGCCTCATTTAACTCATCTGCAAAATAGGAATTAAGACTGTGAGCTCCATGTGGAACATGGACTGTGTCCAACCTGATTAGCTTGCATTTCCCCCCCCTGCCCTAATACAGTAGCTAGAACACAGTGAGTGCTTAAATACCATTAAAAAACCATATTTCTGAACAACTTGCAAAAAAACCAAAAACTACCAACAGCATCTTGCACATCAACCCCACGGTACTTATGTGCATATTCTTACACTCTACTATTTCTCCTGCCTGTAATTTATTTTAATATCTGTCCCTGCCCCATAGAGTCTAAATTCCACGTTGGCGGAGATCACATTTACCAGCTCTATTTCATCGTACTTAGAGAAGTAGAGTGACCTAGTGGATAGAGCACAGGCCTGGAGCCAGAAGGACCTGGTTCTAATCCCGGCTCCGCCACTTTTCTGTTGTGTGAACTCAGGCAAGTCACTTTACTTCTCTATACCTCAGTTTCCTCACCTGTAAAGTGGGGATTAAGACTGTGAGCCCCATGTAGGGCAAGAACTCTGTCCAGTCTGATTAGCTTGCATCTACCCCAGTTCTCAGAACAGTGCTTGACATATAGTGAGCACTTAAATATCATTATCATTACTAGGCCAAGCGCTTAATACAGTACCCTGCACAAAGAAAGTACTCAAAATAGACCACTGATTGGTTGCACGTCTTCATGACTCAGACAAAACTGAGATTTACTAAAATTTACATACACAGATTACCACATAGGCACGACAGATGGTGAGATGCCAAATCAGATTGGATTCGAGACTATCTGGGCTCCGACCCAATTCAAAACCAATACAGACAGTATGTGGCCTTGAACACACCATTATAGCACCTCTGAAGAGTGAAGATGGTGCTAGCCTAATCCCAGATAAAGAGGGAATCCTAAAGAGATGGCAACAACAATTCACCCATCTCCTAGATGCACCTCCTTCTACTGAAGAGGAGACCATAGAAAACTTCCCACATGAGGATTCCCAAAGAAGTCACCTCAAGAGTCAGTCACAAAAAATGACTAGGTTTCTGGACCTGATAACATACCCACTGAGAACTGCAAGAATGGAGGAGACATCTACCTTAAACACTTCATCAAGATCTGCCTTAAATTTATGCAACAGGAAGAAGGTTCCCCAGGACCTCAAAAATGCCACAATCATCAAATTCATCAAGAAGATGAAAGGATGGATTGTGGTATCCCATTATTTCCTGCCACCAGCAAGCTCCTACCCAGAGTACTCTGATGCATACACACACACACACACACACACACAGAGTCATATGTTATCTATTAAATTTTATTTACTCTGACTCCACTTGTTTTTCAATATTTGTCTCTCAGACTGACTAGTGTGTAGAGTTTAACAAATTTTGTTTCAGTATCGCAGGATTGGCTAATGCTGGCTTGAAATTTTGACTCACTGGAATTTTTCTGCATGCCTTCTTTTGGCCCAGGAGTCCATTTGGTTGACAGCCGCTGCTCAAGACTATTTGGGTCCATGTGCCGTTATCCTCGGCCTACATTCAGTCAGCCTTGACTGGTGACACACTTCAAGCCCACAAGGCTGAGAAAGCATGTCAGGGAGGCATAGGGAGAATAAATACCAGATCCGGCTCCGAAGCAAAACGATTAGTATATGGACTCTCTGCCTGGCCGGAATACTCCCTTCAACTATTAGTTTGACCTCAAGGATTAGAATTGCCTTCTTCAGCTTAAGATGAACAATTCTACCAAAAAAAAATATAAAACAACTCTTTTCCTCAGGCAGACCAAGCTCTCTAGAAACAACAACAGGGATAAGAGAATAATGGTAATCGATGAGGCAAGATTTTCCCTTTCTCTAGATATCAGATATACTACGTGTCACCTGCTGTCGCCAAAGGGGGTCTAAAATCATAGGTTAAATTTTGGACCAGTAGTTTGACCAGGGGCCATTGCAGCTGGACAGGATTCTGGAGGGCCTTGCACCAAAACCTGGATCCCAGAAGAACCATTCTCGTTGTTAGCAAATTCATGAGGAAACATGTCTTCTCCCAACACTATCTCAACATCTGTCCTCACTCACTTTTCTCTTGGCTCCTTGCATGGGTCTGACACGCCCCCAACCTCTGGCTCGTTCATTGTGCCTATACCTCCCCTCACCCTTTCTCTGCCTCCTTAGTGTAAAAGGGATCAGGGTTTTTAAAAAGTAGGTGAGTGAGAAGGAAAGAAAGGAAATGAAAGAAGTGGCAACTCTAAAAGGTTTTTTTTCCCCCTAAACTATAACTGAATATCTTTTGAACCTCTGTGGAACCCGAGTTTTAAGCCAAAAGCAAAGATTATTAGCTATATTTGCAGTTTCAAACAAATTTTAATTATAACAGACTTGAATCAGGATTTTAGTCCCCTGAATCCAAGGCGAGCAGAAAGATATTCCAGTTTGACTTCCATTAAATGTGCATGGTGATGAAATACATATTTCTAATGCTTCTGAAATCTTGAGGCCACGCTAAGGATCACTTTTATTCCCCAAAGTTAATGCGCTAACTCTACCAATCTAAAATGTTGATCTACTAGCACTGTTTTAAGCAGATGATCGCTCTTTTACATCCCTCTATTTCAGAAAACCAAAAAAAAAAAAAAATTTATTCAACAAAGACCAAAAATGTGAAGGATCATATTTCAGAGAAGAGAGGCGAATGGTTGATTGGGTGTGATGTGTCAGTCTTTGTAGCGACTTTAGGGAACATTCTGTCATCACCTGACTAGAGTTTAAGGATTGGGACAGTGCGGGCAGTTTAATGTTAGTTAAGTAGAAAATTCTAACAAGTCATTTATCTCCCCTACAGTAACTTAACCAAACTCTATTTCCCCACTGGGCAAATAGAGTCATATAAATAGATATACAGATGGTACGCGTTGTAGGACTGGGAGCGGGGGGAAAGACGAAAGACAATTCATACCATTCTTCGCACTTCCCTAACAAGCAATCCTTTCAAAAATGGGCAGTGATAAACTACAATACTAAAGAAACCTGATACTTTGCTCCAACTTTCTTCCACATTGCCATTTCCCCAAAGACCTGGAAATAGTTTGCCCTTTTTTTGTTCTAAGATGGAAATTGAATTGAAAGCTGTTTCGCTCTACATAAGCTAGTTTTCTGAAGCAAGCAGCCAACAAAGGTGATAAGCTGCTGAAAATAAAAGTGCACGAAACTATTGTTAGAGAGATCTTCATATTGGCATAGAAAATTGAAGTCAAGAATATGTTTTCAGCCTCTGTTTCGCCACCATGAAATTAAAAGCTAATATACATTTAGCCTGATCTAAGGTAATCAAGTCTCCCCAGTCAAACAATGCTTCCAACTGCTTCTCATTTTTTGCTTTTGACAATGAATCCCACCAATGACCAACCTTTAAACTCTTCCTTCCTTAGCAAAATTTCCATATGAAACCAGGCTTCATTCTGGTACAGCCATATACAAAAATACTTTACATGGAAAAGCAAAGTGCAAGCCTTTAAAGGAATTTATGAGCACCAGAATTTCTGCTAGAAAACTTTATGCCGGTCTTATGGATTTACTAGTAGTGGTGGTACTTGTGGATCGCTCACTGGCTGCAATGCATGGTACTAGGTTCTTGTAAAAATATACCACAAACACAACATTCCTTGCCTACAAAGACTTTAAATTCTAGAGAGGGATAGACATAAAAGTATTTGCAAAAAGAGTAATCAGAACAATTGATGCACAATATACAAATGTATTCTAATGCTGAGTATGGGAATTCATAATAATAAATGGTATATAAGTGCTTACTGTACGCCAGGCACTGTACTAAACTCTAGGGAAGATACAAATTGGGTTGATATGAGTTAGCGTGTTGGGAGTTAATTGGGGAAGGGCTGTTGGAGGAGGTGAGATTTTAGAAGGGCAGCTCTGAACCTGAATTTAAGGAGTTGTCTCAGCCCAACAATGCCACCATTGCCATTTAGGTATTTTATTCTTGCCCTCAGCATTCACATTCCTCTAGAATGTAAGCTCCTGATAAGTAGGGAACATCTCTATCAACTCTGCTGTATTGTACTTTCCCAAACAATACAGTAAGTACTGAAGAAATATCTTTGATTGGCTCACATATATATATATTATTTTGTATAATGGTTTATTCAGCCATTTCATCCCAACATATTTGTACTGCTCCCGGATAAATTCCTGTATGTACTCCATCTCCCTTTATTTGTAAATGTTTTTTGTCCTTCTGACTCCCCCATTAGATTATAAACTCCTTGAGGTCAGGGTACCTTTCCTCTTTCTATGGTAGTCTCCCACAGTATAGTACTTTGCACTCAGAAAGCACTCAATAAATATCATTGATTGAATACAGAACAGATGACCCAGCTCCCCCCAAAATCACTAACTGACCATATCTGAAGGTAGTACAATCTAACAAGATGTTGTTTGCACACAGTAAGAGCTCAATAAATATGACTGACTGAATGAAAAAATATTACAGATTTGCTCCATAGCTTTGCTGTGCTGATTCTTTCTGACTTGTCGGACATTAACACCGGGGTTTTACTACTGGCAATTTTGCTACAATTCAGCATGGCAGAGGTAAAAACATTTGACTGGATGAACAGAGACAGGATAATTTTGCTGTTACATTGGGTCCTACTGTACCTCCTAATACACATAAGGTCGCACAAACCTGTCAGCTGTTGTTCAGGACACTGGGTAAGAAAACTACCAGCTTCCCGGTGTACCAGCTATGGACTGACAGGACCTGATCTATTGTCTGTAGTTAGGTAGGCAGGTTACCATAAGGGTTCCCGGGCAATATTTGAGTTAGAGATATTAATTTCACCTGCACAACACAATCAGTCAATGGTATTTATTGAGCACTTCCTGAGAGCAAAAGCACTTTACTAAACACTTAGGAGAGTAGAATGCAATAGAGTTGGTAGGCTAGACCCTGGTCCACAAGGAGCAGATAATCTAGAGAGCAACAATCCTGCTTACTATAAGGATGGAAATTTTACAATGAATGGCACTAGCATATTTCTTGGAAAATAATTTTTCAGTAGAAAAATCAACAGTGGTCTTGAATCTGGTCTGGCCAAACCCCATTTTAGAATCAGTCATATTCATTGAGCGTTTACTGTATGCAGAGTTCTGTACCCGGTGCTTGGGAGAGTACCACAAAACATATTTGGTAGATATGTTCCCTGTCCACAACGACTTTACCGTCTAGGTGGAGAGATAAACTTTAAGATAAATTACAGATGTATACATAAGTGCTGTAGGCGGTCGGAGGTGTGAAAAAAGAGTATAAAACCCAGTGCAAGGGTGATGCAGAAGGGAGTGGGAGGAGACGAAATGAAGGCCTATGCAGGGAATAATAATGTTGGCATTTGTTAAGGGCTTACTATGTGCAGAGCACTGTTCTAAGCGCTGGGGGTAGATACAGGGTAATCAGGTTGTCCCACGTGAGGCTCACAGTTAATCCCCATTTTACAGATGAGGTAACGGAGGCACTGAGAAGTTAAGTAACTTGCCCACAGTCACACAGCTGACAAATGGAAGAGTCAGGATTCGAACCCATGACCTCTGACTCCCAAGTCCGGGCTCTAGGGAAGACCTCTTGGAAGAGATGTACCCTCAATAAAGCTTTGTGGGTGGGTGGGGAGAGTGATTGTTGGATACTTAGAGATAGGGAGGGTATTCCAGGACAGAGACGGGAGGTGGGCGAGTGGTCAGTAGAGAGATAATAATGTTGGTATTTGTTAAGCGCTTACTATGTGCAGAGCACTGTTCTAAGCGCTGGGGTAGACACAGGGTAATCAGGTTGTCCCACATGAGGCTCACAGTTAATTCCCATTTTACAGATGAGGGAACTGAGGCACAGAGAAGTGAAGTGACTTGCCCACAGTCACACAGCTGACAAGTGGCGGAGGCAGGATTCAAACCCATGACCTCTGACTCCAAAGCCCGGGCTCTTTCCACTAAGCCATGCTACTTCTCTAGGTAGATAGGGGTACGGTGAGCAGGTTGGCATTAGAGGAATGAAGTGTGTGGGTTAGGTTGTAGTAGGAAATGGGGGAGGTAAGGAAGAAGAAGGCAAGGTGATGAGGAGGTGGATGGGCAACTATCGGAGGTTTTTAAGTGGAAAACCTGGACTAAGTGGATTTGTAGATAAATGATCCGGGCAGCAGAGTGAAGTATGGACTGAGGTGGGAAAAGACGGGAAGGAGGGAGGTCGGCAAGGAGACTGATGCAGTAATTAAGGCAGGATAGGATAAATGTGTGGGTTAATGTGGTAGCAGTTTGGATGGAGAGGAAAGGGTGGATTTTAGCAAAGTTGTGACTGATTGAATATATGGGTTGTATGAGAGAGAGAGAGGAGTCGAGGATAAAGCCAAGAATATGGGTTCTGTGAGAGAGGGAGGATGGTGGTGCGATCTACGGTGATGAAAAAGCCAAGGGAGAATAGGCTTTTATGGGGAGCTGAGAAGTTCTGTTTTGGACATAATAATAATAATGTTGGTATTTTTTAAGCGCTTACTATGTGCAGAGGACTGTTCTAAGCGCTGGGGTGGATACAGGGTAATCAGGTTGCCCGCGTGAGGCTCACAGTCTTAATCCCCATTTTACAGATGCGGTAACTGAGGCACAGAGAAGTGAAGTGACTTGCCCACGGTCACACAGCTGACAAGTGGCAGAGCCTGGATTCAAACCCATGACCTCTGACTCCCAACCCCGTGCTCTTTCCACTGAGCCACGCTGCTTCTCAGACACTGTATTAAGCTCTGGGGTGTATACAAGTAAATCGGGTTGATACAGTTTCTGTTCCACATGGGGCTCAGAGTCTCAATCCCTATGTTACAGATGAGGGAAACTGAGGCCCAGAGAAGTGAAGTGAGTTGCCCAAGGTCACACAGCAGATAAGTGGCAGACCTGGAATTAGAACTCATCCCCGCTACTTGTCTGCTGTGAGACCTTAGGTAAGCCACTTCACTGGGCCTCAGTTACCTCATCTGTAAAATGGGAATTAAGACTGTGAGCCCCTAGTGGGATATCCTTCTTATCTTGTATCTATCCCAGCACTTAGAATAGTACTTGGCACATAGTAAGCACTGAACAAATATCTTTGGAGAAGCAGTGTGGCTTTGTGGAAAGAGCATGGACTTGGGAGTCAGAAGTCATGGCCTCTAATCCCAGCTCCGCCACTTATCAGCTGTGTGACTTTGGGCAAATCACTTCACTTCTCTGTGCCTCAGTGACCTCAGCTGAAAAGTGGAAATTGAAACTGGGAGCCCTATGTGAGACAGGGACTGTGTCTGCCCCGATTTGCTTGGATCCACCCCGGTGCTTAATACAGGGTCTGGAACGAAGTAAGCATTTAACAAATACCATCATCAACAACCCATGACCTTCTGACTCCCAGGCCTGTGCTCTATCCACAACGCCATGCTGCTTCTTACATGACCAGATCATTAGGAGAAAGAGATAGGGAGGCAAGAGGAGGGGGGGCTTGAGGAGGGAATTAAATATCAATAGAAAAGCACTGTACTGTCTGGTTTATACACAACATATTTAGGTATCTCCCCATAACATTGCACTTGGCTTATTTTTTTCCTCACTGAATTACCTACCATTAACACATCTATGGTGTACATACTATGCAAAGTCTTTTACTAGACACTTAGGGGTTTATAAAAAGAGGCAAGAGATCTCTACTTTCGAGGACCTTAAAATCTAATTAAGGAAGCAGTACCCTAACAAAATTACCCTACTGAATCCCATGGCATTAGAGAATAAGTAGGAATGGCCTGCTTCTACTTAGTGTGCTAAACATTAAGTCTTAATTATCAACACCATAGTCCATTTCCCAAATAAAGATATCATGGGTAAACCCAAGGTCCAAAAGGCATCTTATCACAGACTATATCTATATTATCATTAGTGCACATGCTCCAAGCTCTGTGTGTGTATGTTATATATAACACAAAATAAATAAAATTAGTAGGCATTAGAGAATTGATAAATGGGTCACAGGCCAGGGGTCATTGTCCCACACCTTCCCAATCATTGTATCCATTTAGGGAATATTAATTCAGACAGGCCTGCTGTAACACGTGGTTCTGCAGACCCAGCGTCATTACAAAATCAACTTGTGCCAACCATTACTTTGATGGGAAATGAGTTAATAAGAGGTTAAGTACTTGGTTTCTTTCACACTGGATGAAGTTTGAGAAAGGTTATGAAAAAGAATAGGGCCTTACAGAGATTCTCTCAAGCAGTCTGCACTTTTCAGACACTTAGCTGACACTTATCAAGTCTTACTACCTCTAGGGAACAAATTTACAAGGCCCCCAAAAATCAGTAAACATCAAATTTCAAATAACTGCAATTGGTTCCCTGGTTAATGATAATGAACTGCTGATAGCAGAATAGGCATACAATCCTGTTATCTTGTTTGAAACAGCATTCCTGGTAGAGCAACACAAGTAAATTCAGACCTGCATTACGGTTATGCAATTTCCCAGGTCATCTTGGCCATTCTAAATCAGGGTCAACACATTCCCATGTTGGTTTGAATTCCTTTACATCTGGATCCAGAAAAATATCACCATTTGAATTGAGATTTTAAATAGTACTCATCCCAATAAAAGTGCAAACATCAGGTGAATGTTAAAGTAGTCCCAGTCATCATCAATTGTAATTATTGACTCCACTATGTGCAAAGCACTGTCCTAAGTGCTTGGGAGAGCACAACAGAGTTGGCAGACATATTCCTTGTTCTCAATGAGCAAGCTTGAATCTTCATTCAATTATATTTACTGAGTGCTTACTGTGTGCAGAGACTGTACTAAGCACTTGGGAGAGGACAGTATAACAATAAACAGACACATTCCCTGCCCACAATGACCTTAAAGTCTACAGGGAATAATAATGCTATTTGTTAAGTGCTTACTATAAGTCAGGCACTGTTCTAAGCACTGGGGTAGGTGCAAATTAATCAGATTGGACACAGTCCCTGACCCACAAGAGACTCACATTCTTAATCCCAGTTTTACAGATGAGGTAACTGAGGACCAGAGAAGTTCGGTAATTTACCCTAGGTCCCACAGCAGACATGTGGCAGAGCCAGGTTTAGAACCCAGGTCCTTCTGACTCCCAGGTCTGTGAATCTTGGAACAACTGGATCAAATGTAATTAAAAATGTCAAAGCATGGAATGGTCCCTAATTGTTCACCAAGATTACAGCTACAAGATTTTCTCCATAGTAATATAAATATATAAAAAAAAAATAAATGTTGGTATTTGTTAAGCGCTTACTATGTGCCGAGCACTGTTCTAAGCGCTGGGGTAGACATAGGGGAATCAGGTTGTCCCACGTGGGGCTCACGGTCTTAATCCCCATTTTACAGATGAGGGAACTGAGGCACAGAGAAGTTAAGTGACTTGCCCACAGTCACACAGCTGACAAGTGGCAGAGCTGGGATTCGAACTCATGAACCCTGACTCCAAAGCCCGCGCTCTTTCCACTGAGCCAAATATAGTACTTGTCAGATGCTTACTATGTGCCAAGTACTGTTCTAAGTGCCAGGGTAGATTCAAGTTAGGTTGGACACAGTCCCTGTCCCACTTGGGGCTCAGAGTTTTAATCCCCACTTTACAGATGAGGAAACTGAGGCCCAGAGACATGAAGTGACTTGCCCAAGGTCACAGGGCAGACACATGAATTAGAATTAGAACCTATGATCCTCTGACTCCCAGGCCCAGGCTTTATTAACTACACCACACTTTCTCCACAATCATAATGGCACTGGGGTTGGAGAAGAAGGAGTCTTTATGTTGGTCACCTGGCAAGTGTGTCATTCATATGGGTTTCATCCTACCTGTGACAAATGTCTCCCTAGGAAAAAAATTACACTGGGTTACACCTGTGATTGATTGAGTGTTATGAACACTCCCAACCCATTAATCAGAAATACAGACTCTCTGCTTCTACAAATAAAGCCTACCTGGCAAATATGAAACTACTGGGGTAAACAGAGGTAAATGTTTCAGGAGTTGTCCATCAAAAATCCAACATAATCTTAAAAATATAAGAAATTTGAATAAATCCAAAATTAAACCTTTAGCCCTATGGTGAGCAAACAAAAACACTGTTTTTCAGCCCATAAACATGATACTAAACACCCAAGATTCTTTACCTAGTTTGCATTTAGGACATAAAGAAAATAAAAATGCAACACTTCATACAAATAAGACAAAGTTTAAGAAAAAAAAACTTGATAAAGGGCACAAGACATATATAATCAATGGAATATGAGAAAATATAAGAAACTGCATCCTTATGGCATTGAAGTTAAGAACAAGGCTAACTTCCAAAAAAATTCCTCTACAAGAATTTCAGACATAAATTTCAGAATACTAGCTTCGTTCAAAATACTAAAGCTTGCCAGTAAATTTGGTATCACACAAGACTAAATGAAATTCAAGTTTCAAAAAACAAATAAGCCCACAGATGTAATACCAACATATATTAAAAATGATATTACACTGTATGTTTGTGGCTTTTGATTGCCAGAAGAAACCACTGTGAATTTTATGAGATATCAGGTCCACTTGTCTAAAGCTAAACTTGTCTAGAGGGACTAAAAACTCTCTACCAATAATGTTACCTTTTAAAAAGCTTGGGCAACATTTTTTCTTCCCCTTTACCTTTTATCTTTGTCCTACAATGTAATACCCTTCACATGTTTCCAGAGAAAAAATAGGCAAGCTGCCTCTCAAACTTACTTCACGGTGTGTGCTGAAGACTAGCAGGGAAAGTATTAGTTAACTGGCATAAGAGAAGTGAAAACTTTGTGTGATGGAACAAAATAGACCTTTTCATTGGAGATGTACTAGGATGGTTTGATAATTATGAACCCATCTTAACATTTACAGGCACATGCCAGGCAAAGTGCACCCCACAATAAATTACAGAGATATATCAAGCCCTAATTGCTGACACACCCCAAGATCCATAAACCCCACTTCCGTAGTACATCCGCTCACAGATGATAAATCAATTATCTCCTGTTCCCTCCTCCCCGGTGTCCTTCCATGCGCACTCTTCTGCGCTTAAGTACTTTTCTTCCCCTACTCCAGACCCCAAACTTGACCCCCTCACTTTTCTGTGCCTCCCCAGACAGAAAATACACAGAAAAATATCTATAAAATCAACCAACTCCGGGTGTCTTGCTCATATCCCCGGCTCCCCAGCTCCACGTGGCAGCTGTACCAAGCTGCATCCTTCTCACTGCTCTCAATCAGCTCCAACTTACCCCCCCAAAACGGCTTCTGGCTCTAACCTCTCAGCAGTGTTCCTCGGGGGGCTTCCAGCCTCTAAGCAGTGCTCCTTGGGGGGCTTTGGCCTCTGTGGCTCCTCACCAGCCCTCCACTTCCTGAGAAGGCCAATTCTGGCACAGGTGACTGACATTCCCTCATTTCCCAATCCTCGTGGAGGCAAACCCAGCTGTCTGTAATTGCCTCCTGATCTCCATGGCGACGAGGTGGGGCCTGCCCCACTGGAGCCAGACAGCAGAGTGGCAGCTCAGGTGCAAGCGATAGGGGAGGTCTGAGCGGGTCGGAGAGAAGTTAATCTAATTTGAAGAATCTCTTTTGATAATTTTAAGTCATACAAAATATATCGGTGATAAGTCTACATTTGTTAAACCTTTCTGAATGTTGAAGACCCTTGCATTTGAGAGTTTTAGAAACCTGGAGGTGTGGTTTCCACAGAATTTGATTATTGCCTATTCTTACTCCTCCACACAATGCCATTCTTGGTTATTCCTCACGAAGCCTCAGCCGCCTAGTAAATTCTTGTACACAGTAGTCTTTCTGCACATTCTATTGAGAGTCACTACTTATGAGAGCTGTGAAACAAGAAATGTCATTACTAGCACACTTAAAACATACGATCCCACCTTCTACTGAATATCAAGAAATGTTTTAGGTCCCCAAAACAATTTTAGCACTTTAGCCAGTTCAGGTTTTTCAAAAGGGTTCATTTAAACTCCATTTATATGTTGCAGATAATGTAGAAATGGAATTAAAATGAGAAAATGAGGAGTCACAGAGGACCTATACTTCACGACCTGGCCAAGATTCCCTAACCTTCCTGCATCTGTTTTTGTGTCTGTGGAATATAGATCTTTGTGGGAAATGTAGTTTGCGAACATCAGGTCAAAGTTACTATTCAAGAATGAAGTATCATTTTCATTTTGCCAATGGAACACAAGTTAAACAGTGATGCATAAAAACCTACAGACCCACAGAAATATTCTCCAGCCAACCGCACGTACCAATGACACCTCCAAACTCCTATTTGACACACCCACCCTCTTCTGCTCCCATGTAATTAGGCTAAGAAAACATGCCTGTATCCACAAACACTCCAAATTAAACCACAAATACAAATTCCCATGAAAATCTTCCAAAATGTAGTAAGGAGGCAGATGTTATTAAAACTCTTACTACTCTATTTGGCCTTTTTTTTTTCTTTATGCCTATCCAGTGGTGGTTTTTAAATGTCTCACTTCCCACCGCCCACACTCCACCACAGAATGTCCACTATATGTGGGCATCACAGAGGCGATTTGGCTATTCCTGGCAGAAATTGTTTAATTTTACCTCTTTAGTCGCTATGCGTTATGCTGATCTGTCTTCCATTAAGGCCCAGTTTATCTCATTCTTGCCTCCATCCCCTCACTGTTCTCCAGCTGGATTATTGGCTCCTGGAAGTCAGGGAATGTGTATACCAACTGTTATATTGTATTATCCCAAGTGCTTGGTACATATTGAGTGTTCCACAAATACGATTGATTGATAACTGTCAGGTCACCACTCTTCCCTCTTCAAAGCCGTACTAAAATCACATCACCTCCAGGAAGCCTTCTCTAATTTCTCATCTCCCCACCCTATTTTTCTTTCCTGCCACATCACCTATGTACTTAAGTCCCTGCCTCCAAACATTTAATATACAGAACCTTATATACTCTGTTGCTCTCCTACCTGTAGTCACTTTTAACATCTGTCTCCCCAACTAGAGTGTAAGCAATTTGAGAGTGGGAAGCATGACTACGTGGTCTGTTGTACTCTTCCAAATGCTTGGAGCAGGGCTGTGCACACAGTAAGTATTCAAATACCATGGACTGATTAACCATATTTGTCAGTGGAAATCTTTAGCTGTGGCTAGAATTTACCAGGTACACGGTATTCATACCCTCAGTCTTCTTCTGGCTAATTGTCAGTCCACAGAGCTTTGCTGATTCTCAAACAGTTCATAATTATCAGCATGCTTTCTTGTGTACGTGCTCTAGAATACAGGCAGCAGTACACAGGAGCCCCTTTATGAGTGATTCAAGGGCTTTCAATGATACTCTTAGCTTGTTGAGTTGGAAAAGTTACCCAGAGGGTCAGAGTCATTTGCTGTCACAGCTTCCAGATTCCTACCCAGGATCTGCAGTGGTGAGAACAGGCTCTTCTTGCCCTTTCCTCATTCTCTGCTAGAAGAAGGATTTCCTGACAAAAATCACTCCTGCCCCACACCTACCTGATAAGCTGGAAGACCTTGATGTTAAAGAAATTCAAAGGGGAACAATAATTAAGAAATCCCAGGAAATCGAATTGTAAGCATCAAGATCCATATGGCCAGCAAAATTCTCTCATGGATATGGAATGATTTTTATGACTTAAAAATCTTATTCACCACAGAGTAGCAGCATGACCCAGTGGAAGGAGCACGGGACTGGGAGTGAGGAAACCTGGGTTCCAAACCCAGCTCTGCCCAAGCCTGCTGTGTGATCTTTGGAAAGTCACTTACCTGTGGCTCAGTTACCGCATCTGTAAAATGGGCATAACATACCTGTTTTCCACTCTCTTAGAATGTGAGCCCCTTGAAGGAGAAAGACTGTCTGGGCTGTTCTGATTGTAGTGTCCCAGTGTTAAGTACAAATTCTGACACACAGTAAGTTCTTAAATATTATTAATCAATCACATTTGTTGAGCACTTACTCTATGCAAAGCACTACTAAGTGCTAGGGAAAGTACACTATACCAGATATATTCCCTGCCCACAATGAGCTTAGAGTCTAATTATTATTATATTTAATATTATCATTATTACTCATATTGTGCATTCATTCTCTGAGCCCCATGTGGTGCAGGAGCTGTTTGTGTTCTGATTGTATTGTACCTACCCTCAGATCTTAGTATAATTCTTGGCACATAGTAAGCCCTTATATATTACAATTATCACTATTTGTACTGCATATTCATTCTGTTGCTGAAAAATGTGTCATAATCACTAGCAACATCTTATTTGAGTCTTCTTATTCAAAACTTGTTGAATGTTGTTTAATATTCTCTATCTGCTCTCAGAAAAAAGCTAGTTGCCTAGCCTTCCTTCCCACAAATGTAATTATGTGATCATCTTTATTTTTTGAATACCTGTTCAAGAATCACTCTGGCAGATTATTTTGATTGTTCCAAAAAAATGGCTTCAGAAAACTTAATCTCATTCAAGAGCTCTGAGCAACCAATGCTCTTAAAACTCCAATAAGACTTGATCTGCTTGCAAAGAAAGTTCATGTCTGAACTAAAGAACAGATTAAGCTGTGACTAATTTGTACAGTTTTCATGGTCGTCTTTATATATTGGCTTCTTTTCTACTTGTTCATGGGTATTAAACTATTATACCTGCCGCTGAGCAATGTGATTTCAGTTTTATTTTATTTTATTCAGTTAATATATGATTAAGTTTTGAATGTGTCTGGCTTGACAAGAAGCTACTTGATGAAAGGAATCATCACACTGCATTATGTAGCCCACATGGTCTCCCTCTTCCACAGCCCTTTCATCAATTGAAGGAACCATAGATTTTAGCTCCACATGAGTCCCATGAGTCTTTGTCTGAGAGTGAGTGGCGATAAGTCAACTTTTCTCTTTTTTCTTATATTTTAGAGTCTGAAGTTCACTTGGATAAAAAATAAAAGTAAAGAAAAGGAAAAGAAGTGAAGAGAGCAGGCTAAGGAGAGGTGGATGAAGGGAGCAAATGTGTAAAATGGGGAGAGCATGTTTTTGGGTTTTTTTTTTTCTTTAATGTTATTTTTTAAGTTCTAACTGTGTGCCAGGCACTTTTGAAGCACTGGGGTAGATACGAAGACACAAGGTAATCAGGTTGGACAAAGTCCATGTGGCATAAGAGGTTCTTAATTCCCAATTTTCAGACTGAGGCACAGAGAAGTTAAGTGACTTACCCAAAGTCACTCAGAGGACAAGTAGCAGAGCCAGGACTAGAACCCAGGTCCTTCTAACTCCTAGGCCCATGTTCTACCCACTAAGCCATGCTGCTTCATCCTCATCATCATAATTATCAGTCTTTATTAAGCACTTAGTATGTGCAGAGCACTGTACTAAGTGCCTGGGAGAATATAATACAATAGGGTTGGCAGGCACAGCTCCTGAAATGCAGAGGTTTCTAAAGAGTTTTTAAGGTGTGGAGAAATGTCTGCCAAGTGATACTTCCTGAAGATGATCCAGGAGGCACCATGTAGCTTGAACTGGAGAGGGAAGAAACTGAGGCAGGGAGGTCAGTGATGAGGCTGATACAATACCTTAGCAGCAGTGTGACCTGTGCTTGGACCAGATGTCTATGGAATAATGGGAAAATCCTTTTACTTTGGTCTCAATTCCCAAAGTGTATTAAGAAATGACTGATAATCAGAAGTTGCACTGAAATATGCAGCATTTTATGTCTCCTAACAACTCCACCTATCCTCTTCAGTTCCCTCTTCCAATCTGATAAATGCTGAATTTAAGATCAGATGCCTCAATAGCTTTGTTATTGGTCCACCAGTCAGTTTTCTATGTCAGTGTTTACATTCAAGCTTCTTTGAATTAATCTGTTGAATGAGACTCTGAGAAACACCGTAATAATTATTAGCGTTTTACTGGAGCATATTTACCTCTGTTTCATTACCAACATTCTCAAATGAAATTTTTAAAAAATCAGGTCTGTGTGCATCCTTTTTTTTTCCTTTAAAACCCAGGATGCACATCAGTTTCTATTCAATTGTTAGATATCTGTGGGGTTTTCTCCTTCATAAATCTGCCCAGGTTTTATTAGGTGGCTATTTCCAGATTTTTCTTGCCTCTTTGACTATTCTTAACTTTTCAACCCATCCTTAGTCCCACAGCACTTATGTACATAGCCTTTACTCATTTATATTAATGTCTGTCTCCACCTCTAAACTGTAAGCTCATTATGGCCAGGGAATATGTCTACCAACTCCATTATACTGCATTCTTCCAAGAACTTAGTACAGTGCTCTGCACACAGTAAGTGCTCAATAAATATCAATTGGCTCAATGATTTAAAAACTATCATCAAGGAATTTGGTAAACTCACTTGCAAAAGTCCCTTAGTGCTGCACCTGCTCATTGTCATTACCTTGCATCGTTCTAGTATGGGTCCAGAAAGGTTTGCATGACTATAGGAATATGATTTTTAATAATAATAATATTGTGTTAAGCACTCACTATGTTCCAGCACTCCCCTAAGCACTGGAATATATACAAATAACCAGCTCAGACAGAGTCCTTGAGTCACACAGAGTTCACACAGTCTGAGGGGGAGGGAGACCAGGTATCCAATCCTCCCTTTCCAGATCAGAAACCTGAGGCACAAAAAGTTAAGTGACTCGCCCAAGGCCACAGCAGGAGAGAGGCAGAACTGAGATTAGAACCCCATTCCTCTGACTTCCAGGTCCATGATCTTTACATTAGGCTACTAACTGTCAACACATTTTACTAGTTTATTTATCAGTATCACTCTCTATTCTGGTCCTGATACATTCCTCCTAACTGTATTGACAACTCTTCTCAGTCTTTAACAAAACTTCACCACTCCTTCTCATCACCCCAGGCACCTGAACAGTAGCAGCAACACTAGGAGGTAAATGAGAGAGCTAGAGAAAAAGAGAGAGAGAAGGAGACAGAGAGACACACAGATTTGGTTTCTGTAGGGTGATTTCTCCTCACACATACTCATCTACTGACACTTTTGTTTTTTCCCCATCACCCCCTGCACATCTCAAACTCCCTCATCCAGGCCTGGAACTTACTCACACTCAAGTGTTCGGTATCCAAGGGGACACTATGAACAGCCTCACAAACAGCAGCTACAACCAGACAATTTTGTCAGCTCCGGGCTACGTGCTTGTCACTCAATTTTTCACTTTCCCAGGCTAATTTTTCTACTCACCACAGTCGAGAGGACGAGTGTAATCTGCATCATATTAAGATCCTCGAGATGTAGCATTTTTCATCCACATGGGCTTTACGTGATGGCAAAGAATGTTTCTTTCAACTGTTTTTTGACATCCTTTCAGATTGGGCTGTCATTCTCTAGATCAAATATATCTTTTGAATGCAGTTTGTAGCCAGAAATGTCATCATCATAATCGATTACTTTAGACTCCTGTCCAAAAAAGTCATCTTCTCCTTTTTCTCTAAGCCTTCCAACCTTACTGTCTGGGATTTTATGCTTTTTCTTATTAGGCCATTTGGGTTTCTCCTTGTTTTCATTTAGTGCTGGTCACATCGACATCTATTATCCCTTTCTTTGGGAAACAATCTGTTCCTATTTTTCTGTCTTCTGTTCCTCCTGCCTTGTTTAATGGAAATATATGGACTTTTTCATTTTCACTTTTACTTCTAGCTTTTATGGAGAGCGGCGCTCCAGAGGTAGCCAGAAGAAAAGGGAGGCCAACTTCAAAATGTGCTCCATCATCCCTCGTATATGGGATTCTGTGTCGCAAGGCAGGGTCTCTTGGTTTCAAACCTGCCTCTCAGTCTTTTGAGAACGTACACATGGCTAAGGCAAAGGAGAAATATGCTAGGCCAAAGGTGATCTTAAAGCGATTAAACCAACCAGCACTGACCTTCCCAGGTGTTGTCTGTGGTCACTGTCATCAGCCTCACCCTCTGGATTAGAGGCCCACCTCGTAACACACCAGAAGTGATAGGGCTGAGGACTGTCCAGCACTTTTGGCCTGTGGCTAGTTTCATTACTCAGTCAGAGTCGATCTGGAGTATTCATCTCATTCTGGGCACCACACTTAAAGAAGTGCGTGGCGAGAGCTTAGAGAAGACCAATGAGGTTGGGAAATAGGCCTTCTTTGGAAAGAAGCTAAGAGCAGAAAATGGGTGCCTACGACATGAGAAGTAACTATATAGAGGTCATGGAAGTTGACCTCCTTGCCTATCAAGACAGTGGGTTTAAACTGCAGAAGTTCAAAGAGCTTAAAATCCAGCTGGGAACAAAATCAAACATAAGAATAAAGATAAATAGCAAGAGCATAAAGGGCTATGTTTTTACTAGAGTGGTCCCGCAGTCGGAGATACACTAATATAAAAAACAAACTGGCCAACAGCTAGCTGTGGCTTTTCAGACTTTATCACTGGAAATCATTTTTTGGACTCTGTCAATCAGTCAATTGTTTTTTCTGAGCGCTTACTGAGTGCAGATCACATCACTGTTCTAAATGCTTGGGAAAGTAACTATAACAATATAACACACACATTCCCTGCCCATAGACAGTTTACGAGCAAGAGAGGGAGAGAGACATCAATATAAATAAATACAGATATGTACATAAGTGTTGTGGAGCTGGGAGGGGGGATGAATACAGGAGCAAGTCAGGGTGACTCAAGGGGGAGTTGAAGAAAAGGAAAAGAGGGCTTAGTCAGGGAAGTCTAAGGGAGGGGATGTACCTTCAATAGGCTTTGAAGGAGGGGGCGAGAAATTGTCTGTTGGATATGAGGAGGAAGAGCATGCCAGGCCGGTGGCAGGATGTGGGTGAGAGGTCAGCGGCAAGATAGACAAGATCGAGGTATAGTGAGAAGATTAGCATTAGAGGAGCAAAGTGTTTAGAACTCAACAAACTTCAAGAGCACATCATGTTTGTGAACTACTTAGGGAAAGTAAGTGTACAGCTGCTAAAGTAATTTCTCCTCCCCAGTCAACGTATTGTCTCAGTGGGTAAGATAGAGACTAAATTCCAGTGCTGCACAGCAGGTTGGGGAAATTACCATAATGCCAGATTTGTCGATGGAGATTTCTGAATAAGGCACTTTGAGAGGGTGAGACTTCTCAGTAAAAAGTTCTGGAGATTGAAGATGTGTTTCAAGAAAATCTGGCCTGGTCCTACGCTTGAGGCAAGTATCCTGAATTAGCCAAGGCAGGCCTCCCCCTTCCTATATGCCTCAGACTCACCAGTGACTCAGACAATCAATCAATTGCATTTTTTAGGTGGTTACTCTGTGCAAAGCAACAACTAAAAGCATGGTAGAGTGCAATATTGTTAGTAAACATGATCCTTGCCCTCATGGAGTGTCTTGTAAGTGGTGGTGTGGCAGTTGGAGAGGAAATAGGTGGGGAGATGAGAGATTAATCGGGGAAAAGGGAGATGGATGTGAAGGGAGAGGAAATTCCAGGAAGGAGGGAGGGTGTCAGTGGTGTGAGAGGCAAGAATGAGGTGAAGTGAGTATGATGGCTTGAGAGAAATGAAGTGGGCAAGCTGGGGTATAGTGGAAGCGAGAGAAAGTTGATTGAATGCCTTTAGGTCAATGGTCAGAAGCTTCTACTTGCTGTAGAAAGGAATGGGAGACTATACGCTCATCTCTAGTCTGTAAACTCATTGTGAGCAGAGAACTTATCTACCAACTCTGTGGAATGAATAAAATACATAGACAGCAGAAAGAATCCTTGTCATAGATTTTTCTCAAATTGAGCCCTTCCCAATAACCACTTTATAATGGATGTATTGCTTTTGCTCTCCATTTCTTCATTTTAGAAGCTATTATGTTATGCTTATCTTGAGATGTCGTTCTCAGTTTTAGAAGTGTGTTAATTTTCTCCAGTAATCTAAACTGAAGAAACACCATCCAGTGGTATTTCTCCCAATCACTTAGTAGAGCGCTCTGCACACAGTAAATGTTTAGTAAATGCCATCGATTGGAAGTTTTTGAGGAATGGGAAGACGTGTACTGAATGATGTTTCAAAAAATGATCTGGGTAGCAGAGTGAAGGGCGGACTAGAGAGAGAGGAGAGAGAGACTGGAAGTTGAGATCAGCCTCGTGCGGTACCCTCACGGACCTGTCCTGACTAAGAATCGATGAATAGCTGTAAATCACTCTTCAAATATCAGGTGCTATAAAAATGTAATAAAGGAGTCAATTTGGCCCCCTCCTCCATCTTTACATCATCTATACACACAAAGAAAAAGCTATATATGTAATAGGACTATAACTCATTTCTGAGCCACTGAAGTCACACATTCTTTGTTAAAGTGAGTTCATTACCCAGAGACAACGGCATTCCAAGAACACCACCAGACTGTGCTTCCTCATTTTAGACTTCCAGAGAAAATTATCACACTTCTACGATTGAGAACTACATCTCAGGATAAGTGTAGGAAAATAGGTACCGAAATAATGAAATAGAGATCAAAAGCAATACATCTATTATAAAGTGATTTTTGGAAAGGGTTGAATTTGAGAGAAATCTAGCATAAGGATTCTTTTTTCAGTCTATGTAGTTTATTCAGTTCGCTGTCCAACTTGAGCTTCTTCTAGACCTCCTTATTTGGGTGACACGGACATCTTTCTCTCCTGTCTCCCTCCTCTTGTCAGTATCCTCCACTTAATCCCATATTTTACCCAAGCAAATTATTTCAGTAATGGAGGCCCTAGTATTTTTTCTGTTTAGTAATCCATGTAATTTCACTGTGCATACTTTACCTCATTCCGACTCTTGACAATCTCTCTGTCTCTGACTGTTCAACCTTCACAACATCGCTAGAATCTGCTCTTTTCTCTCCATTCAAACCGCTACCGCATTGATCCAAGCATTTATCCTATCCCACCTTGGTTAATATATCAACAACCTTGCTGACCTCCCTGCCTCCGTCTCTCCCCCATTCCAGTCCACACTTTACTCTGTTGCCCAGATCATTTTTCTACAAAATCATTCAATCCATTTCCCCACTCCTCAAAAAACCTCCAGGGGTAGCCCATTCACCTCGGCATCAAACAGAAATTCCTCACCATTTGCTTTAAAGCACTCAACCACCTTGCCCTCTCCTACCTCTCTTACTATAAACCAGCCCTCCCACTTAATTTGTCTAATGCCAATCTACTCACTGTATCTTAAACTTGTCTATCTCACTGATGACCTCTTGCCCACATCCTGGATCTGGCCTGAAACACCCTCCATTTTCATACCCCACTGACAATTACTCTCCCTGCCTTCAAAGCCTTATTGCAGGTATATCTCCTCCAAAAGGCCTTTTCTTCCCTCATTTTCTCTTTTCTCACTCCCTCTACATCACCTCAATTTGCTCCCTTTATTCACCCATCATCCCCTTCAGCCCCACAGCACTTATGTAGATACCTGTAATTTATGTATTTACATTAATGTCTGTCTCTCCTTCTAGACTGTAAGCTCACTGTGGGCAGAAAATGAGTCTTTTCTATTGTGTTGTATTCTCCCTAGCGATTGGTACAGTGCTCTGCACACAGTAAGCGCCCAGTAAATGCAATCTGTTGATTGACTCTCTCTAATTGAAGATCTAAAAACTCCCAACGGGGCATGATCTGGCAGATGGCTTGATGGAGTGGGGTAGACAATTTAGTGACTTTGGCCTTTGACTTGCTGCAGTTTTGTAGGAACTCCCCCGCCCCCGCCCCTTGTTTTTTTAATAAAACTCAGTTCCACTGTAGGAATTCAGGTACCCTGTGTAAATGAACACACATCCACAAAATAGGAGGCATAGATTGTGTTTCATATAATAGCTTACAATCAACATCATATTTGCGTAAATATTTTAGAGCCCTGTACCTCCAGTTGAAACAGCTGTATAAATATTAAACCTTTATCAAAATATACATTGAGCACAAGACAACAAATGTAAACACCAAATAGAGCAAATTTAGACTTCAGATAATATTCTTTCAATAAAGGTTAAAAACAGTCTTGTTATTTTAGAAAGAAGCTTATTGAATCCTATTTTATTAAAAATATTTAAATGAACTTCTTAGAACTTTAATTATTCAGAGTGAAGATTCTAGCTCAAGTGTGTATTAAAGTACTTTAGCATTATTAGCTTTTGCATTGCATTAATTACTTTATTAACTCTTTCATAGCCAGGGGCATGTGGTAGGCCAAACCAAGAGTTTTTGTTTTGTTTTGCAGGAGGAGGGGGACTAGGACAAAGGAGAATTGCCTAGAGTCATCACAAAACATCCATAGCATATTTCTTAAACTTTCAAAAGGTAAGCATTTATAACAGAGTAAATGGGGTTTCCATTTCCTGAAAAATAGTACAGTCTGATCCATGACGTAAAGCAGCCCATAGAAGAGTGGTAAAAACAGTTCGGGTGGCTTTTCTGAGGACAATCTGAAATCCTGGACTTCCTTTCCCCTTGAGCTCTAATAATCTCCTCTGAACCCATCAATCAACCAATCAGTGGTATTTACTGAGCACTTACTATGTGCACTAATTCGGTTGTATTGTACTCTCCCAAGCACAGAGGGCATAATTAACGGAGACATTCCCTGTCCATAAAGAGAGGTCACATTGCAAGATACCTATTTGTTTTAGCTAAAAATGGTAAGCTCTGTTTCCCCTTTTTATAACATTATTGTACCCCTGGATTCATGTCCCAACAAAGGTCACTAGGCACGTAGAAAAGTCTAATTATAGACTCTCGTTATACTCGCTATTTAACGAGAAAGACAAAAGGTCCCAACGTTAGCTCTGCCACATCAACCAGTTGGATTTTAATAGATGCTGCATAAAAATAAAAACAAAACCCAAAAGAAGATCACGCCTGCAAACAAACAAGAGTAGACTGAGATTTTAAAACGTGTATTTACTTTGCATAACTCCTCCAAGAGATCCATGATGCTATAATTTCCGTCAAACGAGGGATGCCACAAAATAGTAGCCTGGATTACTTTCCATGCCGTGTAGGTTAAGGCACGTTAATGTAAAGCACAGATACCATAAGCAGTGTAACATTACACTATGCGGCACCAACTCAGGACGCTGGCTGTTAGAACCGCCGCAGTCTGCAGTCGTGCACAAGTGCTTACAGCTGCAGTGACATGGTGCTAAGCGTGTTTTAAGACTAGTCCCAGTCGAGCGGCATTTTATCCTACCAGAAACAATCCCACAATCCAGCTCTTTTTAAGTGATCATCCTTGTATCATAACAGATTAAGGTTGCAGCTACTTTGGATTATGTTTAATCTAACCTTTATCCATTCACATCTTCACCTGAAATTTACAAGGACCAAGAGTCAATTGCCAGGGCATAATTCACAATGACACTGATCTTTCCTTCCTCACTCTAATTATCTGGATTAAGAATAACACTTTTGAGTAATTATTTTCACATTGGATAAACATTAAGCTTTCCTGGATTTATCTGAGCTTTTTCCTAACATGAAATAGATCCTGCCAGGCTTATAAGAACATAACTGACAGCAGTGACAGCTTAATCAAGGAAACCCTAAACAACTAAAACAATAAGGAAATGTTTATTTCACATTGTTTTGAATAATCAGGAATCATAAACTCGACAAACTCAAAGGCAAGAAGAGTGGGGAGGAAAAGGAAATCCGAGAAGTCCAATTATAGTGAAAGATGGATTCAAATTTTTCTCTGGTTCAATTTGAACTCTGACTTTTTGGGGTATGGAGAACCAAATTGAATGTGGAAAATTGTGTGCAGCGATTGCACAAATAAAGACTAAGCGCCCTAATTTTCAGGGCCTAACTGATGTCCTGAAAAAAGAATAAAGCACATTAGAATCATTGAGAAAAATCATAATTAAAGAGAATCACAACCCAGCTGTATTCCCATCTGATGAGCGTTTTTGATCGAACTGAATTTACCCATCAAAGATTGCACACGCTACCTAAAATTGCTATCACAAAACAGGCTAGCAAAATCTGCCAAGCTTGTCTTTGAAACTCCCCAAGATCATACACAATTACAAACTAAAATCACATCACAGAACCCAATTACACTTTGGCTTGGCAGATCCACAGATAACCTCTTAAAGAGCAAACTCCCTCACTGTGGCGACCTCTGACCTCAAGCTCTTTTTCCAATCTTCAGCAACACCACATGTTTCTTTACTAGAGTGAAAGGCCCAAACTTGGCCAAAAAGACACGCAAGGCTTTTGCAGTGCAGCCAGTGTTCCAACTGGGACCCTTTTAAGGTTGAGGAAAATCTCATTTCTTCCTTGTTAATACATACCAAATACTGTGCTACCATTTCATTCAAACCTGACATTATTTATGAAAGTTTTCAGTAAGTATTTTTCCATTCAGCTCAGGATTTTAATAATTTATAAGCAATACTTTTATTTGGCTGCAAAAAAAAGGCTGAAGAGAGGGGTACTGACTGTTTTAGCAGGCAGTGGGAAAGGATCTCAAATAAAGAATTTACATTTACATTGGGAACGTCAAAATATTTATAAAGATTATTGTTTCTGATGTGGTGATGAACGCTATCCTGGAAACAACCCTTGTTGACAGTGAGTGTAAACTTTACCTCTTGGCTAGAAGCAGCATGGCCTGGAGGAAGGAGCAGGAGGCTGGGAGTCAGAAGGACCTGGGTTCTAATCCCAGCTCTGCCAACTGTCTGCTGTGTGACCCTGGGCAAGTCACTTCATTTCTCTGGGCCTCAGTTACCGCATCTGTAAAATGGGGATTAAGACTGTGAGCCCCACGTGGGACAGGGACTGTGTCCAACCTGATTAGCTTGTATCTACCCCCAGGGCTTTGTACAGTGTCTGACACACAGTAAGTGCTACACAAATAACATTTTTAAAAAGCCTGGTTTTCACCACAGTGTAAACGAACCTGGTTTTTTAGGCTGCTTCTCTGCTTTGTCAGAAAGGGAGAGCATAACAGAAGACAGATTAGCTTCTCTCCTTTGGTGTACAGGGCAAATACAAAACAGGTTTGTTCATTCCACTCTCTCTTGAGGAGAAATGTGTAAGGCAGCAAAAAAAAAAAAAAAACAACCCTTATCTAATTGTGAAAATGAGAGTGAGAAACTTTGGAGGCTACTAACTGAGTTCCCCTAAAATTCTTCGTTTCTCCTTCCATTTAATACCAGCAGTGATCCTTCTTGGCTAAATCTTCATGACCCTGGTAATTTGCTGCATTAGTTGAGTTCCACTGAGGCTGCTGTCTATCTAGGTAGGGATGTTTCCAAAAAGCCAAGTTTATCTGCTGGGAAGGTAGGAGTTTTAACTGGAAAAGAGAGTTTTATCTTGTACCACAGCAAGAATTGCCTAAATTTACTAGGGGCTGAAAGTTGCCTATAGAGAAGCAGGGTGGCCTAGTGGAAAGATCATGTGCCTGCGAGTCAGAGGATGTGGGTTCTAAACGCAGCTCTGCCACCTTTCTGCTGTGTGACCTTGGGCAAATCATTTAACTTCTCTGTGCCTCATTTACTTCATCTGTAAAATGGGGATCAAGACAGAGAACCCCATGTGGGAAAGGGTTTGCATCTAACCTGATTACCTTGTATCTCCCCAAGCACTCAGAACAGTGCTTGGCACATAGTAAGCACTTAACGAATACCATTATTATTATTATTATTATAGCTGCAACATGCTTGGTTCTCCAAAGGAGTGCTCTAATCAGACAGCATTTCCAGGTTCTTGCCTATCCTCATCCACTACTAGGTCTTAACTATTAGGCATACTGATTGGGAACTATGAGGATTTACTCCGATTCCCTGGATTATTATGCCACTCTTCAGGGAACTGCCTTCTGAATGCAGCCAAGAATTTTCTGGAAGCAAGCTGCAGTCCAGTCCAGTGTTAGGTGATATGGAAAAAACATCAAGAAAAATATGGGGTCATTAGAAACCTGGCCCAAATAAAAAGAAATGATTGCCAGGAATCTTTGCTTGAATAGGCAAAGGAGGTATTGGACAGCCTCCACATATCATGAACTATCTCTGTACTTTATTTTATATAGTTACCTTGGCTAAATATTCCTGTAATTGCCTTGCCAGATTGTAAATCCACTCTCAACTAGGGTGGTCACTGCATACAGGACAAGTTGCCGCTTGTGATGTCAGATGCACTGTGCCAGGTATACGGTGTAGTGGGATGATGCCGTGGGTGCATTTTTCAGAACTATGTGCATTTCACGTGATTCTGCAGCATTTTTCAGGGGGCACCTCTCACCCTCCACTTGCTCCAAAGCCTTTGCATTCCCAGGTGAGTGAAAAGTCCCACACAGCATACAGGTCACAGAATTTGGTAGCAGGAGCTGCAGTGGAGGATGGCTCAATGTGGAAAATTTTTTTAAAAAACCAGACATAAAAGTGTCCGAATGTCGATAAGGAATGTGACAGCCAAAAACTGGAATGTCCAGTAATAAACCAGACAACTGGTCACCCTACTCATAACAAGAGCGTGCATAAGGCCTCACATTAAAGCTCAAAAAGATTTAAATTGAACCTCAGTGGAATATGTATTATAGAGTCCAATAAGATCAAAATCCCTATAAAATATTTCCCTGGGTACAGACTTTCATCTTGATAGCAAAGCTCCCATCTCTCTGTAAAGCATGTAAATCTTGGGGCCTAAAAGAAAAGGAACAAGGACCGCTGCATTTGGATATTTTAAATTCCTCAGGGTGGAATGTAGAAATGTGCAGGATTAAAGGCAAGGAAGAGACTTTAAAAGGCTGGGAAAATCCATGCCATTTCTTGATGAGTTTCTCCTGGCACTTCCTTTCTGTTCTCTGGTTTAGAAAGAACTCTAGTGGACTGGAGGAATTCAAATGGGACCCTTAGTAAGCTAGGCAGACTCAGACTTAGTTTTTGGTTAAGAAACCATTTGCGAATTCTAGTCAGTGCAGGATTTAATTGTAGATCCCATAATAGGCTATCAGTCCCACTTGCACTCATAAAAATCTCACATCAGTAACACCATTGTTGAAACCGAAGGATGGCTATAAATATAATTATAGGAAAAAGTAACAAGAAAATATACAAAGAGCAGAATTAGTGCAGCCAATTTCATTCTTTTTGGTGACACATTGAAATTTTGAAACCCTAAAAAGTACCAATATATGGCATTTACTGAGTACTTACTGTGTTCAGAGAACTGCATTTAATGCTTGGGATAAAGCAACAGAGCAAAAAGACACAATCCTTGCCCTCCTGGAGCTTACAATCTAGCAGAACCATATCAAAATTGGCATTTTCCAGGGGCTAGTCATACTTCTTTACACTTCCAGAATCCTGAAGTATTTTGGCCAATGTTAAGAGAGATGTCAATATGAGTCACTGTATTCTTTTTTTTTTTTTTTTTTGAAGATTGGGCCAGATTCAGACATTTGGTGGATTTGAGGCAAGAAAAAATGCTCTGTAGGGGAGTGTAACACAAGATCTCACTCATCATTCTGTTGTGAACTCCCAGTATGATGTCATATGGCAGCCCTTTTAAACTTTTGATGATGATGATGATGATGACAATAATTGTAAACATTTAAGGGCTTACTATGCACCAACAACTGTACTAAGTGTTAGGATAAATACAGTACAATCAGATCGGCCACAGTCCCTGTCCCACACTGGTCTAAGGTGGAGTGAGAACAGGGATTTTTTCATTTTTACAGATGAAAATGAGGCAAAGAGAAGTTAAGGGACTTTGCCCAAGGAGTAGAAGGCCCGGTCTTCTGACTACGGAACCTGTGCTCTTTTCACTAGGCCACCTGCTCTTTTCACAAGGCCCCCCTACTGAGAACATTTCTTTGTCTTTGACCCCTCCCCCCTAAGCCTCCCATCCCCTTGCACAGAATCAATTACATTTCTCTCCCAGTTCCCTGTTCACACAGTCAATCACTCAATCATATTTATTGACCACTTACTGTGTGTGGAATTATGCTAAGCGCTTGGGAGAATACAACAGACCTGGTAGACATGTTCCCTACCCACCA
The DNA here is from genome assembly GCF_004115215.2 of Ornithorhynchus anatinus. NCBI lineage: Eukaryota > Metazoa > Chordata > Mammalia > Monotremata > Ornithorhynchidae > Ornithorhynchus > Ornithorhynchus anatinus. The sequence goes on from NC_041739.1 coordinate 35,596,292, forward strand.
GGAACCTACAGTCTAGATGGGGCTTAGAGTGCTGCTTCCAACTAGGGCTGGGCTTTAACCTTAGCTGCCCTGCCCACTCTGAGGTCGGGATCTGAGGCAGTTACCTCAACTACGTATCTGTTGGAAATCGGCCTTGCGCGGCTTTAGGAAAAAAGGAGAGACAAGAGAGAATGAATATCACATGAATTTCACATGAATATCACAGTGGACAGCGTCGAAGGTCTTAAACATCTAGTTCAGGTAGGAGGTAGGGGTAGTTCGATTGCCTGGTTTTTTAGGAAAGCGACATGAGAAATCTGACTGATTGGAGGATTTGAAATATTAGCTTGCTTCACAAAACAACCTAGAAAAGTATCACTTGTTTCCCTGAGCCCTATTTATGTTAGTAAGTTGATGATTTAGCTGGCAAATTTTCTGGATTAAAAGAGTCTGAAATCTTCAAAAATTTGAGGTTAAAATTTCAACACTCCAGGGTATGAAATAAGCTGGGTTACACTGAACAGGATTTTAAAATAAATCAGGTACGTATTAAGTTGCTCTTTTAGCTCAAAAATTGCCCTGCAGAAAGTAAATTTCTATTATTTTTGGCTCTTATAGATGACTGATCGGTGGTTAGCTATAAATTCTCAAGCGATATGCCTAAGAAATGGACTGAAGTTTATATGTGCTCTTTTTTTATATTTTAAACTGCCCCTTCCAAATATTTTTCACTGTTCTGGCTTGTTTCTGGCTTTCCATCGGAGACTGCTATTAGTGTAGAACAACATAACTTAGTTGTCCTCAAACTTTACCTCGGGAAGTTGTAAAACCCTGATCTTGTTTCAGTTATTAGGAATGCTAAATTGAAAATTAATCTTCCTCTTGGACTTTTAAGAAGTTCCTGCTATTATGAAAATAAATTTGAAATCAACCTTTTTCATGTCCACCTGCCATCTTTATAAAAGTCAAAACCATATGTGTTTCTTCTTTGAAGTCCAATGTTGTCCTCTAATGATGGCCTTTGCATATTGCTTCATGAGCTCTAGCCTTATTTCAACCAATCAGTGGAAAAATGACAAATGCTTGTGGCCTATGAAGTTACGAGCACAAAATAATGTCAACAAGTTGCCCCAATAAAACAACATAAGAAATAGACCAGTATATGCTGTACAGTCAAAGGAATTTCTGCTTTGAATTAGTGAATCAATTCTTTACTAGGATGAAATGATTCCTGGTACAGAAGAACCATTGTTTATTTTTTTTTCAAATCTATGTCAGAGCCTTCAAGTTTGTAATTATGATTGAGTGCCAATTCACTTATTTTGTTCAGAAGACAAACTAGACTTCATGTTTTATTACTAACATTCAGGCTCTATTGAGTTTTGGAAATTCAACTTCTACTTGACTGAAAATGAAGTCATCATTGCTAAAAAAATTTCGATAAACCATGTTGTGATTCATTTTAAGTAGGAGGTATCAGAATTTCAAACTTTTCTAGGCTGCTAATCTTACTTTGAGGAATGCTTGACACGTGGAGCAGGGTCTTGGAGGATACAGGAACACTCTTGCCGTACAAAAAACTCAACTCATTTATAAATTGAACATTTTCTGGAGCAAAAATTACTACTCTGCTTTTTTAAATGTAAAAACCAGATGGACAGGAAAAATCAAGACTCATTGCTCCATTTGTCAAAGCAGAGCGCGGAATGTTTTACTAAATATCAGTGACTATTCCTTGACTCTTGCATGCTTATCAGTTTAAAGTCGTCATTAAAGGCAGGGAATAAACATAAACAATGAAAACTCATTAGATTCCAGTTTATGACTAGGGAGTGGATGCTTGGGCTTTAAAATAATCAAGTAGAATGATTAGATTTAATGTTTTCATTAGATAAATTTGGAGTAAACTTGTAGGCTTCTGACTTTAGCTTTTACTTTTATGACTCATCAAAAAATGAATCACTGATACTTACTGAGGGCCTACTGAACGTACAGCAATGAAAGAGTAAAGAAAAACAAAAGAAAAAGGTTGGGGTTTTGCAGGGCTTAGCCCAATTTTTTTAAAAAAAGAGATTTTTAGAGTTATAAATTAGGATAGACCTAAAGATTCATACCTATTTGTGATTTTTCAAAAATGCCGAGACCTTCCATGTAGTACTGGCAGAGCAGACCTAACATATTTTCCCTAGGATACTTCATCTCTTTGATTAAGAGAATGAGGTTGAGTTTTACCATTTGATTAAAGTTCACATGAGGTAATGTGAGAGAATCCTTTTGTTCATTTAACTTTGAATAAACCATTACAATAATCTACTGAAGGAATAGGTTTGTCACTCTGGTTCATCTTTAAAATAGTCTCAGAAGCTCGCAATTCACCTGCCTTTGTGGAAGAATTTGTAAATCTGTTCTTGTATGGAAAGCAAATTTGTAGCCTAGTGGAAAGAGCATAGCCCTGGGGGTCAGGAAACCTGGGATCTAAGTCTGGCTCTGCCACGGGCAAGATGTGTGATGGAAATTCTCTATTCCTCAGTTTCCTCATCCTTTAAATGGGGATTAAATACCTGTTCTCTCTCTTAAATACCACTGATGATGATGATGATGATCCTGAAAGGTCCTTCATCCTTATGGTAATAAAATACAGAAATTTACTCATTATAATTCTCTACTTTTAGCACTTTTGCAATTGTGCCAGTCATTTTGATGTTGGTGTTATGTATCTAGTTGTCCTTTGTTTAAAGACCATAACAACGATAACAGAAGAACCATTAGAAAGGTTGTGGATTATGGCAGAGCACAGGACGTTCTGGAAAGAATATATCCAGGACTTGCTATGCATGTGAATATGGCTGAGAAGATTAATGCAGGATCTTGCATTTCTTGCAAGTAACTCTCAATCCTTGTTACACTAATGAATATGGCTCTCACATTAGCCTTGTGTCTGTTTTTATGTCCCCATCTTTATGAAGTCTTTGCTCTAGCAAAACCACCCTTCTCCCAATTTCTTCCTGACAGGTTTACCTGCCTGCTGCCATGATCTCTTAACAGTTTAGTAAAGCAATTTTTACAGTTATCTGTCACTTAGGATTGGTCAGTTGTTTAGATCTTGAGAACACATTGATGTGCTTTACGTTATTTCCTAAGGGAAGCTATGTTTTATTTAACATTCTTTCACTTGACACTCTCTTCTTGGAACAAATTAAGAGAACTCACCATGGTTTTCTGGCCCATAAATTAATCTCTCACCAGGGTTTGTAGAGAGGTGGAAATATTATATGCTTTCTGGCCTATAAGAACTGACAAAGATAGACATCACTGATATGGACAAACCTAAACCACAAATAACTTTAAAAGTTTAATCACTGGAGAAGAATTAAAATTAAAAATATTATTAATAGTACTAATAATAATAATGGTATTTGTTCTGGGCTTACTATGTGCCAGGCACCATACTAAGCACTGGGGTAGATACAAGCAAATTGAAATGGACACAGTCCCTGTCCCATGTAGGGCTTACCTCCATTATACAGATGAGATAAATGAGGCACAGAGAAGTGAAATGACTTGCCCAAGGTCACACAGCAGACATGTAAGTGGATAAGTGCACATTGTAGAGTGGTTAGGGATGGTAATCTCCTTGTAGGTAGGGAATATGTCTACTGACTCTGCTATAATGTACTCTCCCAATTGCTTAGTACAGTGTTGTGCACACAATAAGCACTCAACATATGCCACTGACTGATTGATTCTACAGAAATGAAGGAAAATTGCATGGTTTGGCAAGGTGATCCCAGGGTATGATATCTCTCTTCCAATTGGTCAGAAAGAAGAAATGGTAAGCAGTATCACAGACACCAAGAGGTTGAGGATGGAGTAGAGGGTAATAGACTTGGCTGAAAAGAGATGGAGTGAGGAACAGAGGAACCAGAATAGAAAAGAGATTTGAAGAAAAGGATGCAAAGCCAGTGGAGCAAACAGTCAATTTGGAGACTTTGGATAAGAATGGAGGAGGAAAATGTAGTAGCAGTTGGAGGATGTGGTGCTATCAGGAGAAATATTTTTTTCCAAAGGCACTGTGAGCATGTATAGAAGAAGCAGCATGGTGAGGTGGAAAAAGCATGGATTTGGGAGTCAGAGGACCTGGATTCTAATTCTGAACCTGCCACTTACATGCTGTGTTGCCTTGGCTAATTCACAAAACTTCTACATGCCTCAGTTCCCTCATCTGTAAAATGGGGATCCAGTATCTGTTGTCCCTCCTACTTAGGCTATGAGCTCCATGTGCAGCCTTATTACCATAATAATGATGATGGTAATAATAATAATTTTGGTACTTAAGTGCTTACTATGTGCCAAGCACTTTTCTAAGCAATGGGGTAGAGACAAATTAATCAGGTTGGACAGAGTTCCTGTCTCACAGGGGTCTCACAGTCTAAGTAGGAGGAGTAAGATTAATCCCCATTTTACAGATGTGGAAACTTTTGTCATATCTACCCCAGAGCTTAGAATGGTGTTTGTCACAGTAAGTACTTAACAAATATCATTATTATTATTATTGAGAGAGAGAGAGCGAGGTAAGGAGTCAGACAAGATAGAGAAGTTGAGTATAGCAGTAGGGTTTCTAACCATTCTCACAGTAAGATCAATTTTTAAACAATAGAAGTAAAAACTAAAATAAAATCCAATCTATGTCTTCATTTGCACAAACACTTTGTTCTACAGAATGCAGCTGCTAAAAGCTACAGTTTGAAGCATGCCTGCCCAAATATCAAGCGTATCAATTTAAAGGAAAGAAAATCTCTACGAAACAATTCTCCCAATAGAATACAGTCTTAATTGCTTTACCCTTTCTCTAAATTTCATCATGAAACAGGTGATTTCTTAGATCATCTTTCTTACCAACCAGCTCTCAGACCGAAGCTACCTTCTTGAGCATTGTTCCAAGATTGGGGATCAAGTTTCATGAAAGAAGAATCAACTTTAAGATCAAGAATGACCAACTCTGGTAGCTGCTAATACTAAAATGGGTGCAATAAACCATCAGCTCTTACAAATAAAAATGCATTTGCTTATGGCCACGGCTGTACATATGATATGTTTGAAGCCCTTCTGGATGTCCTTTTCTACCTAATCGGGATTATTGCGAAACATTTCTTATCTTTACCAGCTGCCCACATGATATGTCTGTGCAGAAAAAAAAAAAAACATAAATAGTTAAAAATAATAGTAACTTCATTGACTTGGTATTACTTTCATATAATATAGATCACGGAAAAGGCAACTGTAAAAAGTCCACTTCCTAAAACTTTCATTCTTCTTTGCTAAGACTCCAAGCCCCATTGTACACATTTACTTATTAAGTATGGATCTTCATTCCACTTTGTAATAATAGAAAGGAACAGCAGATTTACAAAGTCAAAACACCAAGACCATGAAAATAATAATTCAGCTAGATGGCTTTTACGTCTTGTCTCATACTAGAACAGACATCCACGATAAATATACTATTCTGAGACTCACCTCAGATGCACAATAAATCTGCCGCATTTAACACAAACAAGAACTCATTTTGTTTGACCTTTTGAAGAAGGCATACTGCCAAAATGTTTGAAAATTTAGAACAGTTTCATGTCTCTAACTTGTGCTGACACTGCAAAGGCAATGAGTCCTGGCTCATGCCTGGACATTATTATGTTCGACAAATCAATCAGTATAATTAAGTACTTATGGGTGCAGAGCACTGTAATAAGCACTTGGGAGAGTAGAGTATATCAGAGTTGGTAGACACAGTCCCTGCCCACAAGGAGCTTACAGTCTAGAGGGAGAGATAGATATTAATGTAAATAAATAACAGAGACCTCTGATCATTTAGAAACATACACAGAAGAGTTCTGGACTGACACTCTGGTGAAAATAGCCCAGGTATCTGGACTCCATTTACTGCTCTGTACCTCAGTTACCTCTTCTGTAAAATGGATATTAAGACTGTGAGCCCCATGTGGGACAACCTGAATACCTTGCATCTACCCTAGTGCTTAGAACAGTGCTTGGCACACAGTAAGCGTTTAACAAATACCATTATTATTATTAATGAAAACTATGATACCTTGTAAAAGTCACAGTTCCTCTAGGTCTTCAGATTTCCAATTCTAAAATGGATATAAACCCAGCTATGCCTTCTTACTTCACAGAGAGGCTAAAAAAAAACAAACCCTAAAACCAAGATTCTTCTGTCCCTCAGCTGCTGTGACCTCTTAACTGAGAGGGTAAGAGAAAGGCTGGGCAGTATTCCTTTGTCCTCTAAAAGTAGTTTTCTCAAATGAAAAATTAACCTAGGACTCCTACTTGCCTTACTTGATTACTCTCTCATCTCCACACATGTTTCTGACGACCACTCCCTCGACTGCCCATTTAGCACTTCAGTATTACCTAAGGACAAATTTCTGTTGTACTTATGTACATCTCTTTATACTCTATTGCTTCCCCTTACCTGTAAATTGTTTTAATTTGTGTCTTTAGCCAGATTGCAAGCTCCTAGAGGGCAGGGATTATGTCTAATAATAATGTTTGTAGTTGTTAAGTGCTTACTATGTGCAGAGCACTGTTCTAAGAGCTGGGGTAGATACAAGGTAATCAGGTTGTCCCACGTAGGGCTCACAGTCTTCATCTCCCATTTTACAGATGAGGTAACGGAGGCACAGAGAAGTGAAGTGACTTGCCCAAAGTCACACAGCTGACAAGTAGCAGAGCCGGAATTCAAACCCAAGATCTCTGACTCCCAAACCCGGACTCTTTCCACTGAGCCACACTGCTTCTCTAACTCTTAACTACTTAACTCTACTTGAGTTAAGTAGAGTTAACTTAATAGAGTTAATAGAGTCGACTTAACTCTATTGTACTGTCCCCCAAGCGCTTAGTACTATTAATTTGTCGATTGCAAGAAAGATCACTTACAAAAGAATAGGCAAGTTAATTGTCTCCTATCCTTGAAGGTTTCCAAAGAATGTGTCCCTATTATACCTCGTCATTCCCCCCCTGGAGTCTAAGCTTGGTTTGGGCAGGGAATGTGTCTGTTATATCGTTATATAATTATGTTATATATTAATATATCATATATTGTTATGTGTGTCTATGTACTCTGTACACAGGAAGCATTCAAGAAATACAGTTGATTGGGTTGGTCCTTCCTGATATCTGACTTATGTATCTCCTGTTGTAATTTAAATCTAACTGGGATGGAGAACAGCTGACCTGTCTTAAAGTTATTTTTTCACTCATAAAATTGCTTCTCTGTCTTCCAAGGCTAATCATTTTTGTTGCTTTTTTTTGTACTCTCAGTGTTTCCAAATCCCTTTTGAATTAGAGTGCCATGAATAAGCTCTACAGTGTAATTGAAAATTTAGGGGAGTGAATGAAAGCATCCTTGCCCAGACTGTGTTTTGGGTGACCATATTGTACTTGGAACCACTGTTCAACCTTCTTCTTATCTTATGGTATGTGCTAATCGCTTATTTCATGCAAGCATTGTTCTCAGCGATGGGGTAAATACAAGTTAATCAGATCAGACAAAGTCCCTGTCCTACATGGGGTTCACAGTCGAAGTAGGAGGGAATTCTAGACTGTGGCCTGTTTCTAGACTGTGAGCCCTTTCTTGGATAGGGATTGTCTCTATTTATAGCTGAATTGTACTTTCTAAGTGCTTAGTACATTGCTCTGCACATAGTAAGTGCTCAATAAATATGCCTGAATGAATGAACAGGTATTGAATCCAATTTTACAACTGAGGAAACTGAGGCACAGGGAAGTTAAATGACTTGTACAAGGCTAAATAGTAAGCAAGTAGTGGAATCAGAATTAGAAGCCAGGTCCTTTGACTCCTGCCTCTGTGCTCTTTTCCTTATCAAACCTCTTGCTAATTTTAACAAAATTAACTATGTGCGTGGGTCAACTACATGCAACTTCCAATCTTTTCATGAGCGTCTCTATTCCCCCATCCAAGTCTGGAATGAAAATATTTAAAACATTAGGACAAGGCACAGTCCTTTAGCAAACTCCTTTACCCCAGAATTGAGACTGATACTCATTTCCAAGGTTTTAAGAATGCATATTGGAAGCAATTAAGGATGCAACCCCTAAAAGGGGTTGACCACAATCCCAAATATTGGGCTGGAAGACATCTTCAAATGCCTCCTAATCCATCTCCCCATCTCCAAGCAGTCTGCCACCAAATTATTCCAGGAGATATCCTATCTCCATCTACCTCTATCCTATCTCCAGGGAAGGAAATTCACTTTCCTCACTAATTAACCCAATCCCATGGTTAATCACTCGTGCTTCCCACTATTTATCTGATCCACTACTCTTCTTTAGAAAGAAATCAATTACTCTGACAGGATTCTTTCTACACTATACCGTAATGGTGACTACCTAGAACAGGAAATCTTCTTAGTATTTCGTAAATGGATATTTTATCATTTCCAGGGGGAATTCTATCCTTCCCATCACCGTAGACAACACCACTACCCTCTCTGTCTCCCAAACCTGTACCCTTGCCACTATCCTTAACTCATCTCTCTCAGTCAACCCAAATATTCAACGTGTCACCAAATCACGTTCATTCCAACTTCACAACATTGCTAAAACCCGCGCTATCCTCCCAACACTGTTACCACCTTAATCTGAGCATTTATCCTATTCCGCCCTCACTACTGCATCAGCCTCCTGGCACTTTCCAAGCGCTTAGTACAATGTTCTGCACACAGTACGCACTCAATAAATGCCATTGAATGAGTCAGGAAGACCTGGGTTCTAATCTTGGCTCCACCACCTGTCTGCTGGGTGACCTTGGGTAAGTCTCTTCACTGGGCCTCAGTTGCCTCATCTGGAAAGTGGGGATTAAGAGGGTGAGCCTCATGTGGGGCAACCTGATTACCTTAAATCTATCCCAGTGTTTAGAACAGTGCCTGGCACTTTATAAGCACTGGGCAAATACCACAAAAAATGTCTCGTGTTTTTTAAAAGTGGATGCCTGACCAGAAGCCTTAGCATAGTAAGCATATAATAGACTCCTTCCATCTGCTGGTTCTATTGGTGGATGAAGAACCTGGTGTTTGTACACATTCTTCACAAGCTGCACAACACCACTTCTCTAAGAAACAGGAAGCAGTGTTGCCTAGTTGACAGAGCACAGGGCTGGGAGTCAGAAGGACCCGAGTTCTAATCCCAGCTCCACCACTTTTCTGCTGTCTGACCTTCGATAAATCACTTAATTTCTCCATGCCTCAGTTACCTCATCTTCAAAAAGAGGATTATGACTGTGAGCTCTATGTGGGACAGGACTATATCCAATCCAAGCTTGTGTCTTTTCCAGCGCTTAGTTCAGTGCCCGGCACATAGTAAGTGCTTAACAAATGCCATTATCAAAAATAAAAAATAAAAAAGCAGAAACTGACTTCATCTCCAAATGATGAGTGGGAGATTGGTCTGTTTACTGCTTCTGTTTCCTGCAATCTACAAGACCGATGTATCACTGATCTGTGCTTCATCATGTCCTAAGAGCATTAGTAATACCCATCTCATATTTGGTCACCCCTTTTAGTTTGCCTCCAACAGAAGCTTCGGTGACTGCAGTCTTTCACCCTCCACTCATCTGCCCAGCAGTGCCAGGAAGCAACTGGCATTTGGCATCCAGACCTGTGCTCTTTCCACTGGGCCACACTGCTTCTTCATAAACTTAGCAAACCCAAGGAGGTAGGCTAGGTTTCTCTAAAGAATCCCTTCTCTGGCAGCACATCCGGGTCTCTACTTGAGTGACATGACTGCTTCTCTTTGCCTGACAAAACACAAGGTCCACAGATGTAGAAAATAAATCCATCAACAACAGCAGCAATCAATTCAAAAAACAAGTCCTTTAGCCTGTGAACCCTGCGCAGGACAGGGACTGTTTCCTAACTGATTATTTTGTATCTAGTCCTGCAATTAGTAGAGTGCTTGGCACAATTTTTTTATGGTATTTGTTAAGCACTATGTGCTAGGCTGTGCTAAGTGCTGAGGTGGGTACAAGCAAATAAGGTTGGAGACAGTCCCTGTCCCACAAGGGGGCTCGGAGTCTTATTCCCCATTTTAAAGATGAGGTAACTGAGACCCAGAGAAGTTAAGTGACTTGCCCAAGATCACACAGCAGACAAGTGGCAGAGTCAGGATTAGAACTCTGGTCCTTCTGACTCCCAGAACCATGATCTTTCCATTAGGTCATGTTGCTTATTGTTATTATCATTATTGTTATTACTGTTGTTGTCATCAGAGAAAAGATTGCAGAAGCAGGAAAGGGTGAGGAGAATGAACAGCCAAATACCAGTCTCCCAAATATCCTCGAGTAAGTTAGCCCTTCACACTTTTTAGTGCGGATGAGTGAATGATGATAAGAATGCAAAGTTAGAAATTATTTCAGATAACATTGTCCAGAGGGTAATACATTTTGCAACCATTAGATTGTAAGCTCACTTAGGGCAGAGAATATATCTAGTTACTCTTGTACTCTCCCAAGTGCTTAGTAGAATGCTGTCTATGAGCAAATGCTCAATAAATACCATTGATTAGTTTTTCAAAAGTCTGTGATGGGCAACCCGACCCTTCTTAACTTTTCTGATTTACTCTGGGATCTATTTGATGAATTGAGTGAATTTGTTTTAGGCATAAAAATTGAGTGAGAATTTTTGGACAAAGCCATATTTGTCTGTTCAGGATGGACAAATGGAATTTTAAAAATGGAAAACAGACGTTGAATACAAAACCTTGAATATGTCAAGTACAGCTGATAGCCCCTGATTGCTCAGATGGATTGAATTTAAGAAGGAAGCTCCTGGGGCTTTCCAAAATTTCCATTTTGTGTTGAAGTAAGCAGCTTCTAAAATAATGGGAATTGATTATTGATAAGCAGTATTTATCCATCAGGTATAAACTATAGAAGAGACTGGGATTCTTATCAGTTTCCCTATTTCTCAAATGAAAAAAGTCCATTCAGATCATTTAAAAGCACTTTACTAAAATTAAGTGATTAGCAACGGAGAGTTATTATCCTTGAACAGAGCTCAGTGTAAATTGCAGGGACTCTCAATGATGAATTTTGTAATCTCCTTTTTGTCAAGGATCACATCTACCAACTTTATTATATTGATCTTTGCCAAGTGCTTAGTACAGTGCTCTGCATGGAGTAAATAAATACCACTGATTGATTTCACTGGGCTAAGGGCACTGAACCACGCACAGGCTTGGCTACTAGCAGTAGCAGCATTTATTGCGAACCTACTTAGTTCAATGCACAGCACAAGGTGCTTGGGAACTACAGAATAAAGAAGTGACATGTTCTTTGCCCACAATGAGCTTGAAGTTTCATGAGGGAGACAAGCATAAAATATGTACAACTGGAGAGGTCAATAATAAATAAAGCAGATAGAAATACATGAGTGCTGATAAGGTTCTAAATAAATGTACAAGCTGCAAGTGTCTTAAGGACAATATGACTCCGAGGGCTGGGAAATTAATCACTGAAAGCTTGTTGGAGGAAGTGGGACGTTAGGAGGGATTTGAATGCGGGGAAGATGAGGCAGTTCCAATCAAGATTAGACAGTCCGAGTAAAGGGGTGGAGCGGAAGAGTTGAGCATGAGGTACGGTTAGAAGGTTGGCTTGGAAGAAACGAAAACAGTGAGTTGGGGATGCGCAGGAGAAGACAGCAGGTAAATGACTGGGGGAAAGGTGATAAAGGGGCTTGAAGTCAATTATGAGGAGTTTGTGTTTGATGCAAAGGGACATACAAAGCCAGTGGAGAGTTTTGAAGAAAGGAGACATGTGGGCCAAATGAGGGATGCTTCTGGAAGATGATCTGAGTAACAGCAGGATTGTGGAAAGAGAGTCTGGATGCTGGGAGAGCAGTGAGGAGGCAAAAGCTTGTCTGTGGGTGGCAAGACCCAGCTTGTACCAAGGTGACAGCATTTGGACAGAAAGGGGCAGGTCCCGGAAATGTTGGCAGGAAAAACAGATGGGATTTGGACATGACTGGATGTTAGAGTCGAATGTTGACACCAAGGTTACAGGCTTCTGGTGGATGGTGGTGTTCTCAGCTAAACTGGGAAAAATCATAGGGGGAAGTGGGTTTAGGGAGAAAGATGAAAAATCTGTCTTTGCCCCATTGAGTTTGAGGTGCTGCCAGGTCACCAAAGTAGAGATGTCCTGGAAGTCTGAGGGGATGTGGGATTACAGTTCAGATGAGAGGTCGGGGCTCAAAGAATAAATGTGGGAGTCATCCCCATTGAGGCAGTAGCTGAAGCCATTTGAACAGATCAGCTCATCAAGAGGGTGAGAGAAAAGCAAGAAGAGTAGAGACAAACACTCCGGCCAACCATTCCATGGACCATCAGCAGTGCCCAAGGGCCGTTCAGTCCCTTTTGTCTCTTAGCACACAGAGAGGCTTCTTACCAGACTGCAGATTGTTGTAGCTATTGTAACCACCTGCGACAAAATTGTTTCAGTGGGGTAACATTAAGTCTTTGGGATAGTTCACTTCTCTCTGCCTCAGTTCCCTCGTCACTTAAATGAGGATTGAGACTGTGAGCACCAGATGGGACAGGGACCGTGCCCAACCCGATCTGCTTGGATCCACTCCAGTGCTTAGTACAGGACCTGGCATATCGTAAGCACTTAAATACCACAATTATTATTCCTTCCACTCTGCCTTGTAACAGATGACAATGACTCTTGGTAACATCTCAAGCAAACTGATTATGGCCAGGATAAGAACCCAGGTCCTTCTGACTCCCAGGCCTGTGCTTCTAGAGAAGCAGCGTGGCGCAGTGGAAAGAGCATGGGCTTTGGAGTCAGGGGTCATGAGTTCGAATCCCAGCTCTGCCACTTGTCAGCTGTGTGACTGTGGGCAAGTCACTTAACTTCTCTGGGCCTCAGTTCCCTCATCTGTAAAATGGGGATTAAGACTGTGAGCCCCACGTGGGACAACCTGATTCCCCTGTGTTTACCCCAGCGCTTAGAACAGTGCTCTGCACATAGTAAGCGCTTAACAAATACCAACATTATTATTATTATTATTATTAAATTCCTCAAGGGCAGGGATTATGCCTTCAACTGTGCTAAATCTTCCAATTGACAGTACAGTGGGAGTGTATTCTTAGTGATTACTATCCCCGCATCCTTTGAAAAATTGTCTTGACCACTCTTGCCTTTTCACTCCTCTAGCAGGTCATAGAGAAAGAAAAGGATGGGATAATAATGATAATAATAATAAAATTATAATAATATTGATGGCATTCAATAAGCAGTTACTACATGCCAAGCACTCTGAAAGGAACTGGGGTAGGTAAAAGATATTCAAATGAAACACAATCACCATCCCTCAAGGGGCTCACATTCCTGTGGGGACAAGGAGGGAGAGTAGATATTAGGGAATGTGTCTGTTACACTGCTGTGTTGTACTAACCTAAGCGCTTAGTACAATGCCCTGCACACAGAAAGCACTCAGTAAATGATTGATTGATTGAATCCCCATTTTGCAAATGATTAAACTGAGATACAGAGAAGTTAAATGACTTTGCTCAAGGTCACAGAACAAGCAAATGTCATAGAGAAACAGCCTGGGGTAGTGGATAGAGCACAGGCCTGGGAGTCAGAAGGACCTGGGTTCTGATCTTGGTTCTACCATTTGTCTGCTGTGTGACTTTGGGCAAATCACTTAATTTCTCTGAGCCTCAGTTACTTCATCTACAAAATAGAGATTCAATACCAGTTTTCCCTCCTACTCAGACTGTTAGCCCCATTATTAGCCCCATTAGCCCCATATTCAACCTGATTATCTTGAATCTACCCTGGCACTTATTACAGTGCTTGGCACATAGTAGGCACTTAATACCACAACTATAATTATTATTATTCTCCAACAAGTTCCAATGCTTGTGAGAGGGGGGAATTAGTGCTGTGATTACAACCATTAAAAAGTAAACCCTTGAATTAATAAGAGCCAAAGATTCTAAGAATCTTTATAAAGGAAAATATTGCATAGAGATGCTCCCTTCCCATAGCGTAATTAAACTGTATCATATGGGTGCCTGGCACACTGTGCATATTGCAGTGGCTTATCTTTGCTTTGGCACTGAAGTCTGAACATTTTTCCTTGAAAATAGCAGCTCAGAACCATCCATTACAGCCAATGGAGATAATTTGCCCACTAAGAGTGCTACAAAAGAGGCATAATTTAAAATGAACGGAGGCAGTGTAAAGCAGAACAGCAATTAGAATTGAACAAGGTATTATTTGTGGTTAGGAGGAGCTGTGACAAACTACTGGACTTTCTCTGGTGCTCTGGGTAATGAATGGAGTAAAGTGCCCTACACTGAAGAGGTGAAGAGGAAGAAAGTGGTTCCTGAAAGGTGAGACTTCCTTAGTTAAGTGAGATCCTGGAGCCCATGGGGCAGAGACGTGGAGGTAGGGGAATTGGGCAATTGCAGAAAATACAATGGCATTGGTTCAATCAATAATTAATGGTATTTACTGAGTCCTGACTGGTGGCCAGAGTACTCTACTAAACGCTTTGGAAAGTACTGTGCAACAAAGCTGTCCCTGACGACAGCTTAGAAGCTTAGCATTCAAACGGACTCGAGTGAAAACCCAACCCAAACAGAAAGGGAAGTAGAGGGACGGCTAATTCAATTTCTTCTAGTCCTTTCCTTTAATGCTGTGGTCACGGGAGCCTGTGAAGAGTTGTTCATTTGCAGAATCTCCTTGGGGCATATTAACAAAGCTTCCCAGAAGGAACAGAAAGTTCAGCAGGCTTGAGTCACATTAAGACTCCTATAATTTCTGGACATTTGAATGTAGAAAACGGGAGAGCAATTTCACAATGAATGTCCCAAATTTTTTGTTTGTTTGCTTTTAGGAGAGAAGGGAATAAATGTTTCCAACTGTCAAGGGCACATATGATTATTTTAGTTCTTTTCTGTAGATGAAACAGCCATATTCGTCAAGCGCTTACTGTGTCCAGACCACTGCACTAAGCACTTGGGAGAGTGCAATGTAACAGAGTTGGTAGTCATGTTCCCCGCCTACAATGAGCTAACAGTTTGGCAGGGGAGACAGTCTTCATTGCCTTTATGGGATCACACTTCTCACTGAGGACTTCAAGTGAGATGGACTAACAAACTACTTAGGAAATGTTCACATGCACCAAAGGTGTAATTTTAAAACCTACATAATGTGAAAAATACTTAATTGTTATTCTTTGAGATTTGGCTTCACCTTCCTTCCTTGATGATGACTATAATCATGCATAGATTGGAGTTTAGAGCTTCTGCTGGCTTTGAGTTTGAAGAGTGGAAATAAAGGTCAGAATAGTTTTCTTAGAAGGAGAGCAAATGTATGTATTTCACACTGGAGAAGCAGCATGGCCCAGTGGATAGAGCACGGATCCGGGAGTCAGAAGATGTGGGTTCTAGTTTTGGCACCACCACTTGTCTGCTGTGTTACCTTGGCCAAGTCTCTTCATTTCTCTGTACCTCAGTTACCTCATATGTTAAAATGGGAATTAAGACTGTGAATGCTGTGTGGGACAGGGACTGTGTCCAACCTAATTATCTTGTACTTACTCCAGTGTTTAGTACAGTACCTGACATGCTGTAAGTACTTAAACACCATTAGAAAAAAAATTTAAATGTTTTTTAAAGTATTAAGCAAGTTAGATCAAGTATGTAGGAGGTCAGGGGTGTGGTAGAGAGGAGGTGGATGAAGGGAAAAAGCCTGGGGGGGTGGGAAGGATAAAAGGAAAAAAATAAGTCATGAGGCTTCATCCTAGGAAAATATGTTTTGTGAAATTAATGATCAACTGAAATAAGGAGAAAACTTTAATATATTTTCTATTGTCAGTGTCTACATCTAGACCTTTCCTTCATAGTTCATAGTTGACACTTGGCGTAGTGAGGTGTTATTAGTGTGTGTGATTATAGTGGATAAGACCAATATGGTTTAGTACCTCCTTTGCTGGATGCACGGAAAGACTGTTCCTTGCTACACTATCACATTTACCCTCCATCGCGTCTGGCACTGTCTTCATTTCCCTCTCCTTGGGTCATAAGTCATAACTTTCTCAAAGCCTCTAACTTTAGGAAAATCACCCCAGTCCCAATTGTCATGCAAAAAGTTGTTTTCTCTGCACATAGTAAGCACCCGATGAATACAGTTGTCTCTCGGCTGATCATAGTTATTGTTTTTCTGCTTTCCTACCTCATTTCAACCAGCACACTTTGCTTTTCTAATGCCAACCTACTCACAGTACCTTGATCTCATCTATCTTGCCGCCAACCTCTCGCCCCCATTGTACATCTGGCCCGGAACGCCACCCCTCCTCAAACCTGACAGACAATTACTCTTCCCACCTTCAAAGTCTTACTGAAGACACATCTCTTCCAAGAAGCCTTTCCTAACCAAGGCCTCATTTCCTCTTTTCCCACTCCCTTCTGTGTTGCCCTGACTTGCTCCCTTTATTCACCCTTCCCTCAGTCCCACAGCACTTATGTACTTAACCATAATTTATTTCTATTAATGTTTGTCTCCCCATCTAGGTGATAAGCTCATTATGGACAGGGAATGTGTCTGTTATACTGTTGTGTTCTACTCTCCCAAGCACTTAGTACAGGGTTCTGAACACATTAAGCAACCAATAAATAAAATTGATTTCTTGATAATACACTGATTCCATTCCTAGACTTTATTACAACTTGCCATTTGATATCATGCTTTGGTATATTGGAAGCATTGGTGGAACTACTTTTGAGACAGATGTGGTACTTGTGGTAAAATCAAGTCTCACCACTATATCAAAGATGAGCCCCTATAATTGCTCTCTAGATTTCCACATTGTCACCCTCCTCTTTCAGCATCCCAAAGCACATATTAGCCTTCTGGATTCAGTTGTCTGCCTCTATTTTTTCTTAACTTGTACAATGCTTTCTATAGTCATCAACTATAGAGTATTTAGCCATTTAGTTAGTTTAGTGGTATCTATTGAGCACTTACTATGTGCAGGCTTGTGAGATAGGGAGGATCATCGCATTGTCTTCAGTGATGGGACAGGCAGGGAAGGACAGGGTTTGGGTTGGAAGATGAGCACTTCAACTTTGGACATGTTGAATTTGAGGTGTCAGTGGGACATCCTGGTAGAGATGTCCTGAAGGCAGGAGGAAAGGGGAGATTGCAGGGAAAGGAAGAGATCAGGCTTGAAGACATAGATTTGGGAATCATCTGCAGAGAGATAGAGATGGCAGTTGAAGCTATGGAGAAATGGGAGATTGCAGGGAAAGGAAGAGATCAGGCTTGGAGACATAGATTTGGGAATCATCTGCAAAGAGATAGAGATGGTAGTTGAAGCTATGGAAGTACATCAGCTCTCCAAGGGAGTAGGTGTATATGAAGACTAGAAGGGGACTTAGACTAAGCCTTGAAGGATATTCACTGTCAGATATACATGTGTGTGTGTATGTGTGTGTGTGTACATACATATCCTCTGATATATAGATACAAATATATCATGATTCAGTGACAGCCTTCAACACCTCATCTCTGTTGAAAATCCTGGATAGACACATGTTTTCAGTTTATCAGTTTATAGTATCTTGCAGATGCCGAAGAGTAGTTCACAACTATCTGCATGTCTCCCTTTGTACAGCAGAGTCAGGGTAGGGGAACCTGAGTATCACCTGAATTAACAATGTTTGACGATGCTCTTAGCCTACTAAATTGGATGCATTTCTCAGACAACCAAAATCATATTCTGGCACCAGCTTTCGAAGAATTTCAAAGAAGTAGTAAAATTTGCTATGGTTCTCAAGATGATTGCTTAGACTAAACCAAGGAACCACCATCAATTCACCAAAGAGTAATAGCAGGACTGTGATAAGTTTTACGTAGCACGCAAATATTTTAAGTAGTTCCCATAGTTCAGACACACTGGTGGTGCTTTTTATACAGCCTACCGTTCAGCAGTGTGGCCCTAGTGGAAAAAACATGGGCCGACCTAGGTTTTAATCCTGGCTCTGCCACATGTCTGCTGTGTGACCTGGGCAAGTCACTTACATTCTCTGTGCCTCAGTTACCTCATCGATAAAATGGGGATATAGGACGGGGACTTTGTCCAACCTGATTCTCTTATATCTACCCCAGCACTTAGCATAGTGCCTGGCATTGAGTAAGTGCTTAACAAGTACCATAAAAAACAGTTCCACATAGGTCTTGATGCTGCTTCCTTCATTTCTACTGCTTCTTATTTACAGCAAAGACCATGTCTGTCATGCTTTACTGGGGACTAATGCTACATTATGATGTTGAGAACAAGATTCATCAGTAGCCAATCCAGGATGGCACTGACTAGTATCTTTGCCAGCCATGAATAGGTGATAAGAATCCCCAGGTTGTTTCCAATCAGTTCTCTTGACTGTCCTATTGAAAATGATAACGTTGGCATATTTGAAATCCTCTCATATACCACCATCACCATATATTCTGACAAAGAGCCTAAAAGGAGTCTAAGTACCATATCTTTGATTTATTCGCAGTTTTGAGTATGTAAAGCAATGGATCTGGGAGTCCTACAGCTATTTAGGACTCAGACTGGGAAGACGTCATTAAATGGAGGACAGGTGCAGCCTTCACTTTGTGCCAGTGAACTATTTTTATTTTATAGGGCCTCAGTATGTTAGGGAGGTCATTTAAAATGCCACTGTCAACTCTAAGTTTTTCCTTCTTGTCTGAAATAAGGGGTGCAGCCATTATACTCTTCTGTGGTGTTGTATATCTCCGTTTTTATGGCAATTGTTCAGCTCTTACCACATGTCAAACACTGTTCTAAGCCCTGCGAGAGGTACAACTTAACTAGGTGAGATCTAGTCGCTGTCCCACATTGAACTCATACTCTTAGTGGGAAGGAGAATAGGTATATATGTTATCCCCATTTTACAGTAGAGGCAACCAAGGCACAGAGAAGTTAGTAATTTGCCCAAGGTCACACAGCAAGCAATTGACAAAGCTGGGATCAGAACCCAGGTCTGATTCCCAGGCCCATGCTCTCTCAACCAGACCACACTGCTTCTCTTCAGGGATGTCTCTACACACTCGCCTCACTTTCCAAATCCTTAGCCGGGAAAGTCTTCAGTCTTCTTATTCCTGCTCTTGTCAGTCAGTCAACTGTATTTATTGAGCACTTAATGTGTACGGAGCACTCTACTAAGCACTTGGGAGAATACAACACAACAGACACATTCCTTGCCCACATTAACCAGGCCTGGTGCCCTCTGTTAGCAGAATGGACAGTCTTAACGACTGCCTGGTAGACGATATCTCCTAAAGACACTCATTTATTGTTCACATTGGGAGCAGGAAGGGACTTCTTGTTCCAAGGATGCTTTAATGTTACAGTGTCTCGTCAGCTGCCTTCAGACTCCCCACCCTCTTGGGTAGTTTGGTTATTGACTTTATGATACATTGATTTTAATATTAGTGAAAGTTTGAAATATCTATAGATCCTTGTTCTAGCACTTAACACTACACAGGGAAGTAGGAATGTGAGCATCTTTAGGTTCCGTTTCAGACACCATCATAGCATCTCATTTAGTAAGTAGCATATTTTTTATAGTGGCATATAGCTCATTTGGGCAGGGAATGTGTTGGTTAATTCTATTGTATTGTACTCTCCCAAGTGCTTAGTACAGTGCCCTGCACAATAGTAAATGCTCAACTAATACGGTGGTATAAGCTGTTTTGCTTTTCCATAATAATAACCATTCTGGTATTTCTTAAGTGCTTACTACGTGAAAGGCACCGTACTAAGTACTAGGGTGAATATCAGCAAATCGGGTTGGACAAAGTCTCTGTCCCATAGAGGCTCGCAGTCTCGATCCCCATTTTACAGATGAGGGAACTGAGGCCCAGAGAAGTGAAGTGACTCATCCAAGTTCACACTGCAGCCAAGTGGAGGTAAGTGGCAGTCAAGACCTGACTCCCAGGCCCCTCCTCTATCCACTACTCCGTGCTACTTCCATTCCATCTGGTCCACTCATTTAGCAACATATTTCAGTATCAGTACTTAAACAAACATTGCATTCTCTTACAATTAGCTTGTTGCTATTACCACTACTGTGATAGCCTACCTAATTATACGGTCTGATTACTTAGTTTGTAGAGATCATAATATCAACTCCTCGAAGGCTCCTCATATCTTTAGCTTTAATTATATGTTCCCAAGCATAGTGCTTTGCACACAGTGGGAGTTTACTGCACTTCTGTTTTAATAACAATAATGATAATGGCATTGTTAAGCGCTTACTAAGTGTCAAGCACTGTTCTAAGCAAGGGGGTAGACACAGGCTAATAATAACGTTGGTATTTGTTAAGCGCTTACTATGTGCCGAGCACTGTTCTAAGCACTGGGGGAGATACAGGGTAATCAGGTTCTCCCACGTGAGGCTCACAGTCTTAATCCCATTTTACAGATGAGGGAACTGAGGCACAGAGAAGTTAAGTG
The DNA here is from genome assembly GCF_004115215.2 of Ornithorhynchus anatinus. Classification (NCBI taxonomy): domain Eukaryota; kingdom Metazoa; phylum Chordata; class Mammalia; order Monotremata; family Ornithorhynchidae; genus Ornithorhynchus; species Ornithorhynchus anatinus. The sequence goes on from NC_041739.1 coordinate 35,616,838, forward strand.
ACTTGCCCACAGTCACACAGCTGACAAGTGGCAGAGCCGGGAGTTGAACCCATGACCTCTGACTCTGAAGCCTAGGCTCTTTCCACTGAGCCACGCTGCTAATCAGGTTGGACTCAGTCCATGTCCCACATGGGGCTTACAATCTTACCATTGTGCAGATGAGGTAACTGAGGCACAGAAAAATGAAGTGACTTGTCCAAGATCCCACAACAGACAAGTGGCAGAGCTGGGATCTGAACCCATGTCATCCCAACTCCCAAGCCCAGGCTCTAAAGCGTAGGGCCGCTGGATGCTCACTATTGCTTCTGGGGAGGTTTAAAGTCAGTAAGTTTGCCCTGGGCAGGGACCGTTTCTATCAACTCTGTTATAATGTACTCTACCACGTGTTCTGTACAGAATAAGTGCTCAATAAATATGATTGATTGGCAACTAGTGCTTGTCTGAATAAGATTTTTATACCTGCCAGCCTTCTGGCTCTGGAAAAAAAAGCTACTTCTGACACTTCTTCAGGCCTGAACTTCATCAAGAAGTTTTATTTTACTTAGTGCTGCAATAGCAACTGCAGAGCTCACTCCTGTGCTGTGGGTGTTATTGTTTTGATTAGCTGACTGTTGCCCTCTTTAACACATAGACAGCCAGATTTTCCATGTCAAATATTATTTTCTTTGTGTTTGATATGTTTTCAGTTTTGCTCTGCACTGCAATGTTACGGTTCACCAGTTGAAATTCGCTGGTGGGCAGAGCATAGGTGAGGAGGGGCAATTTTGGGCTTCTCTTTTCTAGTCATTTTCCCCATCAAGGTGAACAATGAGTCCTAAATAGGGCTAAGTAACCAGAGAGCTACTGAACAGCACTGCTGCATCTTCATCAGAGAAGCAGCGTGGCTCAGTGGAAAGAGCACGGGCTTGGGAGCCAGAGGTCATGGGTTCAATTCCCGGCTCTGCCACTTGTCAGCTGTGTAACTGTGGGCAAGTCACAACTTCTCTGTGCCTCAGTTCCCTCATCTGCAAAATGGGGATTAAGACTGTGAGCCTCATGTGGGACAACCTGATTACCCTGTATCTACCCCAGTGCTTAGAACAGTGCGCTGCACATAGTAAGTGCATAACAAATACCAACATTATTATTATTATTCATCAACTGAGTAGCCAATATCGTGGACTGCTTTTTCAGAGAAGACTTATTTAGATTTCCCCACAGGGCTCACATTTTGGAGTGGTTTTTCCAGTAATAGAAATGGACCACTTTGAGGGATTCATTCTCTCCTTCGATCACCTATTGGACTCCAGCGTGTATTGTGAGGCAGCTAGATGCGATTAGGGAAGCAGCATGGTCTAATGGATAGAGCATGGGCCTGGAAGTCAGAAGGACCTGGGTTCTAATCCCGGATCCGCCATTTGTCTGCTGTGTGGACTTGGGGAAGACAATTATATTTCTCTGTGCCTGAGTTACCTCATATGTAAAATAGGGATTAAGACTGTGAACCCCATGGGGTACATGGACTGTGTCCAACCTGATTAACTGGTACACCTCCCAGTGCTTAGTACAGTGCCTGTACACACAGTAAGTATAAGACACACATAGTAAGCACTCACCAAATGCTATATTAAAAGGTGCTCAGTATAGTGCTCTGCATACAATAAGCACTCAATGAATGCCATTCATTGACTATAGAAAAGCTCAATCCTGGTTGTGTCGTTGCATCTGTGCCTCAATTACCTCATCTGTGAAATAGGGATTAAGACTGTTAGCCAACCTGCTTATCTTGTAACTACCCCAGCACTTAGAACAGTACTTGACGCGTAGTAAGCTCCTAACAAATACCATCATAAATTAGGGAGCGTGGTCAGGGGCTAAAAAGAGTATACGTCTGGACACCCCTCTCAGCCAAAAATCTCTCTCGGTCCTTGTCCATTTCTTATGCTACTGTTGAATGTGGGACCCACTTTCCCTATTTAAAACATAAGCATCTTTACTATTTATATAATCTAGAACTCCTACATAATAATATTATTAACAATAATAACAGTAAGGATTGTAACATTCATGTACTTACAATATGCCAAGCATTGCACTAAATGCAGGGGTAGATAAAGAATAATCAGGTCCTACATGAAACTCACAGATAAGTAGGAGGGAGAACAGGTATTGAATCCCCATTTTGCAGATGAGGGAACTGAGGCACAGAGAAGTTCATGTGACTTTGCTGAAGATCACACAGCAGGGAAGTGGTGAAGCTGGGATTAGGATCCAGGGCCTTACCGTTAGGCCAAACTGCTTTCCAGTTCAGATTGAGAATGCATGTGTGACAGGGAACGTAGAGTTGGGCATGGATCTCTTTTATACAGCTTTCCAGAGCTGATAGTAAGTGTAGAGGCTCACAATTTTGAGGCATGTTGTGTGTGGATAATCCATTATCTACCTACATTGTCAAGATTATTGAGGATTCACTGTCTCCCACTTCTTGGGTGAAAAGAATCTAAAGGGAGCAATGCACAGTGAAAATTGAAGAAGGCATGCATATGAACAAATAAAGGTATGTGCCCACCGATAGTTTTAAGAACTCAACTGCCTTGAGGGTGAAAATGAGAAGCTTTCTGATAATAATAACAATCATAACGGTATTTAAGGGCTTATTATGTGCCAAGCACTGTTCTAAGTGCTAGTGTAGATACAAGGTAATCAGCTTGTCCCACGTGGATCTCACAGTCTTAATCCCCATTTTACAGATAAGGTTACTGAGGCACAGAGAAGTTAAGCGACTGCCCAAAGTCACACAGCTGACAAGTGGCAGACCAAGATTAGAACCCATGACCTTGGTTTCCCAGCAGCATGGCTCAGTGGATAGAGCCCAGGCTTGGGAGTCAGAGGTCATGGGTTCAAATCCCGACTCTGCCATTTGTCAGTTGTGTGACTTTGGGCAAGTCACTTAACTTCTCTGTGCCTCAGTTACCTCATCTGTAAAATGGGTATTAAGACATGAGCCCCACTTGGGACAACCTGATTACCCTGCATCTACCCCAGTGCCTAGAACAGTGCTCTGCACATAGTAAGCGCTTAACAAACACCAACATTATTCTTATTATCTTTCCACTAAACCACATTGCTTCTTCCAACAGGCCCCCAACAGAGTCATATGTATGTGTCCCACAGGGGGCTCACAGTCTTAATTCCCATTTTACAGATGAGGTAACTGAGGCACAGAGAAATTGAGTGATTTGCACAAGGTCACACGGCAGACAAGTGGCGGAACCACAATTAGAAGCCAGGTCCTCTGACTCCCAGGCCCGTGCTCATTTCACTAGGCCATACTACCCTCATTTGTAAAATGAGGATGAAGACTTAGCCACATATGGGACACAGATGATGCCTAACCTGATTCGCTTGTACCCAATCCAGCAGTTAGTTCAGTGCCTAGCACATAGTAAGCACTTAAATACCAGGAAAAAAAAACCCTATTCAAGAACTACACTTGAAAGGGAGTTCTTCAAATTGCTAAGGGCCACCACACCAACAAAAGGCTAAACTGACATCGTGACATTCTTTCTGCAAACCTCCCTCTGCATTCCCCGGAATTTTGCTTCAAGGGTTTCTTATCCCATCCCTTTAGGCCCAAGCTTGCTCAACTTGTGGGACCCACCAGAATCACCACCCAAAGCGAGAGAGCTGAGCAAACAATTTTGGTAGAGCCCCCGGAGAGAGCATAAATCTTCAGTTTGTATGACAGTAACATCTTGCGACGTATATACGTTTTCAGGACTTTGTCTTTTGATTTTTTTTTCCCCGTCTTACCCACAAAAAATGTAAACATACATTAGAGTTTTGGAGAAACTTCCTCGGCATTTCCTTTCTGCTTTTTCCACTGTAGCCCCACCTCAATATGCCAAATACAGGCTGGTTCCAACAAGGCATACCCAAAAATGTGCAGGCCAAACTATCAACAAGCCTATTGTCTTTAGAAAGGGTTCCGAAAAAGAACTGACATTTGACATACAGGGTAAACCCAACAAAGTATTCAGAAGATTATTCTTTCCTGCTTTCATAATCCACTAACTTCTTGTTGTTAGTTCTTAATCCAATATCATGTCTAGACTGTTTCTTCTATACCTCCAACAAAGCTTTGGGAAAAGTAAAATCTTATCTTCACATGCTTCTATACCCTTCAGCGAACATCACCAGCCAAGATGTATAAATAGCACATTGTGTTTTCTCTTTGGAGTTTGGAATTTTTTGTCTTTCCAGGACTTTGGCAATTTGCTGCTCCTACAATAACAGATGAGAAATTTGGGTACTTAAAGTTCCTTTATGAGATTAATTCAATCTCCTTTTGAAACAAGTATTAAACAAACACTAAGAAGATAGTGCTATAATTTCAGGGAAGTATTTCTGCTATCTTGCTAGTACACAAGGGCCTCTGAAGCAATGTAATCGCTTCTGAGGGACATTTTGAAAGGCTGAAAGATTTCCAAATACACTGTGAAGTGCTTCACCATCTCCGTTTGGGGGATGGGGGTGGTGTGAGGGGGGTCTTTCTCAGATGAGCTATTCACTCAAATGAACAAGCATTTAAATAAGATGGCAAGAGGCACCATAACTGCATTTCCTATCGTCACCTATTTCTGCAAATTCTGCAGAGTAGAAAAGGTGCTTAGAGGAAGGGGGTGACTCAGTCTCCAAGTAAATATAGTAGTAGTTATGTACAAATTGATTATTAAGCATCCAGAGAACCAGATGCACATACTTTGGGTATTTAGCATTCAGCGATCCTTTCTCAGAAGCAGGACCTGCTGTCTTTTAATTAGGCCAGGACATTTGTTTAGGTCTAAATAATGCAAGAACAGAAAAGCAAGTAGATACAAAATACCCTTATAATTGCTCCGCTGCATGATTTCCCAAGGTGTTTAGCTTCAGTAAGGCCTGAAGATCCAAGCTCAAAATGCAAATTAATAGGAGGGATTTTCAAACCTTTGTGTGTCACTTGGTGAGCTATCACTTTTAGTAAGTTCCCAAATGCGTGCCTTTACTAGGAACATCTTTCTACTTGCAAAAGACACTGAGTTTAGTGCCCCCTTATCCTGCCCCTCAATTGCCAGTGGATCAAAAGAGCTGGGGTTATTCCTTATACTGTGTTTTCATTTACTTTGTTCACATTAATTTATGGTCTAATTAACCACCAGACAATTAAGAACAAAAGTAAATCATTACTGGCACTGAGTCTATGTTATTAGTTCCTTTTAATTTTTTTTTTTTGCAAATCTCCTTTAATCTCCCCAGATATAAATTCTATTTTTCTTAAATACTTTGGACATAATTATTCCTCTCAAAGAAGAGCAAGAAAGGTTTCACCCGTGCCAAATACTAATGGCCAACTGCTGTACATACTGACAGGGTTTAAACTCCCAGTTTATATTATTTTCTTGAATACCAAGGGGATGAGCTTACTCTGATTCACATATTCTGCCGACCATGCGTGGAGGATGAGAGATGTTAATGAAATCAATGAAGCGTCACATATGTAGGAGGAGGTAAGTGATGGGCGAGCTGGTCTCATGAGATGTATTTCTACACATGATGAAAGCAAGATTTTATACATCATATTTAAATTGAAACACAGCTCGGCAAAAAGTTGTTGCCTTTTTCAGTAAGAATAATTCTAGGGTGCTTTCTCGTCTGCAGTGAAGTTTTGGGTCCTTTGATTTGGACGAACACTGACTCCGCAATGTTAATGGCAAAGGTGGCCAAGAGGCATCCTGCTGATTTAGTAATAATTGTTATATTTGTTAAGCACTTACCAAGTGCCAGGTACTGTGAAGCGCTACGATAGATTCAAGCAAATCATGTTGGACGCAGTCCCTGTCGTGGAGCTCACAGTTTTAATCTCTATTTTCCAGATGAGGTAAGTGAGGCCCAGAGAAGTGAAGTAACTTGCCCAAGGTCACACAACAGACAAGTGAGGGAGCCAGGATTGGAACCCAGGTCCTTCTGACTCCCAAGCCCGTGCTCTATCCACTAGGCCACGCTGCTTCCCAAAGCGTGCTGATTTACAACTCTAAGGTTCGGTTGGGACTTGTGGAGTTTCTCTGCCAACTGCGACATGCCTAAGAACTGTGAAAGAGGTAGAGGGTGTAGGGGAAGGGGCTCGGGAGGGGGAGAGGAGGGGAGGAGAGTTGGGAGACACCACTGCTTCTGGGAGACTGCCAAGACGCAGACCTAGTGCAGCTGTCTCCTAACACCTGCCCTCCACTCAGGAACAGGAGGTGGCATTCTTACTGAGAAACCAGAGATATCTGGATTAGGCAGGACTACTAAAAGATGGATGGACTATTGTCTTTGATATTTTTGGCAAGAGACTAATTATTAATGGTTCAGTGTCAAGTGGGGAGAGGTGTTGATGGGGGTTTCACAGGATTTCATTCTGCACAGTTTAATGCAGTGTTAGCATTCAACAGTCAACATAGACGGGGGTAGGGGGTGGGGAATGCAATAAAAATGGGGTTTATTTGGTTCATGGGCATCCAGAGCCAAGAATACATGATAAATATCTGGGAGTAGAGATTAAAATCCTGAATGGATAGACTGACAACAAAATCAGATTTGTGCAAGAAATGTAAAGTGGTTTATAGAGGAGAAAAAAATATCTTGGACAAATAGCGGTGTTCATACGAAGAAAGCTCTAGTTCTAGATAGGCCCTGAACTTCAGAGGATTTAATAAAACCATCATGACAAAGAATAAGTCCACGGTATAGTACGCTGCAAGTTTTACTAGGAATGCGAAAGAAACTTGACAATTCCTTGCTTTGAGCTAAAAGCTAGATCTAGAAGTGTGCGCGACTCCTCTTTGGACATCATAAGTTTGAAGAGAAAGAAAAATTGGAATGAGTTCAAAGAAAACTACTGAACTGATAAAAGGTTTGGAAATAAGACAGACCATGAGGAATGGGCATGTTCAGGCTAGAGGAGAGACAATTGAGGGGAGACACTAATTGTCTACAAACATTTAAAGGGATGTGAGGGAGAAAAAGAGATCAGTTATTCTTACTAATCACCAGGGGAAGGGTAAGAAGCAGAGAAGGTACAAAGCACTGGGGAATGTGTAGATCTAGAGATAACTTATTTGATTTATTTGATTTCTTCTCATGATAATGCACTTTCCTTGCAATTTGCCAAGATGCTAGTTCATGGGTGTCGACACAATTGCCGGCACCCTTGGACCCAGGGCCAAAATTTTAAAAGGCCACAAATCAGCACTTGCAGTCCAAGTCAGCAGTAAGTTAATTCAATCATTCAATTGAATTTGTTAAGTGTTTACTGTGCGCAAAGCACTGTACTAACCATTTGGGAGAAGACAGTATAACAATAAACAGACACATTCCCTGCCCACATGAGCTACATGTCCCCAGTGGCTTGAGACCGATAGTTGTCAAGGGAAATGAAGAAAATCACTGTCACACAACGGAGGCAAGAATGAGCATAATGATAATTACAGTATATGCTAAGCGTTTATTACGTGTCCAGCACCGTTCTAAGAACTAGGGTAGACACAAGTTAATCAGATCAGACATAGTCCCTTCTCATTCATTCATTTATTCAGTCATATTTACTGTGTGCTTTCTGTGTGCAGAGCACTGTACTAAGCGCTTGGAAAGTACAATTCGGCAACAAATAGAGACTATCCCTTCCCAACAATGGGCTCATAGTCTAGAAGGGGGGAAACAGACAACAAAACAAAACAAATGGGGCTCTTGTCTAAGCAGGAGGGGGAATCGGTATTGAATCTCCATATTATAGATGAGGAAACTGAGGCAGAGAGAGGTTAAGTGACTTCTCCAAGGTCATACACCAGGCAAGTAGCAGAGCCGGGATTAGAACCCAGGTCCTTCTGACTCCCAAGCCCGTGCTCTTTCCATGAGGCCACACTGCTCCAATTTACCAGAGTTAATTTAGAAGAAAGAAAATGATTCTATCCATTTCACATTGCCCTTTCAAAGGCCCTTTCAGATAGAATTATTTTAGGAGCAAAAGTTCTCAGAGGATGTTTTCTGAACCTCTCACTAGACCTGTTATAACTATATGAGAAGCAAATAATTTTCTTCTTTCCACTAAGTCCCCCCATTATGTAATTATCCTTTGCCCTCACTGAGTTTGCTTAATGTTTGGCAGTCACTTGTAGCTCATTGTAGGCAGTGAGTGGATAGAGCATGAGCTCTAGGACATAGGTTCTAATCTTGGCTCGGCCACTTGACTGCTGTGTTACCTTGGGCATGTCTCTATCTGTTGCCGACTCGTTCATCCCAAGCGCTTAGTACAGTGCTCTGCACATAGTAAACGCTCAATAAATACTATTGAATGAATGAATGAAGTCATTCACTCATCTGTGTCTCAGTTACCCCTACCTGTAAAACGGGGATGAGGGCTGGGAGCCCCATGTGGGACTTGGACTGCGTCCAACATGATTATCTTGAATCTGCTGCAATGCTTAGAACAGTGCCTGGCACTTAAACCATTGTATTTTCCCAAGTGCAGTACAGTGCTCTGCACACACTAAGTGTGCAATAAATGATGGATTGATTGATTATGGCTTGATTCATAATCAGAAAGCAGAATGGTTTAGTGGAAAGAGCATAGGATTGGAAGTCAGTAAACTCTGGTTCTCATCTCCACTCTGCCTCTGGCTTGCTGTGTGACCTTAGGCAAGTCACTTAACCTCTCTGTGATGGTTCCTTAACCTCTCTGTGATGGTTCCTTATTAATAAAATGGGGAAAGGTTAGATCTGCTAATTCTTTTGTATTGTACTCTCCCCAAGTGCTTAGTACAGTGCTCTGCACATCGTAAGCACTCAATAAATACTATTGATCGATTTCTAATTGTACTTTGCCGAAAGCTTAGTACTGTATTCTTTACACAGTAAGTGCTCAAGAAGAACTAAATATGATTGATTGGGTGCCCCATATGAGACAAACTGTGTTAATCTGATTTTTTTAAAATGCCATCTGCTAAGCGCTTACTATATTTCAAACACCGTTCTAAGTGCTGGGGTAGGTACAACTTCATTAGGTCAGACACAGTCCGCATCCCACATAGGACTCACAGTCTAAATAGGTGAGAGAACAGATATTTAATCCCCATTTTACAGCAAAATGAAGTGACTTGCCCTAGGTCACATTGTAAGCAATTGACAGAGCCCCAATTAGAACCCAGATCCCTCTGACTCCCAGGCCCATGCTCTCTACAGTAGGTCAGCACTGAGCATTTAGTAAGTGCTTAGAAAGGCCATAATTACTACTATGAGATAGGATAACTTTGGCAAGGAGCAGGGAACAACAAATTCAACAACTGAATGACAAAACACTCTATTTATGCTTTGATGTTGAAGACTCGGTTCTCTCCCCTTACCATTCCCTGCCCCCTTATATTTCCAACTGTTTCTCTCCATTGCTGATATGTTGTTTCCCCTTAATAGACTCTAAGACTCTTTCCCCTTCTAGACTCTTGTACTCCCCAAGTGCTTAGAACTGCGCTCTGCACAAAGTGCTCAATAAATACCACTGATTGAATAAACCAGAACATAGACTGTGAACATAGAAAAACTGGCATTAGGCCATCCTAATGGGTTCTTATGGATTGCTTTCCTTTTTTTTTTTCCCCCATTTCTTACCACCCTATTTTTTTTTCCTCACTTTCACATTTTCTCCTGACTTTGATTGATCTTGTGAAATCGATTTTTTTTTTCTGCTTTTTAAAGGAAGGGAACTTGTCTGCCAGGTGGATGGTCCCAAATTCTCACAACTCTACTCAAGGAGTCTTTTATCAGGATGCCCCTGGTCAATGAGAACTCATAACTCACTTTGAATGGGAAACAGTTGAATGGGAAACCCACACTTCACTGGGTTTGATTGTTGACCCTGCTTGCAGCTGTTACTGTCGTTCTATCTTTAACCCACTGTGAGCATATCAAAATGGCATATTTACATACTGGGCCATATTCTTCCGCCCACTATGCTAATGGAAATTTTTGTTGGTAGATGATTCCCTTCACTCAAAATCTCCAGTCATTTTCAGTATCAAATAAAAACTCAGGGTTTTAAACTGTACATTCCTATTCTTGGTAGCCAGCCATCACATGGAAGATAGTAGTAGCTTTAAACTTTTCTTCCCCTAGCCTGGGAATTATAAGCCTAAATGATCCTAGAAATCAAAATTGGCTCACTTTATGAGATTAGCTATTTTTAGATGGCTTTGGAACAGGATGCCATATTTCCATTTTCATTTTGATTTTACCAACAGAGAAAAACTAAGAGGGATAGACATGTGCCTGTAATTCTTATAAGCACTAATTGAGAAAAAATAATTGAAGGGAGGGAGGAAGCATGAAAGGGAGAAGACAGAACCAGAGACCCCAACAGACAGCCAGAGAAGCCCAGCAGAGAGAGGCAGACAGAAAGAATGCCAGAGACAGACAGAGAACCAGAACCAGAGAGCCAAAGATAGAGAGCCAGAAAGCCAGAGAGATTGAGACAAAAAGACCAAGAGAGAGATAGAGAGACCAACAGAGAAACAGAGAGAGACCCAGAGAGAGAGATTTTCCTAGTGGATACAGCACGAGCCTGGGAGTTGGAAGGACCTGGGTTCTAATCCTGGCTCTTCATTCATTCAATAGTATTTATTGAGCACTTACTATGTGCAGAGCACTATACTAAGCGCTTGGGATGAACAAGTCGGCAACAGATAGAGACAGTCCCTGCCGTTTGACGGGCTTACGGTCTGATCGGGGGAGATGGACAGACAAGAACAAAGGCTCTTCCACATGTCTGCTATGCAACCTTAGACAAGTCACTTAACTTCTCTGGGCCTCTGCCTCAGTTACATCATCTTAAAATGGGGATTAAGACCATGAGCCCCATGTGAGACAGGTACTGTGTCCAACCCGATTTGCTTGTATCTACCCCAGTGATTAGAAGAGTGCCTGGCATATAGTGAGCACTTAAAAAAATATTACAATTATTATTATCCAGACCGACAGAGAGACCTACAGAAAGACTGACAAAAAGACAAACAAAAAAAGAGAAAGTCCCACTCTTGTAGACCAAATGACCCCTACTTCCATCAGAGGTCAGAAACATCTTTTTTCTGAGGGACCACTGCCCCTCTTTTCACCCTTCCTTTCTGGCGGAAACAAGAACTCCCTGTTTGAAACAAACCCCATAATAATAACTGTGGTATTCGTTAAGCAGATAAGCCACAGACCTTGTCCCACAAGGGGTTCACAGTCTAAGGGGAAGGGAGAACATGCATATTATCCCCATTTTTACAGATGAGGAAACAGGCACAGAGAGGTTAAGTGGCTTGCCCAAGGTCACACAGCAAGCAAGAGGCAGAGCCGGGACTAGAATCCAGGTCTCCTGACTCTTTGGTCTGTTCTCTTTCATAGTACAGTGCTCTGCATGCAGTAAGCACTCAAAAATATGATCGAGTGAATAAATTAGACCATACTAGTTCCCAGTCCCCAACCCCAGCCCTGGGGTGAGAACTCTAAGCTACCTGAAAAGTGACTGACTCAGGGCTCTTTTGCCAGGGAATTGCAGAATTTCACATCTATGAGCCTCTGGGCATCTTGGGATAGCCTTCCTCCCGTTGACCTACCTCCTAATGGGGAAAATGTCATTATCGTCAGACTGGCAGAAAGACTCATGCTTAATGTGGGTGGGAGGAAATTAAAGAGGGGTACAAACTGGACAAGAATCCAGGCCCACCACCCTCTTAAAGGTAGCTTTTAGAAATAACGATAATGGCATTTGTTAATTACTATGGGCCAGGCACTGTTCATTCATTCAGTCATATTTATTGAGCACTTACAGTGTGCAGAGCACTGTACTAAGCATTTGGGAAAGTAAAATACTGCAATAGTGGCAATTCCTGCCCACAATGAACTTACAGTCTAAAGAGGGGGAGACAAACATCAATACAAATAAATAAAATTACAGATATGTACAGAAGTGCTGTAGGGCAGAGGTGGGGGGGGGGGCAATTCAGGGTGATGCAGAAGGGAGTGGGAGATGAGGAAAAGTGGGGGCTATTCTGGGAAGGCTTCTTGGAGATGTGCCACTGTTCTCAGCACTGGGGTAGATACAAGCTAAGCAGATTGGACACAGTCTCTGTCATGCATGGGGCTCACAGTCTTAATCCCAATTTTACAGATGAGATAACTGAAGCACAGAGAATTTAAGTGACTCACCCAAGGTCACACAGCACACAAGTGATAGAGGTGGAATTTGAACCCAAGTCCTTCTGACTTCCAGGCCCATACTCTATCCATTACAGCACACTGCATCTCAATAATAAATAATAATTATGGTACTTGTTAAGCACTTACTATGGGCCAAGCACTGGGGTAGATACAAGTTGATCAGGTTGGAAACATTCCCTGTCCCACATGGGGCTGACAGTCTTAATCCCCATTTTACAGATGAGGTAACGAGGCCCAGAGCAGTTAAGTGACTCGCCCAGGGTCACACAGTGGACACGTAGCGGAGCCTGAATTAGAACCCAGGTCCTTCTGACTCCCAGAGCTATACTCTATCCACTACGCTACGCTGCTGTTGTGAAAATGAAGGAAAACAGTCATTTTAGATTAGTAACTGAACCTGTTTTAGAGTGTAACGTAAGCTTGGTAATCTTTTTTTCTCTCATGTACGCTACCTTATTTTGAGAGGACTTTTTGCCCCCCTTTGTACATCAGAGGAAAAGATAGTGGGAAACAGGTACCCACCCATGCAAATTCAGAGGTACATTAACGCACAGAAAGCGACATATATACCTCCCATACGCGTAGCGGAGAGTGCACCAGATCAGCTACTGCGAAATATATAGAAGCAATAATAATAATAATAATGTTGTATTTGTTAAGTGCTTACTATGTGCCGAGCACTGTTCTAAGCGCTGGGGTAGAAACTGAGTGCATGCAATCACCACTGCCACCATTACTATGGTCTGGATGAACTTCCTATCTCCTTCCTTCAGGGGAAGATCTGCAGGTTGAAGTGGTCTCGGTGAGATAGGCACTTTCATGTTCTTTCTCCTAATGATTTCTTCCTGCGCCAAAGACTTCCATACTATAACCACCGACCCCCCGTCTTTCCCGCCCGCGATGGCTACGTTTCTTGTCTCTGCCGTCACCTGGGAAAACCTGTGCTTGTCATGCCAGTGGACCTGTCATTTCATTTATCTTTCTCTGTATCGACTGTGACTCTGCTTCACTCCATGGAGAGGATCTTTGGCTGTGAAAATTTGAGCTTCCATGAGTGTCTACGTGGATTTGGTTGCAGCGGATCTCAAGGGTGTCTTTTGGAATCTGGTATTCTTCCCTCCCCCATCTTCAAATAGGTATGGTCAGAGGCTTCTCTAAGCGGCCTCCTCAATGCCATTAGGGGCCATCTCCTTATCAGCAGTGCCTCTGCAGCATCTTTGATGGAAGGGGTCTCCAGTTGTGTGACCGTTCTCCCAGAAACCCTCAGGCTCAAGACTTTAAACCACTCAGTCGTTTGGCTAGAACGATAATCTGTGATGAAAGATTATTTGAAAAGTTGATCTCACTGAATTTGGCCTGTGATTCCACTCTACACATTATCCCCCATCATATCATTATCTCTCTTCCTGGTGCCCTCCTGCCTCTGGCCTGGAATGCCTTCCCTCTTCATATCTGACAGACAATTACTCTCCCCGCCTTCAAAGCTTTAGTGAAAGCGCATCTCCTCCAAGAGGCCTTCCATAACTAAACCCCCCACTTCCCCTTCTCCCACTCCCTTCCAAGACGCTCTTACACTTGGATCTGCACCCTTTATTTACCCCTCCCTCAGCCCCACAGCACTTATGTACATCTAATTTATATCTGTAATTTATATCAATGCCAGTCTCGCCCGCAGACTGTAAACTCGCTGTGGGCAGGGAATATGTCTACCAACTCTTACATGATATAAGAATATAATATAGCAATGTAATTAAATAATGCAATTAAAAACCATAAATATAGTATAATAGAATGTTATATATTTTACTCTCCCAAGTGCTTAGTTTACTGCTCTGTACAATAAATATGATCGACTGATTTATTTCCACCCTCACTCGAGGGCTGACAGAATCTTAAGTGTGAGTGCCACCCAAGTCATACACTCTTTGGTGTAGTTTAAGGGAGATCCTACGATAACACCGCATATCCATTTGAGGAAGTCCAGAATACACAGAGGCCTAGTTTCCAGAAGGTCTGGATGGGAGCCTGTTATCTGAAGACTAGACAGATTTTTCAGGTTTTTATAAGGTACTTATTCAGCGCTTTCTATGTGACAAACACTCTAAGTGCTAGGGTAGATACAAGTTAATCAGGTTGGACACAGTTCCAGTCCCACCTGGGGCTCACACTCTTAATCCTCATTTTATAGAGGAGGTAACCGAAGCACAGAAAAGTTAAGTGACTTGCCCAAGGTCACACAGCAGATGCATGCTAGGATTAGAACACAGGTCCTTCCTACTCCCAGGTCAACTAAGCCAAGCTGCTTTACTAGATGGTTGCTAGCCTTACAGTCCTCTAGACTGTAAACTCGCTGTGGGCAGGGAATGTGTCTGTTATTACATTGTACTCTCCCAACCACTGAGTACAGTGCTCTGCACACAGTAAGTGCTCAATAAATACGATTGACTGACTAGAGTCTGCCCAGAGCTGCATCCCAATCAGCAGCATCCATCACTACGTCATTCACTTATGGTTTTCATTGGGAAATGGCAGCAAAATGTCTTTCATGGGAAGCCAGGCCTCAAGAAGTAGGTAATTGTGCCTGTGGGAAATGTGGGTGCTATTAATAATAATTGCGGCATTCTTTAGTGCCAAGCACAGTACTGGGGCTGGGTTGGATTCAAACTAAGCAAATTGGATGCAGTCCCTGTCCCACATATGGCCCACAGTTGAAGAGGAAAGGAAAATGGGTATTTCATTCCCATTTTACAGATGAAATAAGTGAGAAACAGCATGACACAGTGGATAAAGCACAGGCCTGGGAGTCAAAGGTTTTGCCTCTTGTCTGCTCTGTGACTTTGGGCAAGTCATTTCACTTCTCTTCCCTTCAGTGACCTCATTTGTAAAATGGGGATTGAGACTCTGAGCCCCACAGGGGTCCAACCTGATTGGCTTGTATCTACCCCAGTGTTTAGTACAGTGCCTGGCACCTAGTAAGCGCTTAACAAATATCAACATTAAGTTTAGTGACTTGCCCACAGTCACATAGCAGGCAAGCTGCAGAGCCAGAATGAGAATCAAGATTCTTGGGAATTAAATCTGTAAACAGTTAAAAGTGCAGAAAGATGTCCCTACCCCCTACAGCTATACTGATCGATGCTGGCCAACCACCATGGGCAATTATTTGCAGATGCAACTACATTTAGCCACACTCCTGCACTGTTCATTTCCGTGACCAATTATGCATTATTACGTTATACTCAGCACCTGTGGACATTTGCACGCACATCCTTTACGGCTGAAACTTTTGCCAAGGGGAGGGAGAGATGATGGGAAAGGGAGATTCAGGTGGAGACAATAATAACCTGGTGGCTGAAGAACCAAGAGCTCTCTCCCAGTAGGTCATGTATTTTTAGGCCAACATTTCATGACTGATAAGTCTCACCCAATATGGCATGCAGTGGTGGATTTGCAGTAAAGGGATCTCGTCCCAATTTTTTCACTTCCAAAGATGAAAGGAATCACGTGAAGAGTGAAAAGACTTCCCAACTAATATTCTCTCCCACAGATTCAAATTAGAATTTAAAATATTCCTCACAAAAGTCTCTTTTTTACCTAGACAAGCAAGGAGGGAGAGTGGGTATTGGCAACACTTTTGTATATCAATCAGTGGTTTTTATTGAGTGCTTACTATGTGTTGAGCACCGCATTAAGTGCTTGGGAGAGTTGGTGGACAAGATCTCTGCTCTCGAGGAGTTACATAGTAGAGAGAGCATGGGTCTGGGACAGAAGGTCATGGGTTCTAAATCCAGCTCTGCCACTTGTCTGCTCTGTGACCTTGGCCAACTCATTTCACTTTTCTGGGCCTCAGTTACCTCATCTGTAAAATGGAGATTGAGACTGTGAGCCCCATGCGGGCCAGGGACTGTGTCCAACCTGATTAGCTTGTATCTACCCCAGCGCTTAGAACAGTATTTGACACATATTAAGCACTTAACAAATACCATCATTATCACTGGGCTACTGCAGTAGCTTCAACCCTTATTTTAGGATTTGCTCATGGGTTGTTCTAACCACCTGCTTCCCTGAGCAAATTCTGAAATTGGAATGGCTTTTGAGGATATTTGAATCAGGATCACTTCCTAAGTAGAATTTCCCAAGATATGTGGTTTTTTCTCTTTTTTAGATTTTTCCCTCCAGTTTGGGCTATGCGGTCATTCTAGGTAAAGCTTACTTATCCAAAAATAGTTTGCCCTTTGCTCTTTCTCCTCCTTTCTCTCACCAAACTTAGAGGCTTGTTTCTCTGACCATATAATGATCCCATGCCATTTACCAGAAGACTAAACACTGGCTGTCCAGGTCCTCAATGCTGTGCATAACTCAGAGACAATTTAACAAGTATAAACTTAGAATTAAAGATATTGCTTGAGATACGTCCAATACTTGTTGAGCAGGGTCCTTATTTATAAGAGGAAATGATGGTTCTTACCAACACCTACCTTCTTAGCGGTGTTACCATAGCTGGTGGAAAATGTCAAGGATCTTTTCTCTTCTTTTCATGATGCAACTTATTTTCCTTCTTGTTATTTTTTTTTCAAAGCCATTTCTGATGGATGCACCTATAACCAGACCAAAAATTAAGAATACATGAATATTTAGGTATTGCTAGAAAAACTCAAAATGCTATGGCAAAAGTATGAAAAAAATGGATCTCATAAATCCTACAAATGAAACAACAGGAAAATTTGTCTGCCATTATCGAAGAAATCTTTTAAGTCCTTATCTGCAGAAGTGGGGAAAAAAAATCCAATCGGGAACATTGTCCTTTCTTTTGAGGCAGCAGGTAAGACTAAATTTAGTGCTGGTGAGAGGCAAGGTTCGACACATCCATTTTTTCTGAGCCTTTCAAATTTATAGGAAAGGTCTCAAACCCAGAGATTGGAAACAGATTTTAGGGTATCTTTTCATTCCCATGGGTCATGCTGCTCCTATGCCAACTCCTTGGCTGTACATTATTACAAAAGACAGTTTGCTATAAACATAATATGGTTAACCTCAATAGAATTTTAATGATGAATGATAAAGATCTAATAACAAACTAATAAATGCAAAATTGTGTTCCTTAAACCACAGTGGGCCTGAATACATGAAAGTGACACTGCTGACATGATATGAAATCAGTGTCAGTTTTCAAATTTTACATATAAAACAAAACGTGGTTCTTCAGTGAAGTGGAATTTGATGCACAGGAAACCAGGGGTTCATTTTCTTTGGTGGTGAATGGTGAGAGAAGTTAAGGATGATACTGGTAAGATGACATTATCAAAGGTGTTCTGTCCCACTCTGGATTTAAGGAGCTGGCTCAGTGGAAAGAGCACAGGCTTGGGAGTAAGAGGTCATAGGTTCGAATCCCGGATCTGCCATTTGGCAGCTGTGTGACCGTGGGCAAGTCACTTAACTTCTCTGGGCCTCAGTCCCCTCATCTGTAAAATGGGGATGAAGACTGTGAGCCCCAGGTGGGACAACCTGACTACCTTGTATCTACCCCAGCGCTTAGAACAGTGCTCTGCACATAGTAAGCACTTAACAAATACCAACATTATTATTAATCATGGGAGGCTTCTTGGAGGGGTATGGGTTTCAGGAGGACCTTTGACTGGTGGGCTCACAAATCAATCAATCAAATTTATTGAGCGATTACTATATGCAGAACACTGTACTAAGCACTTGGGTGAGTACAATATAACAGAGTTGGTAGAAATGTTCCCTGCCCATAATGAGTTTATGGTCTAGAGATGAGCTTGCAGATTTTATTGGAGAGTTTCATGGTCAGGGACACCAGTGAGGAAGGGGTTGGAGTTGGAAAGTTGAAAACTGGATATAGTTGGTAAATTTGGAAGGGGTGAAGAGTGCAAGCAGAAGAGTAGAAGATGAAAAGAACAGATCAGCAAAATGAAATAATCTGGTGAGAGCCTTGAAGGCTACCAGTTATAAGGAGTTTTGATGATGCTGAAAAAAAATGGGCAGCCAATTTTCCAACAGCCCCATTTCCCCTGCCAATTTTACTAATATTTTGCAAATTAGCTGTAGGACAAAAAACAGATTCAGGCATTACTTATAATTCTCTAATATTCAATCAATCCATACAATTTATTGTGTACCTACTATGTAAAGAGCACTGTACTAAGTGCTTGGGAGAGTTCAATGAAATTAATAGGCATGATTCCTGCCCTGCATAGGTTTTCAGTCTAGTAGAGGAGGCAAACACAGAAATAAATTGTAGATAGGAGGTAGTAATAGAGTACAGGGATAGTACATAAATGGTTTGGGGAGTGAATATCCAAGTGCTTAGATGGTAGGTATGATTGATGAAGGTGCTAGTTTTTTTGGAGGGGAAGGGAGTTGGGTTTTTTTGTCGTGTGTGTGTGTGTGCATATGTGTGTGCATGTTTTTTGAGTGGGAGGGTGGCGGAACAAGAAGGAGAGAGATTACTCAGTTAATGCCTCCCAGAGAAGACTTGGTTTTAGAAGGATGTGGGGAGTACAGTGGTCTGTGATATGTAAAGAGGGAGCCAGTTCTAGGCAGGAAGGGAGGGTATGAGCAAGAGATCTGCAGGAGAGATTAGGAGTCAGAGAGAAGAACAGAATATACAAACTGGGTTTTAATGTGAGAAGAGAGAGAATAAGTAGGAGGGAGGGATTTGATTGAATGCCTTAAAGCTAATGGCTAGGAGTTTTCACTCTATGAGGAGAAGAAGGGGCAACTAATGGAGGATTTTTGAGGAGTGGGTAAAAATGCACAGAATGGCATTTTAGGAGGAAAATGATTCAAGCAGCAGAGTGAGTAAAGGTGGAGAGGGAAAGAAAATGGAGGCTGGGAGGTCAATAAGGAGGCTGATTACTTTTCAGAAGCCACCTTGTTCAATTACATGGAAGTGGTATTTATAAGCAGCATGGCTCAGTGGCAAGAGCCCGGGATTGGGAGTCAGAGGTCATGGGTTCTAATCCACTTGCCACTTGCCAGCTGTGTGACTTTGGGCAAGTCACTTAACTTCTCTGTGCCTCAGTTACCTCAGCTGTAAAATGGGGATTAAAAATTGTGAGCCCAACGTGGGACAACCTGATCACCTTGTATCCCCCGCAGCGCTTAGAACAGTGCTTTGCACATAGTAAGCACTTAACAAACACCACCGTTATTACTATATAGAACACCGCAGTGTTAATCGTATATGCAAGAATGGTTTTCCTTACATGGGGAGAAAAAAAATAGACTTATTCCTGCAGTAACCCCCAAATCATTTTATAATTACATTCAGACTTTCATTCCCCACATCATAGAATGACATTATGTTTTACAACTTAGTACCATATGTCATTTCTAAATCAAAATATGATTTTCAATAATGATCTTACTAAGTGCATTTCCTGGGGAAAAACAAACTAATTACTCCACAGAATACAGGCTTAAATGTCATATCGACTTAACCTATACATAAAAGGCCCCATAGCCAACAGTGGGGATGTTTGAGCAGATGTCTGAGGGTTGTTTTAAAGAAGAGAGTACTTGTCTTATTTAGTCTTTCATCAACCAGATACTTCTACAAAGATACACAGAAGTATGGGGAATTTGACTGGAGTAGACTTTGGGAAGGTCCTAGAGGCCTGGAGAGCAATTGTAAATAAACAAGTTCTTTCATTCAACCCAACCACAAAAAGCTAACAAGCTCCCTCCCCTCAGCCAAAGACTTTACCTCCCACCAGCAGCCCACACCCATCAATACACAGGAGCTCCAGATATCACACACCAGATCCCACTGTGATGAGCAAACACCAATCAACAGCTTCATTAGCCTCCTGAGATCTGTTTACTTTGTTTACAGTAAATACTCTGGACTCTGACAGCCCAGAGATGCCTGGGATAGCCTGGAAACTTTATTTTTCTTTAGAAGTGCCAGGCGTGGCCATGTGACTTGGGTTTATTTTTTAACAGTTCTTCTCTTTCCACAAAAAAAAGGTATTATCTCTGCAGGTAGCAACCTAAATGTTCTCTTAAAACAATTGTTTTTCTAACAATATTGAACTAGTTTAGGTTGATACTGGAATGAAGAGAGAGGAAAAGACCAATGTCTTTTTTTTTTTTTCGCTCTAGCATCAAGCAATCTTGCAAACAGGATTAGTTGTAAAGACCCTTTTCTAAAAAGGAAAGGAGACAGGAGATAATGCAGTTTATTATACATCCGGCTCTGAACTTGAATTGCAGATGTTTCTGTTATTATTACTGTTGTTGTTGTTATTGTGATATTTGTTAAGCACTTATTCTGATCAAGCACTTTTCTAAGTGCTGGAGAAGCCTTCTGTGCCTTCATCCTGACTCGCTCCGTCTGTTCTTCCCCAGTCCCAGTCCCACGGTACTCATGTATCTATCTGTAATTTATTTATTTGTATTGATGTCTGTCTCCCTGCCCATGTAGACTGTAAGTTTGTTGTGGGCAGGGAATGTTTCTGTTTATTGTTGTACTGTACTCTCCCAGTCCTTAGTACAGTGCTTTGCACACAGTAATTGCTCGATAAATATGATTCAATGAATAAACGATTACAAGTTAATCAGGTTGGACACAGTGAAGACAGCTGGCCTAATTCTTTTTTAACATTGCTCTGATGATGACGTCTAAGTGGGCTGGGCCAAGTTCTGAGGGCTGCTCTTTCACTTGGGGAGCATCTAATATATGAGGTGCCTTAAAACAGTAGGGAGGAATCTTGGCTGTATTGTAGGTGGCAATGTCATAGTTGGGTTCAGAGAGAGCTGAGTGCCTCTTTTCTGGGATGGAAAGTTAAAAACCTCGGACAAAGCAAGATTCCTGGAGACTAAAGGAATGGGAATGTAATATTTCTTTCTGGGAAAAATTGATAAAATATTAGGCACATGCAAAAAGGAAACTTCTGAGGAGTTAAAGGTTTTCCTTTTGGATGCTGAAATAGGGAAATCTCTTTGGTACTTCAATAAGTATATTGCAGTCATTTCTGTTTCTGTTTCATTTCGGTTTCTGTTCGTAATTTTCTTTAATTGTACCTTGCAGGAGGTAGCCTACCACCAAAAAAGGTATCACAGACAACAAGACGTATTTGAAGTTTCGCTTCAAATTTTAAAAGGTCTGGAAATATTACATGCATCTTTTTCTTCCTGCATGGAAATCAAGGGCCACTTAAGACAGCCAAATCAGTTTCCAAGATATGTTTGTGACATTTGTAAAGAAACCCTCTCATCATGTGAAACGTATGTCTGACTTTCCAAAAAAAAAAAGTATGTCATTATAGTCTAACCGAACAACAAATTACATGTCAGCAAATAACTAACCACCATATTCAAATGTCAGAAAATATCCAGGCACAAGTAATCCAACATCCATTTGAAACTTTAACACTGAGGCAGACATTGATCATTGCAATTCTTGATAGCTGAATTTTTTTCCAAGAATTATTCACAATATTCTAAAGTAGATAAGCAGGAGGCAGGAATTTGGCAATTAGGCAAATGAATAGTAAAGCTAGAGTGCAGAAGAATCTCAGTTGATTTTTTTTTAAATTAGGTTTGACCAGAGGCTTAAACATTCTAAACAATTGAAATAAAAAAGGGAAGTAAAAAATACAACTACTCATAAAATTTCCAAGTTTTCTTAGCTCAAGCTTGCATAATCTGCACACATAGAGAAACCCAAGCTTCCATTACTTGCCTGAGCATTTCAGATCAATATAGTAGATAAAGATAAAGCTTAGGGTAAACGATTACCCTATAAGATGATGGGAATTGTAATTTCAGTGTATATTAAGTGCCGAAGGGTACAGAAAGCTTACAAACATAAATTCATCAGGTATTCCTGTTGATTGATTTGTATTCCAGTTTAATTAGCCATGAAAAAGACTATTTTTCTGATGGTTTTTGACCTCCTTTTACTGATGGCTGCCACAGAGGATAATCCCCAGGTGCCCAGATGCAGAAATTTGAAGGCAGATTCTCATCAAAATCATAGCATGAGTTATTTTCATATAGGACCATTTCGCATGTCAAATTTTGTTCAATTTGTAGGGGGAATTTGACAGGGTTTAACTTACTCTTTAAAATATAGCCTGGAAGTGCTATGTAAACAAAAAGCAACCTGATTAAAAATAAATGGTAGAGACTTTCAGGAAGCAGATGGACAGTCCTATTGCACAAACCCCATCCTCACTATTGCTTGACTTTCAATGAACAATGTAAGTAACTTATAAAATGGCCATCGTACATTTGTGGAACAACATGAGGAAGGATGAAAGTGCTCACCACAAAAGAGGGGATTTGCTACTAACATAACAGTCTCACAATTGCATTCAGAAAATTCACAAAGAGTGTCCATGTTTATTTTAACTAGCCACTACAAAAAGAGAGTGCAGAGGGACAATGGTGAAGTCCAGCTGTTGTTTTTCTTGAAGAAGTCCCAGCTCCTCATGCCGGGGAAACTATACTTGAGATGAACTGCTGAGACAAATGTTCTGTCTACAGTTTAAATGGCAGCTGGTTATTAAATGGCTCCCAATAGGACGAACACTTGCTATTGACAATAAGGTAATATAAGGACCATGCAGAGCAATCAGGATGGGAATGTGAATGAAAAATCTTTAATCTGAAATTACAGCTGTCAGAGTCATATTATAAAACATGAAAGTTCTATCTGCGGTTGGAATTAATGTGTCCCAAAAGCCAAGTTTCCCTTAAACTGCATCTTGCAGATACACAGTTTATAAATAGACTCAACCCAGCTTCCATAAATCAGAGAACTGTAGCCTATACTTAGGAATTAAAAGGAGTCACCTCTCCTACCATAGGTATTTGCTAAGCCGTACTTGGGGTGGGAGGAAAAGGGGAATGAGGGTTGATTTACAAGTCTAGGGATGGAGATGTGGTACTGAATTAGTCCTAAACGACAACGTTCAGGGAATTCAGCATCACAAATGATGCAAGTTATTTTTTGGTAGCAAAATGCTGGAGTGTCCACTGAAATGCTTTTCAGATATCTATTAACAAGCACTTAACAAAATCAGTGTGTAATGTTAACATTTCTACTGGCAAATTTATCAAACTATTAAATCCGTTTGTCCTTTTTTTTTTTTTAACGTTTGACTAAACCCTGTGGACCAATTTTGAAGTACATGCCCATTAGTCTTCCTGGGCTAATTTCAACTCAGATCTCCAAGGTGAAATTAGTTGCCTACTTAACTTCATTGATAATCCAATGATGTGTGAATTGGCCCATTTCTTTCTCAAGCCTATTCTTAGTAAAATGTGAAATGTGAAGAAACCTGAGTTACCCCAGAAGGAGGAATTTTAGCTATAGATTTAGCACAATGATTCCGCTTTAAAAATGACTCAAGGCAGTTGAATAATGTAATAGAAAAACTAATTATAATTGTGGCATTTAAGCACTTACTATATGCTAAACACTAAGTGCTGGGGTAGATACAGGGTAATCAGGTTGTCCTCCGTGGGGCTCACACTTTTAATCGCCATTTTCCAGATGAGGTAACTGAGGCACAGAGAGTTAAGTGACTTGCCCAAGGTCACACAGCAGACAAGTAGCGGAGGCAGGATTACAACCCATGTCCTCTGACTCCCAAGCCCATGCTCTTTCCACGAAGCTACACTGCTTCTCTAGTTGGCTCGAGTTAAGATCCCAGGTCTTTAGTCCACATATGTGTTCTTCAATAGTCACAATGTCTCTACGCCTCCATTTCCCCTACTGAGCTTACCTACTTCCAAAAAATATTGTGAGGAATTGAAAGAAATGATAGGTTATGCAGGTGTTTTGAATTATCAGGTAGAAAGGCACTATAGAAATCCAAGTCTTAATATCCAAATCATATTTTAATGTTTTGTAGCATTTTATCTTTTTTTTAATCTGCCCATCTTTGAACTAGCTACACATTTCACACACTAGATCAATGGACTTGGGTCATTTCTAACTGATGGATTATGAATCTGAAACTGTGGTAAAGGGCCACCAGCCAAAACAGCCCAGATTTAGTACTACAGTAAAAAATGATTAACCAAATTAATTGAGGCAATTTAAGATAAATGAAAACTTGGGACACTCAACAAAAATTGCTTTTGGCTAATTCAGGCAGGTATTGCCCCAATATTCTTTAGTGACCATGATATTTTTGTTTTATTTTCTATACTATTATATTTGGTTAGTCTTGTCAATTTAGTAACAGATGCTTCAGAGAGTTAGTTTTCTACTTGAAGCGACTAACCTTCTCTCCCTGGGCAAATAAACTGATTTGCCCGGCCAGAGGAAAAGGTTTCAACTGATTCATTTTTCTTCCTACTGTACCACAGTGAGGAGAATGGGTGGCAACTTCTGCATGCAATTACGAAGCCTGGCATCATTCCTTCAATACGCCCAAGAGAAACACTGCTAATGGATGAAACTGAGAGAGACTGTAAGTTTCTTACTAAACAGATTGGGGAATTTCTTTTACCAGTGGAACAGACTTTGGGGGCGCTATTGACTCTCCAGGGGCTCCAGAGGCTGAAAGTGCCTATTTTTGACAGAATTTAGCCAGCAGATTGTGACCCAATCTCCCCCAAATGGACCCAGACTCAAGTTATCCACGCCTTCCTGACCTCCAGACTGGATTACTGCAATGAGCTTTTCCAAGAACTCCTCTGACAGACCACCCAGCAGGCAGCTGGTGTAGAATGCTGCAGTCTATCTCCTTAAGAATGCAGACTGATGAGAAAGCATGTCGCACCATTCAGACCCAAAATCCTGCCTGCACAGTCCTTGGAATTGGTCTATTAGCCCAAGATTTCTCAAGTCAGAGATTTTGAACCCTACAGATCAAAGTCCTGGCTAATGACTTGACAATGGTCCTAATGGCTCGTCAACATGGAGAATTACTAAAGTTACTGTCCATTTCAGTTTACTGATTGTGTCTCTATCCTCTAAACAACTATTTTCAGGGGGGTTTTTTTTAAAATGAAATTGGATTTTTTTCTTTCATTAGGTAGAAGCGAGGGAAAGCTCAGTTAAATAACTTAGAGGAAACTTTAAATTTGAAGATTTGAACATGGGAGTGACATTACTCACTGGGGTTTGAAACCTCTGCATTACAAAAAACTGTTCGTTTTGCAAGGCAAAGTGGGGGGGGGGGGGGGGGGGGGGGGGCGGTGGAGAGCTGTGGGTAAGGGGACGAAGGCTAGAGAAAGAAGAGAGCAAGAGGAAAGTATGAGAGACAGTAGAAAAAAGAGGAAAGAGGAAGGTGGACAAGAGGAAAGAGCAAAAATGGGAGGAAGGAAAAGGGAGAAATGAGGAAATGAGTTCACCAACTTTTGTGATCAAGGATGACACACAGTCCTAAGGATGGGAGCAGGTGTAGCTGAAAAAGATATGCTTTCCCCTCAACATCGTGTGCCCAATAGTGTGAAAGCTTGTTGTGGGCAGGCAGTGTAACTATTTATTGTTCTAGCGTACTTTCCCAAGCGCTTATTACAGTGCTCTGCAAACAGTAAGTGCTCAATAAATACGATTGAATGGATGCATGATTAGGTCTTAATGTTTTGTCTCTTTCAGAGAAGCAAAGCTGTTTTCAGCACCACCTCTGAAGCTTCATCTTTCCAACGCCTCTGTTTATGAAAACCAAACTTCTGTTTGTTGCTCAACTAGCCGGCCTGTCTGTTGTTGCCATATCCAACAGTGCACCACAACACCGTATTGTTGGTGACTGTGCTTAAAGACCACATCTTTGTCTTTTAATCTTTTAAAGATCCCCGATTAGACTGTAAGCCCGTCAAAGGGCAGGGACTGTCTCTATTTGTTGCCGATTTGTACATTCCAAGCGCTTAGTACAGCGCTTTGCACATAGTAAGCACTTAATAAATACTATTGAATGAATAAATCTTTGGATGTTCGTTCAGCCCTCCCAGATTATATGTACCCCACCAATTCACTCAACACTTAACAGCTGCTTGGGTAACTTCCTAAAGTCCATTTTTCTCACATCACACAGTGACACCGTGATGCATATGCATAATAGTTACAGAGATGCTGTTGAGATGACTACATGTAAGAACCTCGTTGTTGAGTTTCTCTTCATTTTTGCCATTTGATGTTGTGTACTGCTGAAATTGCTTATTATTATTAATAATAACAGTGGCATTTGTTAAGCACTTACTATGTACCAGGCACTGTACTTAAGTGCTGCAGGGGGTATAGGCAAATTGGGTTGGATACAGTCCCTGTCCCAGATGGGGCTCACAGTCTTAATCCCAATTTTACAGATGGGGGAACTAAGGTAAAGAAAAGTGAAGTGACTTGCCCAAGGTCACAGAGCAGACCAGTGGTGAAGCTGAATTAGAACCCAGGTCCATCTGACTGCTAGGACCACGTTCTATCCACTAGACCACGCTGCTTAAGAAACATGATGTTCTTTACTGTGAGCAGTTCAAGCCTCATAACTATTTAGATATTAAAACATAGCTTAGAAAAACCTTTAGTTTAGATTGAAATTTAGGCCTCATTTTCAATTTTCCAAAGTATGCAAGACTGGTTGAATTGGTTTCCTACTTTGTTTAGGGAGCTGAGGAAAAATCAATCAATCAGCCAATCAATGGTATTTATTGAGAACTTACTATGTGCAGAGCACTCTTCTAAGTGCTTGGGAGAGTACAGTACAACAGAGTTTGAAGACGTGTTCCCTTCGCACAGTGAGCTTAAAGTCTAAAGGGGGAGACAGACATTAATATAAATAAATGAGAAACATATATAGCTACTGTGGGGCTGAGGTGAATTCCAAGTGCCCAAAGGGTACAGATCCAAGTGCACAAGACAACACAGAAGGGAGAGGGAATCAGGGAAAGAGGGCTTAACTGGGGAAGGCCTCCTGAAGGAGATGTGACCTTAACGAGACAAATAGTGAGGAGAGTGGTGGTCTGGCATCTATGCAGGGGGAGGGAATTCCAGACCAGAGTGAGGATGGCAGTAAGATAAATGAGATAAGGATACAGTGAGCAAGCTGTAAAGAGAGGAGAGGAAGACAGAGGGTGGACAAAGGAGAAAATGTAGAAAAATAAAAGGGCAATGAAGAGAGGAGAAAGTAGAAATAACAGACTAAGACATTCTCAATTCCCCTCATCTGTTTTAACTGATTCCTCCAGTTTTCCTCTGGTCCCTTTCAAGTTCAATCTGTCCTATTCAGCTGCCCTTACTAAAACACTTGTCGAACCCTTCTCTCCCTCACTATAACTGTTCACCCTCCAGTGGCTCCTTCCCCCCTGCTTTCAAACATGCCTACACACATATTTTCCTAAAAAAAAAAAAGCCCTAAAACCCCACTGTCCCATCCAGTTATCACATTTCTCACAGCATCTCTCTGTTCAAACCATTCCTGTTCAAACTCCTTGAATGAGTTTCCAACCCCTACCTGCACTTGCGCTCCTCCAACTCCCTTCTAGACCCCTTGCAATTTAGCTTCTGTCCCCTTCACTCCACTGTAACTTCTCTCTCCATTGTCACCAATGTCCTCCTCCTTGCCAAATCCAACAGACTCTACTCCATCCTAATTCTCCTTGATTTAGCTTCCTTGGGCATGTCAGTCACCTCCTTCTCTTAGAAACACTATCAAACTTTGGTTTCACAAATACTGTCTTCTCTTGGTTCTCCTCTCGGGCCACTCTTCTTAGATCTCTTTCACCGGATCCTCCTCTGCCTCCCATTCCCTAATTGTGGGGGTTTCTCAAGGCTTGATTCTGGGTCCCTTTCTATTCTCCATCAACATCCATTCATATTGGTTCAACAACTATCCCTATGGGTGATAGCTCGCAAATCTACATCTCCAGCCTCAACCTCTCCCACTCCCTGCAGTCTCACATTTCTTCTTGCCTTCAGGACATCTTCACCTGGATGTCTGGTGATCATTTCAAATCCAATATGTCCAAAACTAAAATCATCATACTCCCTCCCAAACTCTCTCCACTCCCCTGTGATTTTCCCATCACGGTTGACACCACCACCATCTTTATTACCTCAAGCATCCATTACCGTGACATTATTTTGCCCCCCTAGACTGTAAACTCACTGTGGACAGGGACTGTGTCTGTTTATAGTTGTATCGTACTCTCCCAAGTGCTTAGTACAGTGCTCTGCACACAGTAAGCTCTCAGTAAATGATCGAATGAATGAACATTATCCTTGACTCGCCGCTCTCCTTCAACCTGTCTACTCAGTCAGTTACTAAATCTCTTTGATTCCAACTCTACAATCTCCCCAGAACTGGCTCTTTCCTCTCCATCCAAATGGCTACCAGGGTAGTCCAAGCAATTACCACCCCGTCATAACTACTGCATCAGCCTCCTTGCTGACTTTCCTGCCTCCCTCCTGTCCCCTTTATGGTCCATACTACACTGCTACAGAAAAGCAGCATAGTGTAGTGGATAGAGTACGGGCCTGGCAGGCAGAAAGTCAGGGGTTCTATTCCCAGCTCTGCCACTTGTCTGCTGCATGACCATGGACAAGTCACTTCACTTCGCTGGGTCTCAGTTACCACATCTGTAAAATGGGGTTTAAGAGTGTAGTATTAATAATAATTATGGTATTTGTTAAGCATTTACTATGGGCTGGACACTGTGCTAAGTGCTGGAGTGAGTCCCATGTAGGAGAGGTACTGTGTCCAACCCAATTAACTTGTATCTATTTCAGTGTTTAGAACAGTTCTTGGCACAAAGCACTTGAGTAACATCATTATTATTATTTAGAACTCTTTGCAAGCTTTGGTTATGACTTTGGACTCTGAGCTACCCAGACACTAAGAACCTCATCAACTGCACTGTTCTAGTGTCCTTTGTCTCTCTGTTTCTCTTTTACTATGCTTATCTTTTTTTTTATGGTATTTGCTAAGCACTTACTGTGTGCCAGGCACTGTACTAAGCACTGAGATAGATACAAGATAATCAGGTTGGATAGAGTCCATGTCTCATCTAGGGCTCACAGGATTAATCCCCATTTTACAGATGAGGCAACTGAGGCCCAAAGAAGGCACTTGCCCACAGTCACACAGTAGACAAGTGGCAGAACCGGGACTAGAACCCAGGTCTTTCCAGGATCTATCCATTAGGGAATGCTGCTTCTTTCTTATCACCACCCTCTCAGTCGTGCTTTTGGATGGTGGGTCCCCTGAGGACGAAGCACTGTTTATCCTTTCTTGTAGGAATCCCTAGTGCTTAACATAGTGTTTGGCACTCGGTGAGAGCTCAATCAATACCACTGAATGCAAGGAAAGCTGATGTGGAACTTTGCTTGAAAGTGAGTGGTGCATTGGCCTATCATGAAGCAGTGGACAGAGAATGTGTTTGTTTCTTGTTGGATCGAACTCTCCTCAGCACTTAGTATAGTGTTCTGCACACTTTAAGTGCTCGATAAATGCGACTGACTGCTGACTGATTTCCACTAAGGATTTTCCAGGTGGGCAATATGCAGGATATGACTGTCAGAGAATTCAGCCAGTCCTAAAGTGAACACTGCAATTTCTGGGGCAATTTCCAAATTGATAAGGCTTGTATCCTTTCCATTCTCACTGATCTCTCTCCTATAACCCAGAACTGGAAAAAAAAAATCTATCAGCAGAAAATACCACATCCAAGAAGTAGTTGGCATGAGTCCTGCAGGAGAGAGTTTGGGTGAGATTGGGGCTCCCGGAGTGAAGAAATCAGACCCTCACCCAGGGGTGCCTCTTATCTCTCTCTTGTTTAATCATAAGGCTTTAGCTCATAGCCTTTCTGGAATTCCTTCTGCTTTGGATCCCACCCCCAGCCCTGGGCTACTGGCTTAGGAAAGAAACTCACTCAAATTACTTCAGATGTCCTGATAACACCAGAGGTTTTTGAAAAACCAATTAAAATCTCAAAATCGCATGCAGAATATTGTAATATGACATTCTGTCACTTGAAAAAAAGGAGGAGGAGGGGAAGAAAGGACATTGGCTTATGCGTTCAGCAAAGGAATTGCTGAGGGAAACAGATTCCATAATACTGTTCAGGCATTGGGGATTCTTGACACAATCTATCCATAGAACTACTAAATTTACTGAATTTTATTTTTTTTTTTGCTGAGAAGAGGCAGCAGAGAGAAGTTAACCAGTAGTAGCTATGAAAATCCATGTCAAACTTTTAAAAGAGTTTTATTCGACTTAACAGAGATGGTGGGAGAAAAGAAATATCGATATACTAGACAACTTTTTAGCTCATCTATCTTACAGATATGCTGGGGATAATTATGATTAGCTAACAGTGTAAAATATAGGAAACTATCAGGACAAAACAGAGAAAATGCCAACCTTGAAAATTAAAAAAAAAAGAAAAAGAAAACAAAGAAGAATTTCCTCCAGGAGGTAGTTTCACCACTTTAAACGGAAATCAGAATTGACATTGGGAAACTTCACATAAGTGTCTACTTTTGTATGAAAAACTAATCGGTTTTACAATCTTACAATAGCCTGTTAAGGCCATACAGCTAAAAAGAACTAGTCCAACAGAAGGTCTCCTGGCTTGAGGGTAAAGTCATTCTGTAATAGAGAAAATAATTCCTAACCATCTCTCTTTAGCTACTCAAATAGCAACAAACATGTCTAAGTAATGAAATTTCCCCTTATGTAAGTAATAATTACTCTGCCTCAGACAAAACAAGCACTCTCTATTGCTTAGCACATTTTGGGATGTTCCATAGAGAAGAAAAGTTTTTGCCAAGCATCAGGATATTTGGGCAGGTCTGTATCTGTACATGCCAAGCAAACATTAATGGTGAGTAAGAATCCCTAAAACAATGATTCACACTATTCTATATAATAAAGAACATTCTTTCTGTCCAAAAAAGAGGGAAAGTATATTATTTTTCTAAAATGACATTCTGCTTGCATTTTCTTCACTCCTCAAAAGCCTTCAATTGCTTCCCATTCCTCTCTGTATCAACTCATGATCATTGACTAAGGCAGCCTACCTGCTCACTATCCACTCTCCCCGCAACTAACCCCCAGCTCACACTTTTTTTTTCTTCCAAGCTCACCTTCTGACTGCACCTTATAACTCTTCAGCTTCTGAACTCTTGCTCATGCCCTCCTCCATCCCTAGAACTCCATCCCCTTCCAAATCGTTTAAACCACAGCTCCTCCCCATCTTCAAAGCCCTCCTGAAATCCCACCTCAATCAGGAAGCTTTATTCATTCAATAGTATTTATTGAGCGCTTACTATGTGCAGAGCACTGTACTAAGCACTTGGAATGTAGAAATCGGTAACAGATAACCTGTTTTTCTCCCAACTATTACCTCAGCACTTCTGCATCACCTCAGCATTTCTGTAGTCTATCTCCCATCGCCTGTTTGTACATACTGATTTGCAAGTTCTGCTATTAATGGACTTCTTCCTCTTCTCTATAAATTACTGTGCATCTCTGTCCCCCATTAGATCATAAACTCCTTCTGAGCAGAGATCATTTCTCCTATATCTACTGTGCTCTCCTAAGCTCTGCTCTGCAAACGGTACACACTCAAATGCCCACACTGAGTCCTTCATTCAAAAAACGGTTCTCCTTAATGGAAGCCAGTAAGTCAACTCATAGGCATTTTTGTGCTATGAATATGTCTCTCTTTCTGTATATGCAGTCAAACCTTGAGTTACAAACATTCGATGATAATTAGAAGTTGGAGATGTGTTCTGTACTAATTGCTGACATAGCCCAGAACCAGTAAGTCCTGCCCAAAATTGATTCCAAGTGCATGCCACAGAAGAGTTAATTCCCTCCACTCTACTAACCAGCTTCCTTTCTGAACCCTTCCCTGATCTGAGCAATGGATACCGCTATGGCTGGATCCTGCCCATTTCTCCCTAGCCCCGAGAAGCAGCGTGGCTCAGTGGAAAGAGCCCGGGCTTGGGAGTCAGAGGTCATGGGTTCGAATCCCGGCTCTGCCACTTGTCACCTGTGTGACCGTGGGCAAGTCACTTAACTTCTCTGTGCCTCAGTTACCTCATCTGTAAAGTGGGGATTAACTGTGAGCCTCACGTGGGACAACTTGATTACCCTGTATCTACCCTAGCGCTTAGAACAGTGCTCTGCAAAGAGTAAGCGCTTAACAAATACCAACATTATTATTATTATTATTATTACCTAGTGCATCCTGTCTCACCACCATCAAGTTCCTTGGTGTAGGAGAAGAAGAGTGGTATAGTGGAAAGAGCAAAGGGCCTGGGATTCAGAAGGACCTGGGTTCTAATCCCAGCTCCTCCTCTTGTCTGCTGTGTGACCTTGGGCAAGGCACCTAACTTCTCTGAACCTCAGTTCCCTCATCTGTAAAAATGGGGATTAAGACCGTGAGCCCCATGTGGGACAGGGACTCAGTCCAAGCTGATTAGCTTGTACCAACCCCATCGCTTAGCACAGTGTCTGGCACATAGTAAGCACTTAAATACTGTTTTTTAAAAATGCTGCACCTTCTCCCACCCTCCAGTTCCCGTTGGTATCCCCACGCCCCCAACCTAGTCATGGAAATAAGGAAGGAACAGACGGGGACCGTTGGAGGTAATGGCTCTTTCTGTGGGCATGGCACCCCCCTTTCCAGCTGACCCTTTTCCTGGCTAGGGCTGGGAGATGGAGACGAGTAGGGTGGCACAAGAGAATCAGCAACAGCTGTTGCTATGAATATGGTTTTAAACGAATACTGGAACATGTTGGGGCAAATACTGTGGTAGGGGAGAAAGTAGAGGGATGGCAGAGGTAGGGAGGGATTTACAGGCTAATTTTAATTGCCTGTCGGGTTGATCATCGTGTCGGAGCCCGATTTGAAATGGAACATAAATTTGCCATCAGTCTAAGGGACAATATAACAATAATAATTAATAATAATAGTATTTTTAAGCGCTCACTATGTGCCAGGCACTGTATGAAGCACTCACGATACAGCCACTTACAATAAAATCATATTTTGAGGATAAACGATGGCTGCACTGGAGGTGTGTTAGCATGTATAGGAAATAAGGGCTGGCTCTCCTTTTCTGAAGTTGGTACTGTTTTATGGTACTTGTTAAGCACTTACTATGGGTCAAGTACTATTCTAAGCACTGTGGTAGATACAAATTCTTATTGACAGTGAGACCATATCTGTATGCACATGAGGGATTGAAAAGATCGATGTAAAACCAAAATGCCCTCGTACTGCATTCATCCTGACTTTATCAGTGACTGTTCTATTTAGTTCCTGCCTGTATTTCTGAGTTTGCAGCCAGAAGTATTGGAGAAGCATATATTGTTCCTCTAGCAGCCAGAAAAAATGGTCCACTTGATCTCTTTCATGTCTAGTAGTAATAGTGTTCATTAAGCATTTACAGTCCTCTAAACCATAAGCACGGTGTGGGCAGGGACTGTGTCTAGTGGTCTACTGTCCTCTCCTATGCGCTCAGTACAGTGCTCTGCACGCAGTAAGTGCTCTAAAAATACGATTAACTGACAGTGTGTGCAGAGGACTGTATTGAACTCAGAGAGAATACAAAGGTGGAAATTAAACATGATCCTTATCCTTTGGTGGGGGGTGCTGATCTAAGATTATAAATGAGGAGAAAGGAATGGAGGCAGACATCAGGAATTACGAAACATTAAATATATGAATGTGCAGAATAAAAAGAAAATCAATAGAGGCCTGTGGCTAGAGGAATGGAATTTGGGCTCTTTGGGACTCAGGGTTCACAGAACGCTCACAGCCACCTATCTCCCCAAGGTTTTGTGGAGGCCTTACGCTACAGACACATGCGGGAACAGCTTTTTTTCCTGGCCCAATGGATCCTGAGCATGCTAGGAGCAGGCACATTTACTGGTGCCGGGGATCAGATCAGCATTTATCAGAGGTGTTTTTTTTTGTCCTGATATGTAAATCTCATCTCTACCCTTGCCACCTCCCTGGGATTCTGCTACAACCCCACACCTTGTGCAAGTCCCTGCTCTGTTGCCATAGCTACCTCCACCACCTGTTTGCCGCCCCCCAATCCTATGCCGGCTGCTCAAGGGTAGAGCAGGGTTAAGAAACCTCCTTAAGAGGGGGTCTACTTGGAAGAGAAGAGAACTACTGCTCTGTAAAATTACCAATGTTGCAATACATAATATCATACTACCATCATAATAATGATAAGCACTATTATTAAACTATGTTAAGCTCTTCCTATGTGTTCATTCACGCATTCCATCATACTTATTGAGCGCTCGCTGCGTGCAAAGTACTGTACTAAGCGTTTAGCACTGTCGAGCACTGTTCCAGGTGCTGGGGTAGATCCGGGTGCTGGGTACATCAAGTTGGACACATTGCCTGCCTCACTTGGGGCTCACAGTCTTAGTAGGAAGGAGTAGTATTTAATCCCCACTTTACAGCTGAGGAAACTGAGGCACAGAAAAGTTAAGTGACTTGCCCAAGTTCACAGAGCAAGCAATTGGCAGAGCTGAGATTAGAACCCAGGTCCTATGACTTCCAGGCCTGTGCTTTTTCCACTAGGCCACGCTGCTTCTCAATGAGAATAGTATTCTTAAGTGCTTACTATGTACCAAGCACTCTACTAAGCACTAAGGTATAAAGAATTTAAGCAAATTCAACAGAGTCCCCAACCTAAGTGGGGCTCATAGATAGATTAAGGGTGAGGGAGAAAAGGTATTTCACCCCTGTTTTACAGATGAGGAAACTGAGGCCCAGAGAAGTTAAGTAATTTGCCCAAGGTCAAATTGCAGGCAATTGGCAGTCAGGTTTAGAATCTTGGTCTCCTAACTCTCAGACCTGAGCTCTTTCCATTAGGCCACACTCCAATTCAGATCCTCATATCTTTAGTTGTGAATTCTGTATCCCTTTGGTGGTGGTAATGGGGATCGGAGGCGCTTACAAATGAATTATGATCAAGTTAATTAGCTGTTAGGATTATTAGAGTTATTTTAAATTTTCCTTGTGGGAATTTATGAGGAAAAAAAATGAGCATGTGGAGCTTCATTCTCCAAAGTTTGATGTTGGCATATGGGCGGGAAAGAAAGGAATGCATATCCTCGTCTGAAAAAAAGTCAACTTCATGAATATATTTCTTTAAAAGGTTAGTATACAGAAAGCAGGCAAGAAGTCAAGAGTTAACCATAATTATTATTAATGTTACTTTAAACAGCTATTTAAAGCCACAAAACACCGTCATTATAGTCAATCCCTTTTAATGTCAACATCAATTTAAAGTTATCCTGGATTTTCCAATAAGTGATCTGATCTTCCTCCAGTTGAAAATGACATCATAAAAGTAGTGGCATATTTTTGCTGTTCCATAATGGTGAAAAAAAATACTGTTCCCATCATTTCAAGCTATTGTTTTTCACAGTTGGGGATGTACCAAGCTACATTCTGTAGAATGAAACACTAAACATGAAATCAATTTCAGCTTAAAAAACTTAGTTCAAAGTAGGAAAAAAGCCTGCAGTACTTTTCTTTAAGTGCTGGTTGGAAAAGAAAATGAATGATTTTCAGTTGAAGATTAGAACGATATCCTTCATTGTCCATCATTTTTCACTTGCTCAATGCAGAAATTTTGATACATAGACAATTTTTTCCTTTAAGTGGGATTATTTGTTAAGCAATGTAATGGGAAGGAGGCTCAATTGCATTCTTATTACATAATTTTATCTTCTGTACTTATAAAGCAACTCATTTGGTGATCTCAATATGCTTTCAAATCAAGATTACCTTTGTGATTTTTATCTTAAAGTTTACAAGCTGGGGGGACGCAGGGAGAAGGAAGCAGAGTATTATTCATTCTTTTATTTCAATTGGTGGGTAACTATTCTTAACAAAGATGGTAATATTGTTCTTCGTTAAGTATTTACTATCTGCCCAGTACTATGCTAAACACTGGGGTAGGTACATGATAATCTTTTCAGACACTGGCCCTGTCTCAAGTGAGGCTTCAGCCCAAGAAGAAAGGAAAATACGTACTGAATCCCCATTTTACCATTGAGGGAACTGAGGCAAAGAGAAGTTAAGGGATAATAATAGTAATTATGGTATCTGTCCCACATAGTGCTCAAAATCTTAATCCCTATTTACAGATGAGGTAACTGAGGCACAGAGAAATTAAGAGACTTAATAATGGTGGTATTTGTAAGCCCTTACTATGTGCAGAGCACTGTTCTAAGCACTGGGGTAGATACAGGGTAATCAGGTTGTCCCACGTGAGGCTATGTGCCATTTTACAGATGAGGTAACTGAGGCACATAGACTTGAAGTGACTTGCCCACAGTCACACAGCTGACAAGTGGCAGAGCCGGGATTCAAACCCATGACCTCTGACTCCCAAGCCCGGGCTCTTTCCGCTGAGCCACACAAGGTCACATGAGGGAGCTGGGATTAGAACCCAGGTCCTTCTGACGTTGAGGCCCATGCTCTTTCCATTAGGCCACGCTGCTTCTCATAAAAGAGATTCAATCCATAAATTGAATTTACAAGGCAATTGAAACTGAATTCACACCAAAAAAAAAGGAGACAAATCACCATGAATCAATATGCAACCATTGCTATTACCAAAGGACCAGCATAATTATTTGTCTGTTTAGTTGTCACGCCAGCAGTTTTCCAACTCACCAGGGTCTGCATGAGGCAAAATTCCTCAGGAGGTTCGATGGAAATACCACCATTAAGGAAATTCCTGGGAGAGATTATCCTGCAGAAATGCCCTGCAGCTTTTGTGTCCTTCCACCTCCTCTCTAATGAGACTTTTTTCACAGGTGTATCTCCTCACTGAGAAGCCAATCCTCAAACGCAGAAGTCCCTACAACGTGAGAATCCACACAGTTCTCCCCTCAGGGATGGAAGCCTCACTGAAAAGACTTCCTCCATCAAGACTTGACTCAGAAGCACTTCGCCTGATGCACATAAGAATTTCTCTCTCCTCCACACCTGAAACCACCAGTCTGGAACACCAGATCTGATGATCTGGTTATAATGAGTGAAAGAAATTCTCAGCTTTTCCAGACCAACCTTCCTGTCATCATCTCCATCCACCCTTCTATTTATCTGCCCTCATTTAGAAGGCTGTAAGAAGTCCCAAATGGTAAGACAAGTAGATTTTATTAGAGAATTTGGGGAAGGATTAAGCTGGTAGATGCTGTAAAATCACAGAGGATTTTTCCCTCTGAAAATATGCCTAAAATAGTTGCTATTTCATTTTTATTGCAGGGGGAAGGGATCGTATCTACCAACTATAGCGTACTCTCCCAAGGGCTTAGTACAGGGCGGGGCATGAAGTAAATACTAAAATACCATTGATTTAAGAGGATACTGGCTTCAAAGAGTTAAAGGCTAGAAAGTTCCCATTTTGGTCTTTTCTGTAGAATAAGCTTTCATTTCTCATGGCCATCTTGCCCTCTGCTTCAGTATTGCACTTGGCTGTGTAATCTTTAAGTTCCTTTCTATTCACCCCAATGCCACAGAACTTATGTATTGTCTGTACATATGAAACTGTCAGTAGTCTCATCTCTGTATCCACCCACTGACTCTTAAGTTCCTTGTGCTCAGATCTATTGCATTGTACTTTCCCAAGTGCATAGCACAATGTCTAACCACAGTAAGTGCTCAAGGAAATAAGTAATAATAATAATAATGTTGGTATTTAAGCGCTTACTCTGTGCAGAGCACTGTTCTAAGTGCTAGGGTCTGTATCTACAGGGTAATCAGGTTGTCCCACATGAGGCTCACAGTTAATCCCCATTTTACAGATGAGGTAACTGAGGCACAGAGAAGTTAAGTGACTTGCCCACAGTCACACAGCTGACAAGTGGCAGAGCCGGGAGTCGAACCCATGACCTCTGACTCTGAAGCCCAGGCTCTTTCCACTGAGCCACGCTGCTTCCCAGTACCACCGATTGATTGACAAACCCTCAGATCTTTGCAGGGGCCTGGGATGAGCAAGGCTCAATTTGAAATAATTCCAAAGATGGAGCTATTCTGCTTTGCAAAATGAGAGGACTAAATTTAAAAAAAATTGAATCTGTTCTGGGTGGTTGGGTTTAAATTAACATATATGGTAAACTATCAATCGTACTTATTCGATGCTTACTGCATGAAGAGCATTGTAGAGCGCTTGGGTGAGTACAGTATAACGGAAGTGATAGACACACTGCCCGTCCACAATGAGTTTACAAGTCTAGAGGGGTTGATGGACATTAATACAAATAATGTTTACAAATACAAAGGGAATGTGTCTGATATTATATTGTACTCTCCCAAGTGCTTAGTCCAGTGCTCTGCACACAGTAAACACTTAATAAATACAATTTACTGACTGGCTGATGACTTTCAGTCTCCAACAGCTAGCACCCACCCTCTTTCGCGTTTGCCATAGCCCCCCAAACCCCTCCCACACAACCCAACCCTCCCGGAAAGCCCAAACAACCAGTGATTTGGATGCAGATTGTATCCATGGTTTCACTTCATCTGTAGGGATTTCTCCAACCAAACCCCCCCCATAAATCCCAAGGGAATGCTGCATTTTTACAATAGGCATCAAGACCTCTTTTGGTCTGTGTGTTTATTTGGCATACCTGACTTTCCAAATGAGATCTTCCCATATGCCGAGGAGGCCACGCTTCTAGCGACACAAATATACGTTTCCTCTACCACAAACCAGTATGAGCTAGTGGACAGATCACGGGCCTGGGAGCCAGAAGGGACTGAGTTCTAAACCCGGCTCCAACGCTTGTCTGCTGTGTGACCTTGGGCAAATCACTTAACTTCTCTGGCCTCAGTTAAATCATCTGTAAAATGATTGTACTAATAATGATGGTATTTGTTAAGTGCTTACAATGTGCCAGGCACTGTGCTAATGATTGATACTGTGAGCCCCATGTGGGACATGGACTGTGTCCAACCTGATTATCGCATATCTACCCTAGTGTACAGTGTACAGTGTCTGGCACATCTTAAGAGGTTAACAAAAGCCATACAACAAATCTACATAGAGTGCCCAATTCTGGAGAATAAAGCAGCTGTCGTCCATAAAGTTCAATGACTATATTTACAGATGTTCTACCTATCTACAGTTTTCCTAACAACCCTAACAAAGCCCCAGGCCAGGTTGAAATAATTTTCTATGCTTAAGGTGCTCAAGACTGGAATGGGTCCACAGTTTGGGAATCCAGGTCACAGATTGGGAATGATATTATTTTTCCACATACAGTAGAATTTTCATGAATCGTTTTCAATAATTGTGGCACAAACCTACATTCTAGATGCAGCTCATCTCTCTGATGTGAGAATCAGAAAATCCATCTCTTCACCATTGGCTGCATTTTTTAATGTGATACTGCCTTTGTTTATGAAAAGTACCTTTTCTAATTCTCATATGCAACCCAATTCATGTATCTGGTATGATCCTGAACTTGCCAAGTTCTGGAAAACTGACCATCAGGCACGAATATTTGGGAAAGAGCCCCATATCAATGGTGGAATACATATCCAAAGACCCACCTCTCAAACGGATGTCCTTTATCCCCTAAAGGGTGATTTTGCTTATAATTCAATTTTTCACTTCCCGTTATCTACTGCTGTATATTGCTTTAGCGTATCTTTGACCAGCTGTCATTTTTCCACCCAAGAGATGATCACACTTCACAGCTGGTTACAGCAATTTCTGCATTTAGTTGGAATAAGACTCTGGAATGCTTCTGGGTAGGAGACACTCCGTAAATATAAGATCATTATCATTTCCTGAGCAGGGGGTCAGGGCACGGGGGTCAAAAGCATCTTGCAATTGTATGGTTTCAAAAGCAAGGCTCATCTGAAAGAACAAATAAAGGCAAAGGAAATGATACAGCAGTAAAGGAAAGTTGGAAAACAACAGACTGATTCTTTCCTAATAAAACAAAGTGGAAACAGTTTCCCCTCAAAAGTTTGATTGAGCTCTGTCTGACCCTATGAGAGTTCGCTACTTCAGACTCACAATTTACATGATAAATTTGTCCAATATCTACTTGAACTCTGCCATAAGTCAATGCTTAGATCTTTAAATGATGCCTGATATAAAAATTCCTCTGCTAAACTTAAAATAAAATCCATTATTATGCTATCAAAGAAATGAACTATTGAAATCCCTTGCATCTTTTTCCATTCTAGCAAATATACAAATTGTAGTCATCAACTGAAAAGCAGTGTAGTCTAGTGGAAAGAACTTGGGCCTGGGTGTCGGAGAACTTGGGTTCTAATTCTGGCTCTGCCACTTGTCTGCTGTGTGACCTTGGGCGTGTCACTTAACTTCTCTCTGGCTCAGTTACCTCATCTGTAAAATGAGGATTAAGGTGGCAGCCCCACTTGGGACTTGGGGCTTAGCTCGGACTACCCCAGGACTTAGGACGGTACCTAGCACACAGTGAGCATTTAACAAATACCATAAAAACAGAACAAAAAATCAAAATTGGGACACACCAGCTGGTTTGAAAAATCTAGGCTAAAGAAGAAAAAGAGAAAAACAAAATCTGACAAGTTTGGTTTGTATCTCAGTTTCCACAAAATAGTTTTTGCAGTCTGCTAATCAAATTATTGTGAATTATTTTAACATGCACCTGAATGTAATAGAGCATCGTTGTAAAAGGAAAATGATCAAATGCAATAAAACTTCACTCTGAATTATGTACAAAATGGCCCCGTGTTGGATTGGATTAAAAACAAGTGATATTTCTGACCACATAATACGAAAAATGATCAGTGTCTCTGTTTTTGCTTCCCATAGTATTTATTTTTGTGGCTCTAGCCGACAGATTCCTCACTTTGCCTTAAAAGGTTTGCGAGAGTTGATTGGTCTGGTGTCTCTCTGCACCACTGTGGTGTGTTACAACACATCCTGCTCTATCTATACTGGCCACTGCTCTAGACAGCATTAACAGTATTCCCACTACAGCTCTTCAAAGCAGTCTGGAGTACCATTAGTGCTGAAATTCGCTGCAGGGAGAGGGGGTGAAGGGGAGAGGAAGGAATAGAACAAGGAAACCCCCTCCTTTTCCGGCCTCCACCTCTCTCTACTTCTTCCCCCACTCCCACCCCAGTGAGGATGCAGTTCGTTACAGAGATGCTCTAGAAGGCATTGACTAAAGAGGCGTCCTGGGTCCGCTTCAGATATGGAATATGGATCTGAAAAAGATAAGGCCTCTGCCCTGGAGGAATATTTTGAAATAAAGCAGAGGAGCTCTGGTGTACAAACACCATTTTCTGCACCAGGGTACACTTAATTTGAAAAGCAATTGTTCTGGATTCTTTTTCCAAACAAGACAGCCAAAAGTCTTAAATAAATTTGATGTAATTTTACTGTGAACCGAGTTAATCCTGCAAAATTATTGTTATTGTTTCAATTAAACGCAACAAACTACTGCATGGAGCTAAATTACCAAGAAAATCAATTACCAATAAACCGACAGCAAATTTGTATAACAATTTCTTCCTTTCAATAATGAAATGTTCTTGCATGTGCTTTAGCTTATTCCCCCAAAAGGGTTGACATGGCATTTTGTCTTGTATTTGGAAGCTATCTTTTGCTATTAATTTGCATTGAACAAACAACAAAAAGACAAGGGGAAAAAAAAAAAATCAAAGGAAGTTTCGCTGTACAGTTCTCCCACTCATCTTCAGCTGTGTGAGCAAGCAGTTAAAACATGCAAATCCAGTTTGGAAGAAATTCGACATCTCTATTATAGATGAAAGGTAAACAAAGCAGATGAAGGATTAGTGCAATTCCAAATTTAAGATATTGCTCTCAGTGACTTATAATAAAGTGGTGTTGCATACGGAGGCATGTTTTAGATGACATTTCAATTGTACAAGCAATTTGCATTCTATCTGACATTAAATAACGTTCTCAGTATTATGAATTCCACCAGCATTCTCATCTCCGCAGCATAAAGATATGAACTACGAGGCACATCTTAATGAAGGGAGTAAGTTTTCCTGTCAATCTGAAATGTGAGACAAGGTTGTACCTGGGCTAAACCTCGAGCAACATTATTGTGAGTTGCCCACTTCTGGCATAGTACAAATCTTCAGCTAAGGCATTCTTCTTATTAAATAAAGATCTATAACTGAACACATGTATCTGTAATATCACTACAATCCAAAGAAAATTAAAAGACAGATTATGTCCAGGATATTACATGCACCACCACAGAGCACTGCTAGAATCTGGTATGATCCTGTTGCTAAGATACCTGGCTAATGCCACGGAAACAAGCCCCTCTTACTAATCTAGTACAATCCATGCATGCTTCCACATATTTTGGCAGGAGAAAGTAGGAGTCCACTGACAATGGTTTGGGATATTACTAGCCAGTGTTCCTGAATTTATACATTTTTTATCTCTTTCTGGTAAGCTTCAACAATCTTAGTGAAATAAGAAATGTAACACTCCGTTAATGGCATTTGGTTGCTTTATACCATTTAAAACAAGTAAGATTACTTTTTATCCTCCTGCATAGTCAATAAAAGTTGCTTAAAAAGGTAATTATTTAAGTGCTTTTGGTTGCAAAATTGTGGTGCTCCCCAAAATGATTCCCCTTAATCTTTGTGATTTATACCATAATATTCACATAAATGACTAACTGCATTGTCTATCTCTATTGCTGCCTTCAAGGAGAATGTAATATACCTGTTTTCT
The DNA here is from genome assembly GCF_004115215.2 of Ornithorhynchus anatinus. Lineage (NCBI taxonomy): Eukaryota > Metazoa > Chordata > Mammalia > Monotremata > Ornithorhynchidae > Ornithorhynchus > Ornithorhynchus anatinus. The sequence goes on from NC_041739.1 coordinate 35,659,778, forward strand.
TAGGTATGTAGCGAATGAGAAATCAGGAGAATAATGTGAATTATGTTTCTCAGGAATACCTTGCAAGTCTACACTATTTAAAGCTGCTTTCCAGCATTGGAGCCACCAAAGGTTTTGTCCCATTTATTTAAGAAAATAAATGCAGAAGATTCTGTTTTATTCACTTCAGCAATGAGTAAAAGTCACAAATGAGAGATGTCTATGTTTCTGGAGATCCTGAATAGAATGAAAAATGACTTCTAGGAGTCATTTTTGGTTCTGAAAACGATTATGCCTTTGTTAAGGCAATCGGGGCCAGAAGTTCCGATGACAGAGCAAACAAGGCTTTTTTAAAAATTTTATTTTAAAAGAGTGCATTCCTGTCTTTAGTGAAACATGATCTTCGGGGCATCAGAGACAGTAGCTCCAATGAGCTCAAGTTATAAAAACAATAACTTTTGCAGATGTTTGTAGTTGTCAAATAATATTTGCTAAAGTGTCAGGACATGGGATAAAAAAAAAGTTTGAACGAGAAGAATTGTTCTCCCGTAATCAGTTCAAGTAAAGAAGGCAAGAAGGGTGGTCAGGCATTAATCCCCAGCTATAAACAGAGAGCTGCAGAGAAATCACAGGGCATATTGATTTCTTAAAAGGAAACAATTGGATAGCTACAGTATTTGATCCATTTATATATATATATTTGTGTATTCACACATATGAAATGCAAAGTGCTATAATCACTCAAGTGAACAAAACTTTTTTCCTTTCCAAATTATTTGCCTTGATTCAAATCTTTATTCTTTTCCGTTCAGAGTGAGCACATCTTGGATGGGAATAAATTATACTGCATAAACATCTTCACTTCATGTTATTTACACAGTTTTCTGTTTTCCAACCTATGCATTCCCAAGGTCATATAGTGAGGGTCATTTGACCAGACTCTATGGAGACCGTGGATTTAGAATATCACTTGCAATGCTATAACAATTGCTCATCCCGATATTGCACCCTTTATTACTTTTAGTCACCTAAATACCATAATTGAGGTGGGCCCGAGAATACAAACAAGGCACAGACGTGATTATCCCTTTATTTAGAATGCCTCATATTTTTGACTCCTCCAGACTTTGCGGTCCTAAAAACTATTTCTAATAACTACCTCAGGGCAGCATACAAGGGTAACTGTATTATAAAACAGGAGATTGTTCATGACAAAGAAGAAATAAATCAATAACAGGTGGGACTATCTCAGAAACTGTTACTTCAACATAAATTGTCCCTGTAAGAAGGACAGAAAAATGTTTTTACAAACCTTTTACTTTTTTCAATTCTCACTGGAATCCCATGGCAGAAGAGAAAATGGCTGTTTGCTTAGAATAAAGTGCCTGAGCTATCTATGTGGACCTGACTGTAATGGCAAAGGATGGGGCAGATCAATATCCATCTTCTTCATTCCTGAAGTAATAACTTTCAATAGGAAAATCTATTTACTTTTACTTACCTTTATTTTATTTCATTTTGCTTTAAAGAAGTTCATTCCAGAGGGAGAGTTTAGATTGCAAACAGCAGTTAACAAACTGATGATTTAACTAAGGACTATGGGGCAGTAGGTGTGTTGCCATTTGCCTTAGCTATTTGTTAGTGTGAAGACGAAACATATCTCCTTAAGAAACCTGTATTTGCTATTTAAATGATGCCATTGTCAGCCACCATAACATACAACTGCCTTGGACTGAATGCATATATGGTTAGCCAGAACCAAAGGATCAGCATTCACAATCTTATTTGCTGTTTCTCCGCAATTTGAACACTCCAGTTGTAAATAACACCATATGCTACTGTACAAGACAGAATTCACATATCATGTGGAAGATGACTTTGAGAAGCAAGTTTGCCCACAGTGTCAGGACAAAATCATTTATTGGGAAGGGTTAAGATGACCGGGAAGATGTAGGGAGAACAATAGCAAAGAGAGGTTATGCTTGCCGGTGGAAACTAACAGAATTGCAGTAATGTTTTATCAACTAGAAATTCACTACTGGTCTTTTAATTTGAAATGTGTTCAAATTAGCCACTTTTAAATGTGTTATCTGGACTGCCCCTTGGGGGGATAAAAGTTGGCATTTAAAATGCCACCCCCATAGCATTTAATAGAACCAACTTTTAAACACATCCTTCCCTTTGAATAATGCTGTTTCAAGTTGTTTTAATTATTCACTGTGTATGCTACAACTCCTTTATTCTATATTTGTTTAAGGACTAGATTTTGACCTGCACTGCTTGAACTACTTAGTGAATGAAGGTATGGGTTTTTTTTAAAGTTCATTTTGAAATTTTTTTTAGTTTTAATACATTGCTAGCCATACACTATAAAATACACACACAGAGTTATTTCTAATTTATTATGACCTATTTTCAACTATTTGGAAACTCTGATAATGTCAAAATTATCAATTTTATTTTTAAGCTAAAATACAGTAAACTAAAGAATAAATTGAATCTGCTTATAGCTTGTGAAGTGTAAAATTAAGGAAGGATAATTAATTTCAAATTGAAAAGTATAATAAACTCTATTTTGGAATTCTGGTTTCATACATAAATCTCAGAACACTTACTCTATGTATTTGTATCTAAGAAAAGAGATCACTGTCATTAAACCCCTGCTTAAATCAGCTACAAGATGGGAAATAAATTAGAAGCGATACTCTCCTTAGAATTTTCAGGCTAACATATATTAACATAGATGTAATATAACAAGAGAATTAATTGCAAATAAAAGCAAAATATGGAGAATGCTAGGGATAAATTAGATTTCACCGCTACTATCATCTAGGCATTTATTGGTGAGAGGTTTTTAGTTGAAGAAGAAAATGAATAAATGATTTGCTAGCTTTCCCCTTGTGCCATGAAGGGAGTCAGCATTAAGTCAATCAGGCAATCATGTTGGCAAACTTATTTTTTTTCAGTCTAGAAGGTGTACACAGGAAATAAAACAACATACGGCTATGTGTGTTATTAGAACACAAAGGACTGCTACTCTAGCTAAGAAGTCCCAATAAATCTGAAGAAAAGCCATTGACAATATTATAAAAAAAATAGTTCCACTTGTTAAAAGGCACCAAGGGATTAGAAAAAAAATATTCAAGGTCTTAAAGGTTTTAGAAGGCTTTTTTGTTGTGCTTGTTGTTCTCAGTGCTGATAATTTTTATTCATTGGTTTATATCTGAAGCATATTTTGTTAAGCAGTTCCATTCACTATTTCAGATTTTCTATATTGACCTGAAATTGAAACTCTATTTTTCCTTCAGGAAATAATTACGTTTATCATAGAGAAATCACAATATGTAATCAATGTTTCTATTTAGCCTCTGCGAGCTTAAAGGAAAGCAGCTAAGGATTAGTCCTGCTGTAAGGAAGAAGTGGTATTACTGCAAACACAAATGAAATAGCTACTGGGTAAGAAGTACACTAGAGGCTTTATTTATAATTATGTTATATATAATTTAAAGCTCAACTTTAAAGTAGGTAAGTGTTATTAATTATCCCTCCACCCAACACATCTTAAAAAGTCAAATTAAAAATGATTATTGGTAATTGTATAGGTTATGGCAAACTTATTCTGTAACAGTGATGAGAGTGTACCGCATAAAGAAAATAACATATTGGAGGTTGCTCTTTTTGCCCCCATGCCTATGAAAAAGACAGCAGCATATCCACATTTGCTCATTTGGCTCGAAGCCACCATTTCCTCTAGCTTGGTACAGTAACTGACAAAGGAACTTGGATGAGCAAATCACAATTAAGAATAAAATGGGGGTAAAGAGAAACTATCAAAAAAATGCATTGCGATTTGAGATTATGCATTTTTAATGTGGAAAGCGTGTATTTAAATCCATCTTAGTTCATGGAATATAACAGTGCAAAAGATGACCTATACTCAACCTTAAGCTTGGGAAGATATAAGAATGGTATAAGAAGTTGATGACATAGGTAGGGACATAGTCCAGAATACCACCTCGGCTCCAGGTCACTGAAAAATGCATCTAAACCATACAACTTGTTCTCCCTCCTATATAAACTGTGAGCCCCATGTGGGACCTGATTATCTTGTATCTACCCCAGTGCTTATTACAGTGCTTGGCCCATAGAAAGCACTTAATACCCCAATTACTATTATTATTATTATTCAATAAATCTACAGTTTTATTTAGGCAAGTTGGCAGGAGATCATGATACAAGGGGGCTTTGTTAGGGATTTTGAGTGGCTAAAAAGACAGTAGTACTTTCTCCTTGAACAAGCACATCGAAAAGGGAGTTATTCAGGAGAGCCGAGGGAATTTGAGACTCTCCGATGTTGGGATCTCAGCCCCTAAAAGCAGGTTAACAGTTCTACTATAGCACCTGCTTTCAATATGCTGAAAGACAATTAAGCTCTTTGGGCACATTAATGAAGAAACTGTGATCAGGCTCACAGCAATGAAACAGATCAATACTAGAACACAGCCTTTCCCTAATATGAGATTTCCCTAGAACACAACTTTGGTGATAAAGAACAACTGGATAAATATCATCATCAAAATCACTATCCACATTTGATCCATACCCATTTCTGATGACTAGGCCACGTCCTCATCAGCCCAGGGCCTGTGTTCTCAAGCAATCATATTAGGTATTGAGCACTTGCTCTGTGCAATGCACTGTCCTCAGCACTTGGTTGACACATTCTCTGCCCATAATGAGATGCCCCCAAACAGTGTTAGTATCCTGAGTGGTTACACTCCTATTTTGCCTTTCCTGAGTCTTGAATGCAAAACAACAAAAAAACCCCAACATGGTACTACTTTCCCATCATTCAGTCCTCAAATAACCAATATGTATGGAATGATACATTTTTGCTGGCTTTTTTTTTTAAATGGTATTTGTTAGGTGCTTACTATGTGCCAAGCACTGTACTGAATACTGGGGTAGGTCCAAGAAAATCAGGTTGGACACAGTCTATGTCCCATGTGGGGCTCACAGTATCAATCCCCATTTTACAGATGAGGTAACTGAGGCACACAGAGGTGAAATGACTTGCCCAAGGTCACACAGGAGACAAGTGGCACAGCCATCATTTAAACCCAGATCCTTCTGATTCTCAGGCCTGTGGTCTATCCGTTAGGCCACGCTGCTTCTGGCCTTGTCATCTGCCTTAGGACTAAACTCCCCTGCTTCAAACTCAGCATTTTGCAATTTACATTTTACAGAAATTCAGGGGCAAAAAAAGTCCACAGCTTTACTTACTGAATGCATTCACAACAAAGTGATGTGCTTGGGTTCCTCAGTTACTTTCACTGCTAGATAAGTTGGCTTGGGTTCAAACAGATCAGCTCAGAGCACCTCTATCCTCGAACTGGTTTACATGACAGCTTTGAGTATTTCATTCAGTAATTCATTTGATTCTGCCATAATGGTTGTTTTCACTACCAGTATCGACTAGAACATTCTTCAAGAGATGGGAAGGTTTGTCTGATAACATGAGCTTGTCTGGATACAACCTGCTGTGCCTCGGAGGAAATCATTATGAACATTATAGCAAGGGTATTCCTTACTGCAAGGCTACAGCCACGGTGATATAAAAGAACTGAGCCAATACCAAAAGATTGGTCTTGTTCACATCAGTTGGAATGAAAAGGTTTGTCTTGCTGAACGATATTAAGGCCTAAACATTCTTTCCATTGATGTTCAGACAAATTGCTCAACACCATGATAACTCCTGGCTTCGGGCTCACAATTTTATATCACTAAAGACGAACAAATCTGTGTGTAGAAATTTTAGTTAGCAAACAGATAATCTTTCCTGAAAACATCTAAAATGTACCCTTTACTCATTCGATGTAAAATCAACCAGTCCTAAAGGCAGCTATGGTGAAAATTTGGGAAATGTAATGTGCTCAGTAATAATGCAGTGTCTGTTACAATAGCTGTTACCTCCGGCTTCTCTCCTCACATGAAGGCACTCTGTAAGCCGTTGGACACAGCACTTTATTCGAAGGGCTTTCACACATGCATTTTTAATCAGGATTATATTTCACACAGATCTATCATCATTCACAAGTGCAGCAGGCTTGTCCTTCTTGAAAATGGATCAGGTCTCTGTCTTGGTCCTCAGTACTTTTTTCTTTGTATAAATCTGCAATCTGATGATCTACACAAAGTATTTCCCTTAAAGGGGAAAATAAAAAAAGTCCCTCCCCACGAATTGCCTTGGACCAGATAGGGCTTTTGTTTTGAGCTCAAATGGGTAACAGCTTTCACGTGAACGGCAGAGCCTTTTAGGTCAGTCAGGTTCCCAACAATCAAACTAAAAGTTGTTTGCTATAACTAAAATGAATAATGAGCGGCTATCCCAAATCGACTCACTCACACGAATCATACTGTCTAGCTAACCAATTCCATTTTTCCCATTCCTGAAAATTTATGAATGTTTCCATCCTATAATAATTATCTGACCTGCAACATAATGCTCATAAAGTAGCGCTCTCTAGTGAACAGAAAACTTCAGTATAATGCATGCTGTCATACCATTTGATTTCAGTTGAAAATATATACTCACCAGCAGAAAATGATCAATTCAGAGAAAAACTTAAATCTAATTTAGTGTGATTATACAATACAGTTTCTATCTGATCAAAGACGTACAAAGCTAACACACTAAGTTTGTCATTTACTCACTACTTAAATGGAATCTAGTTTGTAACATAACACGCAAATATTCAAGTATCACAGAAATCCATAGAAGATTTTCAGAAATCCTATGAATTGCCCCTGACATAATTACTCTTGCAAACGTACAAAATAAACCTCTATGTTGTAGACTTTATATAAATAGGACAATAGTAAGTTGTTTGGGAACTTGGAGCGAAACAATACATTGTTATTAGATTGTATGGCCCTGATACCACTTCTGAGGGACAATAAAACTTTCCTAACTCAAAGTTACCCCTTTAGGATGAGCCAGTGAGCAGGCATTTTGTGCATTTGCTTATCTTAGCTTTCTTCAAAAAATAAAAAAATACTATTTAATAATACTTGAGAAATATCACATAGAATCATTAGGGTAATCAAGCTGAAGATGAAAAAAACTGTGGAGTCTCAAAACAGACTTGATGAGAGAATGACATGAGAGAAGAGTCTCAACACACCACTTCACCAAGTAAAAATACGACACAATAAGGGCTTTTAAAAAAACTGTCATCAGGAACTACTGTATATTAACACATGCCCTGAAAAATTCATACCAACACCAAGAGCACAGGACATTCACATGAAGTAACTATATCTATATGTTGTCAAGCAACTGGTCATAAAAGCAGTGAATAAAAGGGCATTTGAAATTGGATATGGCTGAAAAGAACACAGCTGATTTTTTTATATTCTGACAGTTAAGAACAAAAAGACTTTTAGAGAAGGATTTTAGACACCCAACTATATTTGACTTCCTAAAATTCTGTTCAAAAGATTAACAAATGTCTGAGTGTGAAAGGATAAAATTGGCGGGGGAGAAGAGGGAAAGAGCGTATGCTGGTGGATTTGGAATTCTCAGTCATTGCATGATCAGAGAATTATTTAATTCTGCCTGCCAACATAATCAACACCATCCTTTTCAACATCTGTGTAAATCCAGGGCCTAGCCTGCACTGTTAGGATTGCAAACGTCGGACTTGAAATTCCTACGTAACCAAAATAACCCCTTATTAAAAAATAAAATATTAATCTTTAATCTTTTGTCCTCTGATTTAATTAGATTCTAGTCAGCATGTTTGGCAACTGAATTAAAAAAACAGAAGCACCAAGCAGTTATCTGCCACTACAGCCCAAGAGCACCAGTGCCTTAATTTTTCTAAGAGGCAAAGGGTAGAATATTTTTTCTGATTCAAATTTTTTTCTGTGAGACTCAAATGCAAGAGGCAAAAAGGTATTCTTAAACCTGTTTTATTTTTATCCAGTGTTCCCATTTTAGGTGAAGCAAGGAATCTAAGAATTGTGATGTATTGAGTTGCCATAGACAGCACTCAAAATGCCCCAATAATCTCACATTTTGAAGTGAAATTTTCCAGACTATTCATTTAAAACGTTGATACTGTCATAGAGTAAAATAAACGTGTATTGGCTTCTATACACTTGCTGGTTGTTTTTCTCCCAAGAAAAGTTCATAAAACATTTTATGAAATTAAACATTGCAGGTCTGTTTTTACAATACAATCACATCAAAAAAGCATATTGTATTCCAGCATGTCAATGATCCACATTCTGAAGAAATAAAGTTATGATCTTTTTAATCAAAAATCCTCTTTGGTAAAGTAGCCCTAATTTATTTTTAAAGCGCCATAGCAGTGATAGAAAGATATGTGTATGAGTAGGCATACCTCTGTTTAGATCATATAGAATCCTATGAACATAGGATGCACATAGTAGACAACTAGATTAAGACATGACTGTACACAATTGCTATTATAACTCTTTAAGCTTTTCTATTGATATTCAACCTGCACTCAGCCCAACAGCACTTATATACATATCTATACCACATACATACGGTATTTGTTAAGCACTTACTATGTGCCAAGCACTGTTTTAGGTACTGGGTTAGATGCAAGCTTATTAAATTAGACACAGTTTCTGTCTCACATGAGATTCACAGTCTAGGTAGGAGGGAGGGGGATTTAATCCCCATTATAAAGATGAGGAAACTGAGGCACAGAGAAATTAAATGACTTGCCCAAGGTTACACAAAAGACAAGGGGCAGAGCTGGAATTAGAATCCCAGTCCTCTGGCTCCCAGAACTATGTTCTTTCCACTAAGCCATGCTGCTTCTTAATTAATCTGTAATTACTATACGTCTCCCCACCAGATTGTAAGCTTCTTGAGGGCAGAAATCAAGTCTATCAACTCTACTGTATTGTACAAGTGTCTAGTACAATGTTCTGCACACAGTAAACACTCTATAAATACCACTGGTTGATCAGATCAAAGAGGTAAACAAAGTATATCTAGGAAAAAATGAGTTTTCTTATACATACTAATTTCCACAGGCAAAAATGAATACTATAGCACTAACTAGATTAGTTATTTAGAATTCAGACTCTGCTCGAATTCTTAACTAAAATTAAATCCAACTTTATGGACTTCTGGACTTTACAAAATGAGGTGTGAAATCTATTAAGAGGCCTTTAAATGGGATTTCTAACATTTCCTTTCCTACTTCTGGCTAGAACAACCTGTCACTTGATTTTTCAATGTGTCATTTTCCATCCTAAGCTGAAGTTTGGAAGAAAATCCCCAAATATTTGAAATATTTGATCTTTATCAATGGATTCCACGTAAAACACAAATATGCGAACACAAATTTTACATAGGTGTATATTTTATGCATTTATTATTGTTCATCATGTTTTATGCTGGAAATGCTGAACAGACATTTTCTTTCTTGAAACTCCTGTCAGCAAGAATTCCGCTTGAAAAGTTCAGACTAATGAAACCTCACCCAAGAATACCTTCACTTTCTTACAGAAGACTCCCAAAGAAACCAGGCCCCCCTCAAATCCATATGTGTGACAATTACCTGGCTTCTCAGAGGAAAGACATGATTGAAATAATCAATTTGCATTAACAATAATTATAAGCAGTGCTATTCTCCCTTTAATACAGGTGAGAAATAGGAATTATCCTGAAGAGGGAGGACTGCTCTGCGTAAGTGTAAAAGAGATTGAGGAGATTCTGACCTCCTTATTCATTCATTCATTCAATCGTAATGATTGAGTGCTTACTGCGTGCAGAGCACTGTACTAAGCACGTGGGAGAGTACAATACAACAATAAACAGACCCATTCCCTGCTTAAGCGCTTAATCTGTAATTTCATTTGTTTGTAGTGACATCTGTCTCCTACCCTGTAGACCGAGAGCTCACTGTGGACAGAAAATATCACTGTTTATTGTACTTTCCCAAGCACTTAGTACAGGGCTCTGTACACAGTAAGTGATCAATAAATATGAGTGAATGAAATATCATTTTCCAAAATATGGAGATGGCTCCATTAGTCAACATCTGTGTGTGTCTTTCACATGCAGACATCCTAATCCTCTACTACAGAAGCACAGTGGGAAAAATGTTAGGATGGGGTCTCCATGCTATCAGCCGGGGCATTCATTGCTGAAGAATTGCTTCAAAGGGGAAGAACTCTTCTCTCTCTCTCTTTCTCTTTCCTATTTAAGTGCTTACTATGTGCCAGGCATGGTACTAAGCGCTGGGGAAGAGATAGGATAATAGGGTTGGACACAGTCCCTGACCCAGTGGGGTTCACTGTCTTAATCCCCATTAATTTTAATTTTTCATTTTGAAAGAAATTACTTATGAATTTCCTCAGCTATGAAGTACATACACTAGCAGTTCCCATAATGCAAGTAGACATTTTTGATATTTTTAATAATACAGGCTATTCTGTGCTTTGGGAATTCCTGGAGTGAGGAGGAGGGGAGAAAAGGAAAATTGAGCCAATATTATTGAAAATTATTCCTTAACTAGATAGCATTCCTCATTTCAGTCATTCAGTGGTGTTTATTGAGCACTTACTGTGTATAGAGCACTCTGCCACTTGTCAGCTGTGTGTCTCTGGGCAAGTCACTTAACTTCTCTGTGCCTCAGTTACCTCATCTGTCAAATGGGGATTAAGACTGTGAGCCTCATGTGGGACAACCTGATTACCCTGTATCTACCCCAGCGCTTAGAACAGTGCTCTGCACATAGTAAGTGCTTAACAAATACCAACATTATTATTATTATTATTATTACTTGGAAAAGTACAACACAAGAGTTTATAGATCCAATCCCTGCCCACAAAAAGTTTATAGCCTAGCCATTAAATGCTCATAGCTCACAATAAAGCAGTGATTTGTAGAAACAGAAAAACATAATTCCTGCAGAGAGGAGTTCAGTTGTTCAACTCAGTCATTCATTCAATAGTATTTATTGAGCGCTTACTATGTGCAGAGCACTGTACTAAGGCCTTGGAATGTACAAAACGGCAACAGACAGAGACAGTCTCTGCCCACTGACATGCTTACGGTCTAGTTATTCCAACATTTAGACTGAAGAAGGTGGGATGGGATTACCCAGTTTGATATAAGGGTAAAATATGGAAACAATTATTCGCGGTCTTAGAATAAGGCTTTATTTTTTACCGTCACTAATATGGTCACTTGGAGTTTAATTTTCGGGTGATGATGTATTGCTTACGATTTATAAGAGTGGCATCATTTTACTTTTCTATGGTTTTGAGGGGCAGCTGGGAATTTCTGCCTCAGGTTGAAATCAATCAACCCTATCCATTGAGCACAACCGTGAACCAAACACTAAGATGAGCACTTGCAAGAGTGAGTCAAAAGTAAAAGGTCTCTGCCCAAAAGAGCTTACAAAAGGACAGGCAGGTGTAATAATGAGCCACAGACCCAGAGAACTGTCCACCATTAAATAATGCCAGATAAAAACACCAAGGTTAGCTGCTTAAAATAGAGGAAATCATGGAGTATCAAAGACAAGCTAATGACACGCAACTGGAAACATCAAAACCAACCCAAAAGATTTCCAGAGTCCAACAAGAGCGCTCAGAAAAACTAGGAATCCTCAAGTGGTCTAAAGCACAGCTTCCAGACATCATCAGAGATGATGGCGCAGTGAGAAGCAGCATGGTGTAGTGGATAGAGAACGGGCCTGGGAGTCAGAAAGTCATGGGTTCTAATCCCGCCTTGGCCACTTGTTTGCTGTGTGACCTTGGGCAAGTCACTTCACTCCTCTGGGCCTCAGTTACCTCATCTGTAAATTGGGGATTGAGTCTGTGAGCCCCACATGGGACAGAGACTGTGTCCAACCCGATTTGCTTGTATCATCCCCAGCGCTTAGTACAGTGCCTGAGACATAGTTAAATGCTGAACATATACCATTATTATTATTATTATTACTATGCCAAGTCAAAGTGGCAAGGGTGTTGCCTAAATATCAGTTGGGCGGGCTTGTGAACCAACTTCCCCAAGTGCCTGAAGGGAGATTAAGAATGCTGTCCCCTCCCGCTTGGACTGTGGGTCCCATGGGAGTAGCGAATGTATCAAACTTGATCATTTTGCCTCTATCACAGCATTTAGTACAGTGCTTGGCACAACCTCAATGCTTACCAAACACCAGAATCACTAAAAGAAAAATCATTAAGGAGCAAAATGGTAATGGAATCATGAACAGAATAGTTTTAGACCAGATTAATTTGCTAGCCTTTTAGGATGAGATGAGAAAGTAGTTTATATTTATAACATATATTTGTAATGAGCATGCAATTCACTAAGAAAGTCAAAGGTGTTCAGATATCAACTTCCACAGGACCAGGTCCATTTCTTATCCTGCTTCTGCTGTAAAATGAGTTACATATAACCCTTTCAACATATTCCCTCTGCTCCCACTATTGTACATTACTTTGTATTACCTACATCCCAGTTAGACTGTAAACTGGCAGGGAAGCAAGAGTTATTTGCACACCTACTTGTGCAGAGGACTGTACTAAGTATTTGGGTTATTAGACATGATTGCTGCCCCTCAGGGAGCTTACTATCTGACATAGGAAATAAACACAGATAGAAGGAGTAAGCAGAAGGGATTGTAAACAAGCTGGTACTTAAATACTAGGGTTTGTAAGTCGATACATACAGATATGCTATGGGAGGTTGTGAGCATACAAGTGCATAGGTGGTGCAGAAATAATAATAATAATATTGGTATTTGTTAAGCACTTACTATGTGTCGAGCACTGTTCTAAGCGCTGGGGTAGATACAAGGTAATCAGGTTGTCCCACGTGAGGCTCACAGTTAATCCCCATTTTACAGATGAGGTAACTCAGGCACAGAGAAGTGAAGTGACTTGCCCACAGTTACACAGCTGACAAGTGGCAGAGCAGGGATTCGAACTCATGACCTCTGACTCCCAAGCCCGTGCTCTTTCCACTGAGCCATGCTGCTTCTTGGGGGTGGAGGAGGACATAGTCAAAGGGCAAGTTTTCCTGGAGGTGGTATGATTTCAGAAGGGCTTTGAAGATAGGGAGAGTTGAGGTCTGGCAGATTTGAAGAGGGAGGTGGTCCCTGGATGAGGAAGGATGCAAATCAGAGATCAGAGACACAGTGAATAGGTCAGCTTGTGGAGAATGAAGAACTGAGGTGTAATCTGAGAAGTGAGTGGATAATTAGGAAGGAGAGAGCTGACCGAGCAAGCCAACAGATAGGAGTCTACATTTGATGTGGAGAAGCACAAACAACCTTGAGAGATAGGAAGGAGTCAAGAATGATGTCCAAATTGTGGGCTTCAGAGATTTGGAGGAAAATAATAATGATGATGATGGCATTTGTTAAGCACTTGCTATTTGCTGAGCACTGTGATGAGAAAGTTAGGTGGAGAACAGGATTTGGGAAGGAAGATTAGGAGTAAGGACTTGTGTGTTTTATACCTATTGTCCTGTCCCAAGCTCTTCATACAGTGTACTGCACACTGTCACAGAGTGTCACATCAAGAGTGATCGACAAACCTCCATCTGAGACTTTAAAGGGCCCTTTACATTAAAAAGAAAAGTACTCACTAAATGCTACTGATAATTTTGATCATCCTGGAAGAAATAAAATAATCAGTGATTTTTTTCATATACCTTGAAAAAAAATGCCACATCAAACAATAGATCATTTGATATGAGGTCATGAAGTCACACAAAAATTAATCTGTCTGGACTTACACCTGTTATATGAGTTAGCATGTGTGTGATCAAAAATTGATAATATAAACTGATATACTGAAGAGAGGTATTTAACATTTTATGGGACCAGCAGGACTGGATATGCTCAAATTTCTAGTCATCTGGAAAAAGAAATATATGGCATTCACTGAATTCTCCTGAAAATAAACAATAAATATAGAAAAGAACTGAGAAATTATCCAGCATAGCCTACAGAGGTTAAGAATATGAGTTGAAACAAGGCATTGAGATATACTTAGAATATAAATGTAAAAACAATGCCCCTGAAAGGAATGATATGAGGCAAAGATTTTGAAACTAACGTATTCCATGATTTTTTTTATGGTATTTGTTAAGCCCTGTACTAGGTGCTGGGCTAGATCAAGGTTGAACAAAGACCCTGCCTCGCATAGGAATCAGGGTCATAACCCCTGTTTTACAGATGAGGTAACTGAGGCACAGAGAAATTAAGTGTCTTGTCCAAGGTCACACAGTAGACAGGAGGAGGAGCTGAGACTAGAAGACAGAGCCTTCTGGAACCACTAGGCCATGCTGCTTCTCAATTATGTTATAGTTTAGGTCACCATCTCAACACAGATGACATACCCCTCTGTATTAATTTGAATAATAATAATAACAATAATAGCAGTAGTGGTGGTATCTGTTAAGCACTGTGTGGCAAGTACTGAACTAAGCTTGTATAGATAAAATCAGATCAGACACAGTCCCTGTCCCTCATAGTTCACATAACCCTAACCCTAAGAGGGAGGGAGAACAGGTATTGAATTCCCATTTTACAAATGAGGAAATTGGGGAATAGAGAAGTTAATTGGCTTGCCCAAGGTCACACAACAGGGGCATAGTATAGCGGGGTTAGAACCCAGGAAAAGTAAAATATAACTGAAATTTAATTGTGAGCTTTTCTTTATTCTCCATAGAAAGATACTAGGATTTTTCCCCACTGAAACTGACATAATTTATTCTTGAAATATCAGATGAGCCTGCTTTACCATAACAAGAGCCTATGTTAGTTCTATGATTTCTAAAATGGACCTCTAGTTCTGTTCATTTTCTACTCTAGAATGTCGGAAAAACTTGCTTTGCAAACAAGGTAATAAAGATTCTTTTAGGTATTTAATAGACTTCGCCAAACCACTTTTATGACATTCACAAGGATCTATTAATGTATCAGCCAAGTGGTAAGGGCTGACGATATATTAGTCTAAACCAGGGAAGCCAGTTTCACAATTTAAAGTGTATATTGGCAACACAGAGCTAAATGTTATCGCACAATTCTATTCCCTAGGCAGCACACTGAACTGCACACTGAAGCGAAAGAACAGTTGAAAATGTAATTTAAAAAAACCCAGCACATTCTTTGGAGACTGTCAGAGTGTAGGAGCATCCAAGTATCAGCTTTGAAGCTAAACTAAATTTCTACAATCGCATTTATTGAGCCCTTAACTGTATGCAGAGCACTGCATTAAGCGCTTGAGAGAGTACAATATAACAATCTAGCAGACAGATTCCCTGCCCACAATGAACTTACAGTCCAGAGAAAATGCAGTGCTGTATAACCTTTTATTTGGCTGGTAGTTCTCCACCCTCATCGGAGCCTCAGCAGGCTCCTTGATCAGTAAGCAACAGCATCTTTTCTGGGCCAGATTCAATATTAAATGTCAAGACTAAAATCCCAATTAAGTTCTGAAATGTAGTTTATCTCCTTAACATCAAATAATAATAACAATAATAATAATAATAATGATGGTATTTGTTAAGTGCTTCCTATTTGCAGGTACTGTACTAAGGCCTGGGGTGAATATAAGCAAATCCAATTGGACTCGGGCCCTGTCCCACATGGAGCTCACAGTTTCAACGCCCATTTTACAGATGAGGTAACTGAGGCACAGAGAAGTGAAGTGACTTGTCCAAGATCACACAGCAGACAAGTGGCAAAGCTAGACAGACAAAGCAAGGCTCACTTCTGCACTGCTATGCTGGGGGGCGGATACCAGAGTAGAATGAATGATGGCAGGATGTCTAAACAACTGCTGTATGGAGAACTGAATTTGGTAAACCAAAAGCAAGGAAGACAAAGGAAAGGTTTTAAAGGCTCAGCTAAAGAAACCTAAAGAAAATGAGACACCCCGGTGAAAAAGTGTAACTCCAACATGGCATATTGCTATCAAGAAAGGAATGACTCTTCTTTAGCAAAATGACTCATAAGCAACAAGAGATAAGGAAGTAAAAGAGAAAATGGCACCAGGAGCTGCAAATGTTAAGCACAACCACGCAACAAAAACCAACCATTTTGGTGTGTCCAATGTGGCTGAGACTGTGAGTCTGGCATTGGCTTTCTTTTTCCTCTCACACACACAAATTTCTCAGTCAGTACTGTCTTCTAATATGAGGGACAATTACATAAAGATGAACTCCTCACATTTTTCATGTTTTATTTTTAAGTGCTTACTATCTGTAGAGCACTGTTTTAAACCCTGGGGTTGATAAACATTTTATCATTTGGACACAGTCCCTGTCCTACATGAGGCTCACAGTCTAAGTTGGAGGTAGAATAGTTACTGAATCCCCATAAAGTTGAAGGAATTGAAGCATGGAAAAGTTAAGTGACTTGCCCAAGGTCTCACAGAAGATAATTAGAACCCAGGTCCTTTGACTCCCAGGACCATGCTCTGTCCACGCAGAAAGTATATGCTCCATCCTTAAGATCTTTTCCTAGTACTGATGGGCATATATAATTCAGCTCCTCTCTTTTCATTTTAAATAGAAATCTCCTTCTGAAAGAAAGCTTTTCAAGAAAAATGTCTGTTACCTGTAAGAAAACCTGGGTAAAAAAAAATTTAGGGAGCTTTTTTTTTTTCTAGAATGAAGGGAGACTGGATTGGCAGAATGGTCTGGAGACTACACTAGAAGAGGAAATATCAAGCCAGAAGGCATTTGACTGCAGTCCAGTGGTGGAATGTCTTCCTGTTTGGAACAAAAGCTACTCTGAGAAAAGCAGCTAGGTGAATCTTTAGTAAGATACACTTGATGCATCCCAGTTTGGAAGACGGACCCTAAGAAGGGAAAGCAGAATGAAGTAGCATGGCTAGTGGATAGAGCCCAGAATTGTGAGTCAGAAGGACCTGGGTTCTAATTCTAGCCCCGCCACTTGTCTGCTGTTTGACCTTAGGCAAATCGTTTAACTACTCTGTGCCTCAGTTACCTCATCTGTAAAATGGGGATTAAGACTGGGAGCTCTCTGGGGACATGAACTATGTCCAACCTGAGTAGCTTTTATCTACCCCAGCACTTAATACAGTGTCGGGTACATAGTAAGTGCTTAACAAATACCACTGAATAAAAAAAAGAGGGAAAGGATTATGAAAAGTCACTTCTCCTATAATGTGATTGTTGAGTTCTCAAAGAACTCCATGTTTAAGGAGAATCAATGTGGCCTAATGGGAAGAGCCTGGAATCTGAGTTCTAATGCCTGCTCCTTCTCTTACCTGCTATGTCACCTCGGGCAGGTCACTTAACTTATCTGTTCTTTATCTGTGCCTCAGTTTCATCTGTAAAATGGGAATTAAATTCTGCTTCCCTACAGACTTAGAGTCCCAGGTTGGGCAAAGAGCATGTCAGATTTACTTATCCTTGAGAAGCAGCGTGGCTCAGTGGAAAGAGCCCGAGCTTGGGAGTCAGAGGTCGTGGGTTCTAATCCCAGCTTCGCCACTTGTCAGCTGTGTGACCTTGGGCAAATCACTTAACTTCTCTGGGCCTCAGTTCCCTCATCTGTAAAATGGGGCTGAAGACTGTGAGCCCCACGTGGGACAACCTCATTCCCTTGTATCTCCCCCAGCGCTTAGAACAGTGCTCGGCACATAGTAAGCACTTAACACTAACATTATAATTATTATTATTATTATTGTCCTGTATCTATCAGTGCTTAATGCAGTATTTGGGACATAGCTTCTAGACTGTGAGCCCGTTGTTGGTAGGGATTGTCTCTATTTGTTGCCGAATTTTACTGCCCAAGCACTTAATACAGTGTTCTGCACACAGTAAGCACTCAGTAAATACAACTGAATGAATAGCTAGTTTGGGTTTTTTTTTTTAAAGTGTATTAGTTAAGCACATACTAGGCCCTTTACTAAATACTGGGATAGATACAAGATAATCAGGTTGGACACAGTCCATGTCCCACATGGGGCTCACAGTCTTAATCCCTGTTTTACAGATGAGGTAACTGAAGCACAGAGATTTAAGAGATTGCCCAAGGTCACACAGCAGAGGAGTAATGGATCCTGGGATTACAACCCAGGTCTTTCTGACTTACAGGCCTGTACTACATCCACTAGGCTGTGTTTCTTTTCACGCTTAAAAAATACCACAATTATTATAATTAGTATTAATTCATATTGTAGGACTTGTGCTTTGACCAACTGACGCATATGCTCACAAGTTCTTCTGAAGTTGATATATTTGCTCCTTTACTTTTCAAAATTCTCATTCTTCATTGTTCCTAAAAGCAGTCATTACATTTTTGTTTTATTGGGGTGTACAGGCCAAGTCACTTGGCTCCACTTAACTGATGAGGAAATGTACACACAGAGAAGTAAAGATAGCTCTTGGGTGTGGAGCCTCATGTGGGAAAAGGACTGTGTCTGATCTATCATGTGTACACCCCAGTCCTGAGCTCAGTGCTTGACACATGATAAATCCTAGTAAATACCAGAATTATGATAGGGACATACTGAAATTCAAGACAGATTTCTGTTTGTAATACGCTTTCAATTGAATTTGTACACTAAAAATGATAGTTCTAAATAAAGACAGCTTTTTCTTAAGCCAGTTCTCAATTTTGACAAGACCTACTGCAGCTCTAGCTAAGGCTGAGGGGATAAAATAATTAAAATTAAAATTAAATTAAATATATATTCAGATTAATTATATCATCTCCTCTCACCTCTGGGTGTTTCCAGAGAATTTCTCTGTCTAGGGCGGAGAACAAACCTTGTGAAGAAGAGTTACAAAAGAATTTACTATCTAGTCCCTATATTCTTCTCTTTATTTACACACCAGGAGTATCTCAGTGACTTCAATTTATGTTGCTTATTAAATGTGTGGGTTCAACAAAAACAACAGAAATTAGTTTCTGACTGTTTCTGGAAACATGCCCCATATATTTTAAGAATATTTTTGAGGTAATAGCTTAATGAGTTAAAAATGAATACCCAAATTCTTAACTAAAATTAAAAAAAACTTTAAAGTTCTTTATACACCCAATCTTTAAATGACTGTGGTTTGTCAGTGCCATCCATATATTTCCGACATTTCCATTCCCACTTTACTATTTCACTTTCAACCAATTTTTTTTAAAGTCCTAAATCAGACTGCTACTTTCAAACAGAGATGAAATCAGGAATTATACTGACAGAAGGAAACTAAAATTCCACTGATTCATCTCACTGAATCTTGTAATAATTTACATTTATATATTTTTATACTCCTGCAGAGACTCTAGATTTGTAAGCTCCTCCTGAGGACTGTAAGCTCCTTGTGGGCAGGGAAGATGTCTATCAGCTCTGTTGTGATATACTCTCCCGAACACTTACTACAGTGCCCTGCACACAGTAAGCACGCAATAAAAACCACTGATTGATGTGATACAATGAATCTATACATTGTAATTATTTTTACCCTCAGCTTTAACTCTAGGGTTGCAGTACCACTTGGTGAAATTGAGAATTGGTTTAGGAAAAAGCTATTATTATTTAGAACTGTCATTTCTAGTGTACAAATTCAACGGAATCACCATGTAATGTACTTCTGTAAATTGCTCTCTCCAGACAATAGACTCCGACACTACCTGTCAACGGCAAACCGACACATCATGTGGAGGTATTTCTGAGGTGCAATATTATTTCTACAAAACAGACCACTTTGGAACTGGTATCCTCGAACAGACTAATGAAGGAGAAAGGGAAACAGGAAGAGAAGCAGACAGTTGGATTACACAGTCCTGGGTGTATTCATGATGAACAGACTTCAAAAGATTCCAAGGCTTACCAGACCTTCCATGAGTTCTGATATAAAGTTTGGGTGTCAATTCTTATAACATCAGATTGTTTTGATTTCAGTTATGTTCAATATTCTCATCCACACTGAAACCACAAAAAGGTCTAACCTTTTGTTAAGATTCAAAAGAAAAAATTAGGTGACTTTCAAGTTTAAAGTCGAAAGTTAGCCCTTCTTTTATTATTTTATTTGAAAAATTATAACAATCACTTCTTTCTACTACTTAACACAATCCCTACCCCACACATTTGAATTAAAGGCAAAACAGATTATGTTCTTGAGTGCATTTAGGTAGAGGAAATCGGGATGTTAATGTCAACCAGATCTGTAAATATTAGTTGTGCATTATCCTTGGTTACTGTGAAACTTCAGAGATGCAATGGGAGACAGAGACAGAGAGCAGGAGACAGAATAAAACAGAGGAAGATGGAGAGGGAAAAGAGAGAGGGTGACAGAGAAAGACAGAGAGAGGGAGACAGAGAGAAAAAGGGACAGACTGTATATATAGAAGTATGGGGTCTGTGTTTCCCACTGTCAAATGAAATAAACACTTTAATTTTAAACACCCTGTGTCAATCAGCCGTTCCTCTAAAATCATCATGGAGTCACTTAGACCTCAACATTCCCATTCCCCTCACAGGCATGTCTGAGGACCTATACCAAGCTTTTTACTACTGAAAACCTCCATTAATGGATCCTAGCCTTATTATAAATTACAGCTGAGAAAAGAAACCCCCATAGCTTTCTTTAACCCAAAAACCAGAAGAAAAATCTTGCTGAACCTCTCTCAGCAAGTTTCTGAGAAGTGAAAAGTTGCATTTCTCTAGGAGAAAAGATAAAATGGGTGCAAAATTGGTAAACACCAGTAAAATCTTCAGTACGGTTACCACAAGAATTCATGGATTGCAAATCGAGATCACTGAGAACCAATTCTACTCAGGATGATTTGATTTACGAATGTGTAGCAGGACAGGTGTGCTAACTAACATCCAATATATGTGACATCACATAGGGCTCTGCAAAAAGGTATGGATTTTGGTGATTTCAAATCTGAATTTTATGCTTTATACGCAGACATGGAGATTCCCTTGAGTGGTTCTCTGGAGGGAATGGCAGAAATCAATCACATAAACGGGATTGTGCTTCCAACAGACAGTTACCTTCACTGACTAGCAGATGGGACCTGCAGTTTGTGGATTTATAGAACTGTCTTAACTCATTGTCCTCAAACTGGTCCCCGTTCACTCAATCTCTGGAAAGCTGCCATCCCACATTCTTTATTGCTGATGCCAATGCATATTTTGAAAAGACTGAAAAGATGCAGTTCTTGCCAAACAACAATATTCATTTTCCTCTTAAAGGCAAGCCACCATGGGCTTCTCTAATAAAAGAGCAATAACCTATACTGTGTCCTATGACAACTGCGTGTTGAAAGACGATCCTCCAGAGATACAAAATATGGAAGAAGATCTGGTTCTCCTGAACATTAGATTTCTGGGATTTTCCCAATAGTTTCAAAAGCATTCCAGATGAATAGTACTTGTAATTTGAACCATTTTGTCTCCATTTTTCACTTTCTTTCCCCAACTGGCTTGTCTCATTTCTTAGCAGATAGGTAATGTTCCTAATGAAATATCAAGGTTTCACTTTAGAGAATATTCAAAAAAGTTGTTCTTTATATGTTAATTATGATATTTTTGCTCTTCACCCCTGTTAGATTTGTAAACTACCCCAGGACAAGAACCTTGAATTATTTTGCCCATTCTCATTAGGGCCTATTATATTTGGTAATAATAATAATAATAATGTTGGCATTTGTTAAGCGCTTACTACGTGCAGAGCACTGTTCTAAGCGCTGGGATAGATACAGGGGAATGAGTTTGTCCCACATGAGGCTCACAGTCTTCATCCCCATTTTACAGATGAGGGAATTGAGGCACAGAGAAGCAAAGTGACTTGCCCACAGTCACACAGCTGACAATAGGCACTCAGATACTGTTGGTAATGAAGATATCCTCATTTTTAGAGCCAAATGTGGTAAACACAGGCAGGAATAGCAAAGATATAAAAATCTCATTTTGCAATTAATTTCAGCCTCCTCCCAGTTTTCCTCCTCCTCCGCCCAGTTATCTTTGCAAAAACCTACATTAAATAAAATCCATGTATGCATGGTATCTGAAAGTGTACATACACACATGCATAATTATTTATGATCCCTCTTAATAAGTCTGCACATATGTGGTTTCAGAAGTGTTTCAAAATTTCTGAGAAGCAGCATGGCCTAGTGGAAAGAGCACAGGCCTGGGAGTCAGAGGATCTGGGTTCTAATCCCAGCTCCATCACTTGTCTTCTGTGTGCTCTTGGGCAAATAACTTTACTTTTCTGGGCTTCAGTTACCTTATCCATAAAATGAGGTTAAGACTGTGAGCCCCAAGTGGACGTGGACTGTGTCCAGCGTGATGAACTGGTATTTATCCCAGCACTTATATAGTGCCTGGCTGATAGTAAACACTTAAGTGTCATTAAAAAACAATTCTCCAACAGCATTCTAGTCAAAACCTGTGCAATGGTGGAACTCAAAGCACTTTACAAAAAATTCCTGCACCTAGCTCACCAGCAGCATGAGTAATCGGTTTAATTTTTTTCTCTTCTCGTGGTAGCTGTAGTGACGATCAGCGTAATTATAATAATAATGTTGGTATTTGTTAAGCGCTTACTATGTGCCAAGCACTGTTCTAAGCGCTGGGGTAGACATAGGGGAATCAGGTTGTCCCACGTGGGGCTCCCAGTCTTAATCCCCATTTTGCAGATGAGGGAACTGAGGCACAGAGAAGTTAAGTGACTTGCCCACAGTCACACAGCCGACAAGTGGCAGAGCTGGGATTTGAACTCATGAGCCCTGACTCCAAAGCCCGTGCTCTTTCCACTGAGCCACGCTGCTTCTCCATACTATAATACCCAAATGTCAGGCACTAAGAGAGTAAAGGGGATAAAGAAGCTTGAATCCTCAACAAACTATGGAAATACTCCCTAAATCATCAAAACATGAGAACCTGTGTATGAGAGACTAGCGCTTAGAAGAATGCCTGGCACATAGTGCTTACCATCATAAAAAAATTCAATATCGATACAAAATGCATAAAAGAAGATTGTCATCCTCTTAAACTACATTATTCCATGATTTCTGTCTTCCATATTGTGTTTTCCATTGTAGTGCCTGTGAAGCAAACAAAAAAACCTGACCTAATGGAAAGAGCCTGGGAATTAGAGAACATGGATTCTAATCCCACCTCTGCCACTTCACTGCTGTGAGATCTTGGGCAAATCCCTTAACTTCCCTATGCCACAGTTTGCTCATCTGTAAAATGGGGATTAAATCCTACTCCCTCCTACTTGGACTGTGAGCCCCATGTGGGATAGGGACTGGGTCCAACCTAATTATTCTGTAGGCACCCCAGCACTTAGTACAGAGTAAGCGCTTAAGTGCCATAATTATAATCCCATCTGGGATGAGTCAGATTCAGTCATTCAATCTGGTCCAGGGCTGGGGGTGGATTTCTTAACAGAAATAATAATAATGCTGGTATTTGTTAAACGCTTACTATGTGTTTACTTACTTACTTTACTTACTGTTCTAAGTGCTGGGGTAGATACAAGGTAGTTAGGTTGTCCCACATGGGGCTCACAGTCTTAATCCCGATTTTACAGATGAGGTAACTGAGGCACAGAGAAGTTAAGTGACTTGCCCACGGTCACACAGCTGACAAGTGGCGGAGTCAGGATTAGAAGTCCGTGATTAGACTGTAAGCCCGTCAAAGGGCAGGGACTGTCTCTATCTGTTACCGATTGGTACATTCCAAGCGCTTAGTACAGTGCTCTGCACATAGTAAGCGCTCAATAAATACTACTGAATGAATGAATAAACCCATGACCTCTGACTCCCAAGCCCAGGCTCTTGCCACTAGGCCACGCTGCTTCTCTGTAATACTCCAATAATCAGGAGCTACCTAACTGCTGAAACAATGAGTTTCCCAAAAGCCCCAGAAACACATAATTGGCTAGAGTCAATCCTATATATCCAGAGTAGAAAAAAAGGACTTTCATTTCTATGCGCCTCCGTGTTAATTCATCAAATTGTATAAGGTGTTTTCGAAAGTGCTTTGAAGGAGTTTGTGATTCTATGTGTTTTAATCAAAACCCCAATAAAGAAACCATCAAATGCATTTATTATTAAAATAAATTTCCTTTAAAATTCTCATCTTAGCTTATTAAGAAATATAATAATACTTTTGCAGCTTAGTATG
Organism: Ornithorhynchus anatinus; assembly: GCF_004115215.2. Lineage (NCBI taxonomy): Eukaryota > Metazoa > Chordata > Mammalia > Monotremata > Ornithorhynchidae > Ornithorhynchus > Ornithorhynchus anatinus. Next base: position 35,683,937 of record NC_041739.1, read on the forward strand.
CAAGAATTAGATTGCTTGACCTCTCTTTTAATGACTTAATTAGCTGTTCTAAAGCCCAGCTGGGCCTCCGCTGACAACATAGCTAGATATTTCAATCAGGCAGTGTTACGAAGAATAAGTAATAAACGCTACCTTGTCGCCACACAGTCCCGAACCAGAGTGCATGCTGGTAATGCTAAATTTGATCAGTGTGCCTCATATTTCAATTAGTCGTGGTCTGAATCACTAAAACTGTGTAATGTGTGTGAATTCCTGATATCAGATACAGAGTTACAGGCTCCCACAGTCCGAACCCACTGAGTTTGCTTTTATTAGCTGCCAATTAATGGGCCAAATCTGCATCGCCTCTAAAATGTATAACCGCTATTCCAGATGCATTCACAGCTTCTCCTCTACTGTACACAATCAGATCCATATCACCGTCGCAAGTCAAACAGCTGCAAACTGTATTCTGTCTAGAGAACTCAAAAACCCTTCCACACAGAAGCTTTTTTTTTTAACCTCTTAGAAGTTCCTTTCAGAGCCAGCAGCACTAGTCATTTTGCGACAATGAGCGATTTAATACAGAGAGCGAGAAATCTACACCAAGGTAACCTCCTGGGATGTGCTAGGTTTTCAAACGAATGAAACCCTATCACTTGGCACAACACGAGGGCGGGCAAAGCCACTTCTCCCGAGCAAGACTAAGAAAATATAAACATATAAAACCCGACCTTTGTTGAAAGTTAACCCAATGAAGCCTAGGTGGCCATTAAAATAATATGGGGCTCCCAAACCTTCACATGTTGACATACAAATTCTGTGCATTTCTGAAATGCCCACAGGTCTTAGCTGTGAACCTACAAAAAAGGACTGCTGGTATCACTCCCCCTGACCAAGGAATGGTTTAGCCTGTACCTCCAGATTTTGAGACATTATTTTTAGGACCCACTCTGTTTCAGTTACATGATATGTCAGGAAATTTTCATACGATAACATTTAGGCACAAAGCATAGTTCCTTTTGGTATTGTTGATGTCACAGTATAAGGCCTTATGGACTCCTTTTTTAAAAAAAAAGAAGTATAGTTTTAGAAAAGTTTAACATATTAAAAATATTCAGGACAGTATCTAAAAGATATTTTGAAAACCTGATCTTTAAAAGTGTTATCTAAGGCCAGAACAGGACAACTTGATTCTTTATTTTCCCTCCTCACCCTCTGGGGAAAAAAAATAATATATGCTGTTTTGTTTTTTTTATTCCAGAGGGGTATTATTAGATAAAAGAGTTCACCCAGAGAAGTACCTCAACTGTGTGTTCAGGAGTGTGAAAAAACACTTCACCAGCAATAATGCACAGCAGTTAAAAATGCTGTACCAGTATAATACAAACTGCTGTCATGGCTATTTAAAGACAATAAAACCCTATTTCATAAAACTCAACTGCTAATAACCAACATTCTTTCTAACTGCTTAAATACTATAGTAAGACTTGTAATGCCACTGTGAAATCATAAGCTAGTACTTCAAAGGTGTTGTATCTGTTACAAATTTAATCTTCACTGCTTTGTCACAACTGATTTCACCCTTGCAACTTTGAGATGCAGCATAACAGCAATTTTGTTGCCCTAGACAACTTCAACCAAAGTGTTAAATACCTGTCTGATGCCCAAGAATGATCACAGTAAAATTGCCTAGGGACTTGCCATTACAGCAAACCTGAAAATCTACAGTGATTCTGTTCTAGATACTAAATAGCTGAAATGACACCCCAAAATACTAAAGGCTTTTACAACATAAACAAATTAAAGGTGTTTTAATAAGATTAAATAGAAATATTATGCTGCATTAAAAGAATACATGTCATCCATTTTTTGTTACCATAAATCAAATTTTTTTCTTCAAATCATAGGGCTAAGGATTTAGTGAATATGTTGTAGATATTACTTTGGAATTGTACTTTCCAAGCATTTAGTACAGTGTTCTACACACAGTGAGCGATCAATAAATAGGATTGAATAAATGAATGAATTACCCTGAATTCACTGCTACCATAGAAAAGATGTGTAAATCATTTTATGGATTAGTAATAAAGCACTCTAAGCATATTTCTTTGTAGTCATAGAGTAGGATAATCACTGAATATTGCATATTATCTAAATCATTTTCTATACACAGAGGCATTTTTCAAATTTTCAGAATCATAGAAAACTGGAAAAATGATAGCAAATCAGAAGACCACCAGTAGTTTCTGTTCCAATCATGAATTTCTCCCTATATAGGCACCAATGGATCCTGAAAAAATACTTTCATGGTGTATGCTTTCAAACAACCCAGATAAGTATTCCATATATATGTGAATAGATATATAGAAATACCTATGTGTATACATACACCTTTCTTCATATATGTAAATAAGCATGATATATATGATATATAGCATTATCATTTGTGACATATACATGCATATGCACACCCATATACGAATACATAAAGCAATTAAATATATAAAATCACACACAAATCACTTGTGCTTGAACACAAGCCATTAATTAATGTACGATTCATCCCTGTGAGTGGTTGGGCCGAACAGAATCTTTTTTCCATAATTAAATCAATCAACAGCGAGCAATTTAGACCAGCGCTCAGAGCTTAGAACAGTGCTTGACACATAGTAAGTGCTTAACAAATACCATCATCATTATTATTATTGAGTATTTATTTGTGTTGAGCTTTGAACTGATCACTTGGAAAAGTACATTAGAGTTAGTAAAAAACCTAAATGCTTACTACGTAATAATAATAATGTTGGTATTTGTTAAGCGCTTACTATGTGCCGAGCACTGTTCTAAGCGCTGGGGTAGACACAGGGGAATCAGGTTGTCCCACGTGGGGCTCACAGTCTTAATCCCCATTTTACAGATGAGGGAACTGAGGCACAGAGAAGTTAAGTGACTTGCCCAAAGTCACACAGCAGACAAGTGGCCGAGCCAGGATTCGAACCCATGAACTCTGACTCCAAAGCCCGTGCTCTTTCCACTGAACCACGCTGCTTCTCTACTACGTGGCCAGACATTGTTCTAAGAGCTGGGGTGGATTAAAGCAAGTTAGGTTGGACACAGTCCCTGTACCACGTGGGGCTCAAAGTCTAAATCCCCATTTTAAAGGTGAGGTAACTGAGCCACAGAGAAGAGACTTGTACAAGGTCACACAACAGACAAGAGGCAGAACCGGGATTAGAATCCATGAACTTCTGACTCCCAGGCCACTATCCACTACACTGTGCTATTTCCCTAGCAATGATCCCTGTCTTCAAGAAGCTTACAGTATAGAAAGGGAGACAAACACTAAAATAAATTACAGATAAGGGAAAACAACTGAAATTAAAGATATGTATGTAAATGCTTCCAGTTACTCAGCCAGTCAATTGCATTTATTGTGCACTTACTGTGTTCAGAATACTGTACTAAATGCTTCAGAGAGTACAGTATAACAGTCACATTCCCTGCCTACAGTGAGTTTACAGTCTAGAGTGGGAGACAGAAATTAATATAAATAAATTACCAATATAGGCATAAGTGCTGTGGGTCTGGGAGGGGGATGAATAAAGGGAGCAAGTTAGGGTGATGCAGAAGGGAGTCAGAGAAGAGGAATGGAGGGCTTAATCAGGGAAGGCCTCTTGGAGGAGACGTACCTTTAATAAGGCTTTGAAGGCAGGGAGAGTAATTGTCTGTGGGATATGAGGAGGGCAGGTGTTCCAGGCCAGAGGCAGGATGTAGGCAAGAGGTTGGCAGTGAGATAGATGAGATAGAGGTACGGTGAGAAGTTTAGTATTAGAGGAGCAAAGTGTGCGGGCTGGAATGTGGGAAGAGAGTATTCAGGTGAGGTAGGAGGGAGCAAGGTGATGGAATGCCTTAAAGCCAATGGTGTGGAGTTTCTCTATCCTGTGGAGGTGGATGAGCAATGACTGGAGGTTCTTGAGGAGAGGGGAAACATGACCTGAACATTTCTGCAGAAAAATGACCCGGGAAAAAGTGAAGTATAAACTGGAGTGGAGAGAGACAGGAGTTTGAGAGGTCAGCAAAGAGGCTGATACAGTAATCAAGCCGGGATAGGATAAATGAGTACTTTAGTGCTTAGATGACAGGGCAGAACTGAAGTGGCAGTACCGGTGAGGAAGTGAAAGTTAAAACAGGGTAGGCCTCTTGGAGAAGATACAATTTTAGAAGGGTTTTAAGATGGGGAGTGTAGCGGTCTGCTGGATGTAAAGAAAGAGGGAATTCCAATCAATCAATCATTGAGGTAGGAGGGGGCAAAGTGATCGATTGCTTTAAAGTTAATGGAAAGGAATTTCAGTTTAATATGGAGGTGAATGGGCAACCACTAGTGGTTTCTGAGTGGGGAGATATGAACTGAATGTTTTTTAGAAAAATGATCCAGTCAGCAGAGTGAAATATTGCCTGAAGTGGTGAGAGACGGGAGGTAGGTAGGTTCCAGGCAGGAGGGATAGGGTGAGCGAAAAGTCAACTGAGATGAAAATGAGGCACAGTGAGTAGCTTGGCTTGAGATAATTATAATAATAATGGCATTTGTTAAGCACTTACTTTGTGTCAAGCTCCATTCCAAGTGCTGGGGAAGATACAAGTTACTCAGGTCAGACACAGTCCCTGTCTCCCAGGGGGCACAAAGTCTAAAAAGGAGGGGGACAGGTATTGAATCCCCATTTTACAGATGAGGTAACTGAGGCACAGAGAAGTGAAATGGCTTGTCCAAGGTCACACAGCAGACATGTGGCAGAGCTGGGTTTAGAACCCAGGTCCTCTGGCTCTCAGGCCCAGGCTCTTTCCACTAGGTCCTGCTGAATGAAGAGCACAGGCTGAATTGTACTGGAAGAAAAGTCAGGGTAAGTAATGGGAGAGTTGATTGAGTGCCTTAAAGCTGCACTGTAGCCATGTAGTGATAGTATGCAACTTCTTGTACTTCCTTGTGCAACATAGATAAGTAGAGTTCCTCAAAAGAGCTGCTCGGAGCTCAGTGCTGGCAAATGAGGTTACATCCTTCACAACAACTGAGAGAGATCAATATTCTGCCATTTACGTGCACAGAGATGAAAGGAGAGGACGCAGAATATCATACTATCATCTGGCTATGCATTAATTTGCTTTCCAGGAACGTGACGGGTTGCACTGAGTCTCTCCATCGCAATCAAAGACATTTATTAGCACTTTCTCTGTGCAGAGCACTGTACTAAGTGATTGGGAGTGTACGATGCAGTAGAGCTGGTAAGAGCATGGCCTTGGGGATAGAGCACGGACCTGGGAGTCAGAAGGACCTAGGTCCTAATCCCGGCTCTGCCACCTGTCCGTGTTGGTGACCCTCTCTTCTCTGTGCCTCAGCTACCTCATCTGTAAAATGGGGATTGAGACTGGGAGCCCCATGTGGAATATGCAGTGTGTCCAACCTGATTAGACTGTATCTTCCCCATTGCTTGGTACAGTGTCTGGCACAAAGTGCTAAATGAATAAAATAAAAATAAATGGAAAAAAGATTCCTGCCCACAAAGAGTTTATAATCTAGAGGGGGAAGAGGCATCAAAATAAATTATATAGAGGAAATGGGAGAGTATAAGGATATGACCCTAAGTGTTGTGGGGCTGAGAGTGGGGGTGAATATCAAGTGCTTAAGGAATACCGATCCTTGGCTAGGCAGTGCTGAAGGAAGGAAACACTGAAGAAATAAAAGTCAGGGAAGGCCAAGTCAGGAAGGCCTCTTATAGGAGATGTGATTTTTGGAAGGTTTTGAAGGTCGGTAGAATGGTGGACCATCAGCTGTGAAAGGAGAAGTTCCAGGACATAAGAAGGATGCAGGCAGAGGATTGGCAGTGAAATAGATGACACCAAGGTACAGAGAGTAGGTTGGCATTAGAGGAGCAAAGTGTGCAGGGTGGGTTGATTGGGGAGATCCATAAGGCAAGGTAGGTATGGGAAGCAGCATGGCTCAGTGGAAAGAGCCCGGGCTTCGGAGTCAGAGGTCATGGGTTCGAATCTCAGCTCTGCCACTTGTCAGCTGTGTGACTGTGGGCAAGTCACTTAACTTCTCTGTGCTTCAGTTACCCATCTGTAAAATGGGGATTAGCTGTGAGCCTCACATGGGACAACCTGATTACCCTGTATCTACCCCAGCGCTTAGAAGAGTGCTCTGCACATAGAAAGCGCTTAACAAATACAAAATTATTATTATTATTATTAGGTGCAGGAGAGAAGACTGTCTTAAAGCTGATAATGATAGTTATGGTATTTGTTAAGCACTTACTATGCTCCAAGCATTGGCGCTACAAGAGTAGATACAAGATAATCAGGTCCCACATGGGGCTTACAGTCTTAATAGGGGGGAGAATAGGAAATTAATCCCCATTCTACAGATGAGAGAACTGAGGCACAGAGAAAGTTAATGACTTGAGAAGCAGCGTGGCTCAGTGGAAAGAGCCCGGGCTTGGGAGTCAGAGGTCATGGGTTCGAATCCTGGCTCTGCCACTTGTCAGCCGTGTACTGTGGGCAAGTCACTTCACTTCTCTGTGCCTCAGTTACCTCATCTGTAAAATGGGGATAAAGACTGTGAGCCTCACCTGGGACAAACTGATTACCTTGTATCTACCCCAGTGCTTAGAACAGTGCTCTGCACATAGTAAGCGCTTAACAAATACCAATATTATTATTATTACTTGTCCAAAGTCGCACAGCAGATGTGACAGAGCTGAGATTAGAATGCATGTCCTCTGATGCCCAGTTCTGTGCTCTGTTGAGGTGGGATAGGATAAGTGCTTGGCAGGATGAAGAGGCAACGCTAGGAGACAGGTGAAGTTTCTGACCACTGGTTCTACACTCTTTTCTAGTGCTCTCCTTACTGGACTTACTTTCATCACCCAGTACTGGCCAGCACACAAACTAATCCATTGCTCATCACAACCTTCCACCAGGCCAGAGTTCTCCCTTGAAAATCCTCACGAAAACCTCCCTTCTCCAGCAGTTCTACCCCAATTAATTTCGACCAGATCCTAGTGGGACATTCCAAAAACCATCCTTAGTATTGACTGTGTCCACTGATTTGCATACTCCATTTGTTTTGGTTTTGCATACTACTGCTGCTAACAATTTTCTCCACAGTAGTCCATTTCCCATTTTATGGATAAAATTTACATCTGTCTCCAGTAGATTAAAAGCTCTTCTAGAGCTGAGATTGTGTCTTTTACTTTTCCTGTACTCCCTCAAGCACTATGCTGCTTTACATCCACTAAGCTCTCGATAAATACTATTGATCGAATGCATTCTGAAGAGAAGATCTCTGGGAGATCTCTATAGTGGGAGACAATACTCCGCTCTATAAGATACTCCTGATGGCAACTGAAAGAATTTAAATCTGTAAAGGTGTCCAGGTGTTTTGCTGATGAAGATTTTAGATCACCTTGGAGGCAATTGCTAATCTCTGTGGGTTTTATTTAGATCTATGGCCTGGATACAATGAATAAATTTAAGCACCTGGAGATGTATGAGGTAAAAGTACTAGATGCTAAAATCGTGTATGGCATGAACTCCTCGTTCTGAGCAGGAAGAAAAGTCGCCCAACAATGCTTACAGCAGGATCTCCCTCCTGTCATCGATTAGTCAATGATTTTTATTAACTGACTGTGTGCAAAGCACTGCACTAAAACCTTGGGAAAGTACAATCCAATACAGTTGGTAAACACAATCCCTGTCCGCATAGATCTTACAGTCGAGGGTAGGAGGTAGACATTAAAATGAATTACAGATAGAGGAAATAGTAGAGAATTAGGATATGTACATAAAACCTGTGGGGCTGGAATGAATATCAAAGTGGTTAAGTGCATAGTCAACACAGAGGTGACGGAGTATAAGGGAAATGAGGACTTAATCAGGGAAGTCTCCTCGGAGGAGATGTGATTTTAGCGGGATTTGAAGTTGGGGAGAGTGGTGGATTGCAGGGTACAACAATCCACGACTATCATATTTGCCACTGGTTCACAGGACAGAATATTGAAAAGTCCACCAAACTAGAACAGGATGAAAAATTGTTATTGCTTACCAGCATTACAATCCTGCAATACTGAATTTAATGAGCTTCAAAATACTGACGACATGAACAAAGCATCCCTTTCTCATTTTCAAAAATTTACCATAGAAACCATTGTAATTAATTGTATATATAACATGTCTGTATTCTTTAGCATATTGACAATGCTAGATTTTTTTTTCATTTTTCAGAAACGTTCAGAATTTGATTACCCTATGAAAAATACTTACTATGAAAACCATTAAACAATTTATATTATGGTGACAATATGTTTTCACTTTTACATAAATAGAAGCTAATGGGAACAATTATCACCCTAATTTATTATCGCTCTTACAAATAATATATCCTTTTTGGATCCTCCAATATACATATAAAATATCAATGACTAAACAAATCAGATTATTACACATTTCTGTTGTGAAAAATTATTAACAAGCATAGATTTCAGATAGAATTGGAAACACCAAATTATAAACTTAGAGATAAAAAAGCTAGAAAAAAGTAGGAATCATCTTTGTCAAAAACAGCTGTTGAGTTCTGGTTATAATTACAATTTTAAAAATCAAATATTGTAATACATTGAATTTTCAACCATCATTGCCTGCAAAGATCTGCTATCTTTGGGAAGGGTTTCCTAATGAAAACATTTCAGATGTTTTATACAGACCTATATTCTAAGTTTAGACACCCTTTAAAATATGTTCAATTAAAAAAACTACCACACACACAGGACAGGTGCCCTTTTTAAAAGCACTCATGTGATCGTATCCTGATAGTCAAGAATTAAGGTGCTCTCCCTAAATCATGAAAATATGACTAAATTACACTTCCCACAAGTCCTTCTCTATGTCCCCATTCGCATATTCCAACAGTCCATTTTTGAGGGCTTCTATTGATGAGTGGGGATGCATGGATGAATCTCTTCAGTACCACACATGTGAATATACTTGTATGCAATCCTTCATAATACATTACAATGTAAGGCTGAATTGACATCATAATGGTAAATACACCTGAAACAATGATCATAGCAACACTAGTGACATTTCTTTGAGTGTGAAAGGTAATCTGCATCTTAAGATGATGGTCTATAAAACTGAAACAGATTCCTATTCAAATAAAAGCCATATAACCATGTGCAGGCTGCACAGTGATTTGAAGACTCTTTTCTCAGATTTGTACCTATAAAATCATTCAGCACAGACTGAGTTCTAAGAGGAAAATCATCTTGAAGATTGGGCACCTTGCATTTTTAAGGTCATCCTTCTTTGTCTTTGACACTAAGAACATTCATTTTAATGCAGCCAGTTGACTATTTTAGCACAGGGAAAGCATTTAAAATGTAAATAAAGAATTGAGTCTGAAACTATTCCATTTTTCCTACTTGATGTAGACATTTTTTTAAAAAAAACATAAAATGCGCTTTTCCCCCCTTTTGGTTGATTAGAAATTTTTGTCAGCAAATAGAAAATTATTTAAAGTAGTATGCATTCATTATGAAAATCTGCATATGTATCCAAAATCTGAAACGATAATGTCGTTCTAAACAATATGTAAGTATTCTGATTCCTGAATGGCATACAGTAAGGTTTCCTATTTAAATTGTTCCCAATATATACAGAATGGTGCTTTTGAAGTAATCCTTTGTAATATAATAGAATACACTTGGTCAGATATCTGGGTTTTTAACTGTGGTGTAATAAAAGGTGCTTAAAATGTTGCCTCAGGCAATGAAAGCGGGATTTGACTTCTTGAAGAAAACCAAAGAAAAATAAAAAATTTCCCACACTCCAGAATCGTGTCATTAATTTTATTATAGACAGCTAGACACGTACCTAGGTTTTCTTGAAATAAGTGTGGTTGGACCATATGGTCAATTCAAGGTAATTTCAATAACTAAAGTGTTTTAGATATTTAAATAAAATTAGACAGATTTTGTAACAAGTGATTTTGGTGTACATCAGCTAATTATCTGATGTTTTTTCTTACTTAAAAACTCTGATATATTTGTGGCACTTTTATGTTACCTATCTACAAATTAAATTTTCTTTCATAGTCAATATTTTGTTTTTACTTTAGCATTGATTCTTACGTTTTTTAATTTGGGGCAAGAAAAGAACTTGGAACATAAATCATATTTAGGCTTCACATGTTTATTTAGAAACATTACCGGTCCTCATCGGCTGGGGTATATTAATCCGTATTTGGGCTAAATTTAATTCTATATTCAGTTTTATTGATACAATCACAATAGTAATACCTAAGAACACTAGTTACTAATCGTATTTAGTAGCCGCCGTGCATTTGGAATGCCCCTTTTTAATGGGAAGCGATGTAACGGAAGAGTTTTGTGGAAAAAAAAAAGGAGACGAAGATCAGTTTCAAATATAGCATGACAATAAAAAACAATGGTGAAAATGTAACAAAAAAAACCCTCTAATTTTATTACCCAATGGAAACGATTTCCTTACCAAATAAATGTTGTCAGTCCATTAGCTACTGAAGTATAGCAGAGATATAATGTGCTAATCTCTCGCACATAACATATTTTATGCATGTAAGCTTTGTTTAACAAAATTACTTTTCCCAAGGCAATAAATATACCCAAGAAGAATTTAGGAAAGAAGCACGGCCTCTTTACCATACAGTACGTTCACTTACATCATAAATGAGGTGTGACCAGCAGAAGGCACTGTTACAATAGCATACTGTATATGCTACTGCTCATTTACAAACTGGTTTGAAATTGAGATTAGAGTTTTGCTAACTTTTCACAATACCACTATTGTTTTCCCTAGGCACTTAATTCCCAGGCTCTCCTGTCAATGTAAAGAATTTCCTAGAAGGAGTAAAGAGTCTTCGGAGACTGCTCTCTTTGTATCGCTCTCTTCCCAAAGTTAGCCTCTTCAACTTTTATTACCTTTCCTTTTAAAACTTGTGAAATTCATAAGAGAATCTTGTATTCACACTTACCATGTTTAACACAGCATTGGATGAGTTGAGTTCTCCTGAGCCAGGATTCATACACTGGAGGAGGTAGGTATTACCTCCTCAGTAGTTTAGCCTACATAATTCACTTCAAAACAAGCTTCTAGCATCATTCTTATTAACCTTTGGTGGTTTGATCATCATTTGGTAGAAGGAAGTCTGACACACACTTTAGATGGAGCCACTTCGGGAATATCAAAATGCCTTTAATTAAATCACCGCCAAACCCACACCTAGCAATGTCGTTTAGTTTCTGTTGGTATACAAAATCTACCGAATGCCTCTCCGAGTTTACAAAATCCATGTTAAAGGAGCCACCGTTGCAAAAAAAAAAATGTTACAGCACATGTTTGGATTTTTGTATTTCAGAGTTCTGACTACTTTATCTGAATTACAGATTTAGAGCTTTGTTATGTGTGATAGTTATGATAATATGATCACTAAAGGCACAGAGACAGGGAGACTCAAATCCCTTTGAAAATCCCTTTCTCTATTTCCTACAGCTGCTGCAGGAGTTTAATATCTGATAGAATGATGAAAAGGAACAGGCCGAACTCCAGTTTTAATAAAAATTTTAACAGGTCTACATATAGTTATGAAAAATGTTATTTGCAATGCCAATTTTTAATAAAATTTTCTTAAAGCAAAGAAAAATCCCCAAGAGGAACCTGATATGAATGTGTTTTTCATATGTACTGTTTAAGGCTCTTTAAAGGTTATGAAAGTGCCTGACAAAATAACTTCTATCATACACAATAAATACCTGAATGGACTTATACTTTTGCATTTTAATCAAATAAATAAGCAAGGCTTTCAGTTTTGTATAGAAGTGTGAAAGCAAATATTAACAATTTGAATAGCCAACTTTTTTAATGTTAGTGGTAATGATTTATATATTAAATCATAACCCCATATTAAACAAGTCATAACACTACTATCACACTACCGTACTTCCCCATCCATGATGCATCACTATTAAAAATACCTTGGTGAATAATAAACTGGAAGTTTTGCAACCAGGAAATCCAGGTGGGATTTTATTTTACTAATCATTCCTAGACTGGGTGGTGTAGTTTGAACATTCAAAATAATATTTTTGTCAAAAATATTAAATTTAAATTGATTTCAAAACATCTAAAGATCCTCTCTACACATTTTTTGTAGCTTTAAATAAACCTCAAGTCAAGCACAGGCTATCCAATTCAGTAAAACCTTTCATCTAACTATACTGTAAATCCCTGTTTATCACATTAATGTCTTCTGAAAATACAGTTGCAAGATACTTTCATCCATACAACTAGAATATCTATTTTCAAAAGCAGATTCTGACAAAGATTACAAGCAATTTTACACTGAATGGGAAAGTAATCAGTTCATTTTAACGATCTTATATACAGCAAATTAAAACTAGAAAGGGGCTATGATTTTGAATACACCAAACATAAACAGCTCAACTGGAATCCTTCAACCATGTGTCTTTACCTTATTACTTCTAAGACCAGTGTAACAGTTACGGGTCCTTTAATTATCTCTTCATAGCCCTTTATTTTTTATTCGTTTCTGAATCTGATTACTAGTTGTAATCGCACGGTGGACATAGTATTGACAATTTAACAGAGTATAAAATAGTATTGATGCTAACTTCCTTCACACATGCACAGCACTCATTCATCAAAATAGAATATCCACCAGTAAGAAATTGCCTTTCTTGATTCTGCATCTTGTACAGTGGAACAAGAAAATCCTTTTCTCTAAACTAGCAGGGAACCAGAGGTTTATTGAGTTTTAATTCTATTGTTTTTAAAAGGAGAAAGATTTATGCCCCCATACCACCTTAATATGATTCATGAGGAGAAACAATGCAGATGAATAGTTTCTCAGACTATTCTTATTTTCTTTTGCAAATTAAAAAAAAAAAACCAACAACAATAATAAAAAAAAACCAAACCCTCTGTTAGTCATCCTAATCTGTTCTCTTTACGTATTATTCTCCTTGAGCTTTATTCTAAGGATTTTTTGTCAGGTCATATTTCCAGTGTCCTTAATCAGGGGCTTTGGAAAATTTTGGAGGAATCAAGGTAACAAGAATGAATGAAAGAATAATTTATTGCTGTGACCATTTTTTCTCTTGATTTCTTTGTTGGGATTACAGTGGATTATCTCCATCCAAAACCTATTTTTCATATCCCTATGGATACCCATCGACAAGTTGCACAAAACAGGATGAAAAAATTGTAATAGCTAGTCAAATCTGGAAATTCAAAAAGTTGGCTAGTACTTTGAAGGTGAATGTTGTAAAATCTAAACAATTATTTCAATTTTAATATAGGCAGACTAAAGTGCATTTTAAATTACTAACATTTTATGTACTTTTAGTTTAAGATATTTGCATTTCAATACTTAGAAAAATAATTTCACTTGCATTCAAATTAAAAAAACTTCAGCTAGAGAATGTTAAATTGGATACAGTTTTCTATCATTTACAAAATATAAAAATGTAGATTTTGTTAATGAACTTAAAACCACTGCACTTTTTTAAAAAGCAGTAACAGAACCATGGAGTTGAAGAGATCTCCTTTAGATTAGAATAACAACACTTGAGATACGTTTTAAATAATTTAATGGAAAGTATTTTCTATCTGAAAACCATGTGCTCCTTGAACTCACATGTAGTTTCAGTAAAATAAAAGAGCTAATTCTGGGACTCAAAATACTTAATTTTGTGTGCATTGCAATTACATTTCAGTAAATCTTAGTATATGTTAGTCCAAAGAAGTCTTAATATGTTCAAAAGGTCCAAATTACACTCCCTAAATTCCTTGCAATTAAAAAGAAATAAATCCAGAAAAAGAAATGAAATCTTGCAATACTATATACCTTCAAATTGTGAACCCTGATTAATAATCAGTTACATTAATAAATTAACTGTTGCCCAATTCACAATGCCTATTTTCAACAATCTGGGGAGAAATGTATTTCTAGCTGGTCTTAATCAACATTTGCCTCCCTCCTCCTTTAGACCCTCAGAAACTATCACTTCATTGTTGAAAAATAAATAAGTTGCTGAAGTTCAAATTTTAAGATGTCAAGCAGATTCTTTCTAAACGAATGGATTTAATGTCATAAAAGCAGCATTCTGACTTTAGATTATCAAGAACACCAGGTATAAAAGTGTTTTCTATTAAAAAAACCCATCCCAGAGTAATAAACAATTTTTCTCTAAACTTAATTATATACAGTATCTATAAATACTGTATATATAGCATTCATTAGCTATTACCAGTTATTTTGCATTTTATAAATCCTGTGCATCTTTTCAATGAAGTATATTTGAAAATATCTTAGGTTTAATATTTTTCTAAGATAAAGAGTTGCTTTTATTCCATATGATGGAAATGATCAAGAAAGTACCAAATTTAATTTTAGATGTCAAGCTTAATTCATTCAACAGACATTTCACTTCTGTCACAAATGAATTTCAGTGTCTTCAAATCGTGTCTTGTGAGATTACTAAGACTGGTTCCTTTCTTTCCTGGAGAATTTTGTAATTTCATGTCAAGGTTTTTGTTGTCCATTTTTAAGTACAAGATATTGCCACTTAGAATAATCACATAGGACTGACAAAAGCTTTGATAACAGAAGCATCATCTAGCACTACCATGCTGATTACCAAGAAACTGATGTAGATATTCAAAAATAAACTGTCATTATCCCCGAAATTGCATGATTCTGTAGTTTCCCATAGAAACTACCTATGGTATTTCTGAATTATATGATTTTAACCAATAGTTATGTGTTTATGAGCTTAAGGTCATAATTTTAGGGCTTCCCCGCTCCCAAAACCTTGCTAATAACATAGGTCAAATTTAATATATTAAATATTTACTTAACTGAACAATATTTATCCAATGAAAATTATTTTAGAAAGGCATTAAATTTTTTTTAAAAAAAGCCTAAAGTAAGGACAGTTTTGATTTACTTCAGTTCTCTCAACATTCTTGGGATGCTTTAAGCTCGAGGTACCAATTAATCAGAAATTTGTCATGTTTGTCAAATGCCAGACAATTAAGAAACACAATGAACAAAAATTAGAACTAAATAGAAAGTTCCTTCCCAGGCACTGAACATCCCACTCTTTCCTACTCTTTCCTCTTGGCTCTGCCTAGAAGTTCTTTGGGTCACAAACCCAATGACTCATACCCCTTTACATTTTGTTTTCTAAGGAAATTGATTTCTTTCATTGTCCCAGAGCCCCCTGTTCTTTTCTTTAATTCTATATTTACTAATAATAGCAAATAGCATTTTTCCAGCTCCTTGGCTTTGATATTTTTAATAAACCTTCTGGAATCATTTAATAAAACCTGTCTGGAATAGCTTAGACCTACATCTACACAAAGACACTTATCAGGCCCCAGTACATTTCTTTTGTGAGCAATTCTGAATTGCACTCAGCATTAGGAATTGAATGGGCTGACTGATATTGCTATTTCTTTTTATGGTCTTTGTTATTTTTGTTTGTGGGATAAGTACCGTGATGAAATAATGTCATACTGGAAGTTCTTGGTGGTTTTGTTGTTTGGTTTTTTTTTCAGTAAATTCAGGTCACTTCAGCCCAAATTACCCAGTGTCAAGAGTGAGAATTCCTTTGCTATCCCTGGATCAAGGTAAATATAGGATAAAACTCTCTATTTTGTGGTGGAGAGTTTTCCTATTGGAACATTGTTAGTAATGTTCTTGGTTAACCTTTGAAATTTTTCTATGTTAAAATTACAGAACTGTCATTTGATATTTCATCTCGTTTCCTCAGATATGTAGTTCAGATGCTAGGACCTTGCTCGGGAAAAAGGAAAACAAATTACTGTCTGAAAAAAATAAAAACGGCAGAAACACTTTCTTTTCCCTATATTATTTAGTTCCTAAGAGTTCCAAACATCAGATTGGAAAATAATGTAGAAAAAATACAAGATGAATTCATAAACAGAAGTAATCTTTTCAACCAGTTTGTCATTGCCCAGAGCAAAACATTACAATCTCATTATTAACTAATAACAACCAATATTTTGAGGATTATTGATTTAAAAGTAACATTTCATTGAAATATAGTAGAGCAAACAAGATTCATTCGTTAAGGTTCACCTCAGCAGCTTTAGGAAAGTAATGGGAAAAATATTTTGAGTGATGCAAAACTCGGCTCACCAAAACCTTTAGTTTGTTGTTGGTTGGAACATTAATTGGACACCCCATTAGATGATAAACCAATATGGCTACTAATCTTATAACTGCCTGACATTTTTGCATCATCTCATCATTTCTAGGATTATCATATATAAATTGACAATACACTGTACCCATTACCATGACTGATAACTTGATGCTTGAGCTAACATTTTCTCAGTAAAACCTGAAGTCTTGGGAGTTTACTTTTTACTAAAGCTTTATCATAGACAATGTGACATCCTCCTAATGTAAACATAGAATAAAATAGTCTAAAGTAGCATGCAACTCTGACTAAGTTAACACATGGAGCTAAAATTAGAAATTAAGCACTTCACATCTATAAACTTTCCATTATGAAACTGCTATAAACCTAGAAGTTGGTACTTAAGTATGGAGAGACTGTTTCCTCTTTGTAAATAACTTCCACTTTTTCTCTAAAGTAAACATTTGGGTGAAGAAGAAAAATAAAACAAAAGAGGAAGAAAAATGCCAGTTGCTTATTACAGAAAAAAAATGAGAGGGGGATTTGAAAGTAACCAGTAAATCAAAGTATAATACACCCAAAGAACATTGAAAGACAAACACATGCATTAAAGGTGGTGAACTTCAAAGCCAGAAAACAATTCATACCTTTCTAAATCCTCCTTACTTCTCTTTTAGAGCAGTTTCCTCTATTTCAACACAAAAATCCTGACATTCGATCACAAGTAACAGAATGTGTCACTGAAAGCCGAGTTATGCATTATATACACAATTATGGAATTCAATAAGCTCTATAAATCACATAGTAAATTGAAAACTTAAATTTTTGAATGAAACTTCACCTTTACATTGTTGTTTCAAACAATAAGATAAAACCATTATTCTTTAGGGCATATAAATCAACTGTTTTATGGCTTCTGAATGCATTTCTTTCTGATGTTAATACCTAGGTACATACATGTGGAGTTTTAATTCATCCTGAGTATTGGGGAAATGATTTATTGGTTATTAAAATTCTATAAATTACCAAATAGATGTGTTGATGGCAACATCAGGATTTTTTTTTCTTTTTAAAGTGACCTGCCATAAGCCCAAGTCGCCTTGCAGGTTTAAAAGCAGAAATGAGAATTCTTCAAAAATGCAGTGTGATAGGAAAAGAAGACTATCAAGAGAATGTTTTCATATCCTCCTGAGCAAGATTTCTCACTTTGTCCAACCTTTGGCCCCACAGATCTCAAAATCCTTCTATAGAAGGAAGTCAAGAATTTTAAGAAAATTTCTGGATTTTATTGTCACGCTTATTTAAGTTATGGGTATCACTAGTGTTTGGGGGAAAAAAACCCTGAAAAATGAACTTCAAACAGATAATGGTGATAATAGCTTGGCTATAGTGAATCTCCCCAGAAGAGCCTGGAACTCACTGAAATAACTCCAAAAAGAAAATAATCTTGTGGGGGCAAATTAAGAGTCACGAACTTCCCATCTTACTTGACCACTAGATGCTAACTTAAAAGTTTGGTGCATGTGACATTTCTTTGGGACTCAAATCAACAATTTAAATTTTCTAATGATGTCCTCTGAAACAAGAGGTTCTACTCCAGTTTTTCTGAGGTTTTGCTTCAAATCGGCGGTATTTATTGAGCGCTTAATGTCAGTGATATTTACTGAGCACTTGCTATGGACAGAGCACTGTACTAAGCTCTGGGACAGTACAAGAGAATTAGCAGGCACATTCCCTGCCCATAACAAGCTTAGAGACTAGAGGGGAAGACAAATATTAAATAATCTAAATTATAATTTATAGAAATGTACAAAAGGTCTGAGGTGGGGCAAATGCCAAATGTCCAAAGGTCACAGGTCCAGGCGCATAGACAGTGTAGAGGGGAGAGGGAACTGGGGAAAAGAAAGTTTAATTGGGAAAGGCCTCATAGAGGAGATGTGACCTTAGTAATGCTTTGAAGATGGGAAGAGTGGTGGTCAGGTGTATATGGAGGGGGACAGAGTTCCAGGACAGAGGGAGGATGTGGGAAAGGAGTCAGTGAAGAAACAGATGAGATTGGGGCACAGCAAGCAAGCTGGTGCTAGAGGAACAAAGTGTGTTAGGAGATCAGAGAAGTAAAGTAGGAAAGGGCAAGGTGATTGAGTGCTTTAAAGCCAATGGCAAGGAGTTTCTGTTTGGTAAGGAGGTGGGGGGAAACCACTGGAGGTTCTTAAGAAGTGGGGAGATATGGACTGAACGTTTCTGAGGAAAATGTTCCCGGCAGTAGAATGAAGTGTGGACTGGAGTGGGGAGAGAGAAGAGACAGGAGGGAGGCCAGTGAGGAGGCAGATGCAGTAGTCAAGAGGGTTAGGGTAAGTGCTTGGATCTGCATGGCAGCAGTTTGGATGGAGAGGAATGGGTAGATTTTAGCAGTGCTGTGAAGGTAGAACCAACAGGATTTGGTGACATTGAATATTCAGGTGAGAGAGAGAGGAGTCAAGACAACGTCATGTTTATGGGCTTCTGAGAAAGGAAGGATAGTGGTATTGTCTCTAGTGATGGGAAAGGCAAGGGGAGGACAGGGTTTGGGTGCAAAGATAAGGAATTCTGATTCGGCCCTGTTTAGTTTGATGTGTCAACGAGAGGACAGGCAGAGATGTTCTGAAGGCAGAAGGAGCATTAGACCGCAGAGAAGGAGAGAGGCTGAAGTTGTAGATTTGGGAATCATCCTCATGGAGATAATAATTGAAGATAGGAGTGAATGAGTTCTTCAAGGGAGTGGGTGTAGATGGAGAACAGAAGGGGACCCAAAATTGAGTCTTGAGGGACCCCCACTCTCAGAGGGTGGTAGGCAGAGCAGGAGCCTGCAAAAGAGACTGGAAAACACAAGTACTATGGCCTAGTGAATAGAACCCGGGCCTGTACTTTCCCAAGCACTTAGTACAGTATTTTGCACACAGTAAGCGCTCAAAAAATATGATTGAATGAATGGGAGTCAGAAGGAACTGGGTTCTAATCCTGCATCCACCACTTGTCAGCTGTGACACTTAGAAAAAGTTACTTCTTTGTGCCTTGGTTACCTCTTCTGTAAAACGGAGACTAACACTATGAGCCGCATGTAGGATATGGTCAGTGTCCAACCTAATTAACCTGTATCTATGTGAGTGCTTAACACAATAGCTGGCACATAGTAAGCTCTTAACAAATATCATAAAAAAGATTGAGAAGGACAGTCACAGAGAGGAGAAGCCAATACAGGATAGTGTCAGTGAAGCCAAGGTCGAATACAGTTTCAAAACAAAGAGGGTGGACCCCAGTGTCCAAGGCAGCTGAGAGATCTAGGAGGATTCAATCAATCAGTGACATTCACTGAGTGCTTACTGTGGGCAGAACATGGTATTGAGCTCTTGGGAGAGTACAAGACTGTGTCCAACCCGATTTGATTGTATCTACCCCAGTGCTTAGTACAGTGCTTGGCACGTAGTAAGTACTTAAATACTGCACTTTTTTGTTACAGTGTAACAGTCACTAGACACGTTCCCTGCCCACAACCACCTTACAGCTTAGAGATTCGAAGACAATCACCTCATAAATGGTGTCCTCAGCTCCCCAGCGGGACCTGGAAAAAGCTCCCTTGGAAATCTGGAAGCTGCAGTAAAGGGGAGAATGCAGCCTGACCATAAGGATCACTACCCATGCTTCCGCCTACCCATCCTGGAGAGACGCATCACTTCCTGTTGATGAAACAGCCTTTATTGGCCAAGGATTATGTCCAGATTAACATCCATGTATGCTTCAAACCTACAGTATATCAAATATATATCACTGGGCTCTGAAAAATGAAGGATATTATTCTCTCTCCAATAATAACAAGTGGGGTATTAATTAAGCCCTTACTAAGTGCCTGGCACCATACTGAGTGCTGGGGTAGATTAAGATAATCAGGACACACTTCGCTCATGTAATGCTAACCTTCTCACTGTACCTCAATCTCATCTATCTCTCTGCCTACCTCTCACCCATGTCCTGCCTCTGTTCTGGAACCCCCTCCCTCTTCAAATCTAACAGACCATTACTCTCCCCTTCCACTTCAAAGCCTCATTTAAGGCACATCTCCTCCAAGAGATCTTCTCTAAGTCCTTCTTTACTTTTCTCCCATTCCCTTCTCCATTGCCCTGATTGGCTCCTTTTATTCACCCCCTGCTCCCAGCCCCACAATACCCATGTACGTACCTCTAATTTATTTAAATTAACATCTCTCTCCACCTCTAGATTGTAAACTCACTGTGGCCAGAAAATGTATCTACATCACTTTGCCCCTTCCTACCTCTCCTCCCTTCTCTCTTTCTACTGCCCACCCCGCACGCTCCGCTCCTCTGCCGCCCACCTCCTCACCATCCCTCGGTCTCGCCCATCCCGCCGTCGACCCCGGGCCACGTCCTCCCATGGTCCCGGAACGCCCTCCCTCCTCACCTCCGCCAAACTGATTCTCTTCCCCTCTTCAAAACCCTACTTAAAACTCACCTCCTCCAAGAGGCCTTCCCAGACTGAGCTCCCCTTCTCCCTCTTCTCCCTCTACCAGCCCCCCTTCACCTCTGCGCAGCTTAACCCTCTTTTCCCCCCATTTCCCTCTGCTCCTCCCCCTCTCCCTTCCCATCCCCTCGCCACTGCACTTGTCTGCTCAACTGTATATATTTTCATTATCCTATTTATTTTGTTAATGAAATGTACATCGCCTCGATTCTATTTAGTTGCCATTGTTCTTGTCTGTCTGTCTCCGCCGATTAGACTGTAAACCCATCAAATGGCAGGGACTGTCTCTATCTGTTGCCGACTTGTTCATTCCAAGCGCTTAGTACAGTGCTCTGCACATACTAATCGCTCAATAAATACTATTGAATATTGTTATACTGTACTCTCCCAAATGCTTAGTACAATGCTCTGTACACAGTAAGCACTCAATAAATATGATTGAAAACAGAGGCTGTCCCATATAGTCGTCGCAGTCTAAGGGGAAGAGAGGACAGGTATGTAATCCCCATTTCCTAGATGAGGAAATTGAGGAAAGAGAAGTTAACTGACTTGCCAAAGGGCACACAGCAAGACAAGTGGCAGGGCTGGGATTAGAACCCAAGCCTGTGTTCTCTTCACTAGGTTCTTGCTTCTCTGTGCTCCTTTTTCCATGTACAGAGAAGCAAGGGAGGCTGACAGTTGAGATGATGATGCAAAGAGAGAGCCCATAACTTTTGACAAGGCCCAGCATGCTGAGAACCCAAGCTGCCAGTGCTAATATTGGAAGTTCCTATTCATCAGTGAAGAGTAAGTGGCAGAATGGATTAGGCAACCATCTTCTATCTCCCCTTTAACCCAGTCTCTCTCTCCCTCTCTGCATAGTTTGACTATCCATATCGCCACACAAATGATAATTTAAAAGGAGCATTTTATGTGATTCCTTCCCATAAAACAATGTATTCCAGATCCAGCGTTCATGGTAAAAGGGAATCCTTAAGTATATTTGACCCGCGTTGCTCACCTTGAGGTGCATTTCCCACACTACTCATCATAAGAATTCTACCTCTTCTGGAATGAGCCCTGTCACCCAGATCATACAAAGTATTGTTCAAGAGTTAGTACCTGACCATTCTTCAGAAACAGCTTGCGCTGAATTTGATTGACCTTTTCAAAATAGTGTGTGGCCTGCACTGAACACAATCACTGCATTTTGTATTAACACTTAAAACTAGTTTCCATTCAATCATATTGAGCGTTCATTTTGTGCAAAGTACAA
This sequence comes from Ornithorhynchus anatinus, assembly GCF_004115215.2. Lineage (NCBI taxonomy): Eukaryota > Metazoa > Chordata > Mammalia > Monotremata > Ornithorhynchidae > Ornithorhynchus > Ornithorhynchus anatinus. The sequence continues at coordinate 35,705,960 of NC_041739.1, forward strand.
AAAGGGCTTATTTTTGTGTTTTGTGAAAAAAATATAACCCACTTTAAAAAAAAATATATTTCTTAAGCACTTACTATGTTTCAAGCCCTGTTCTAAGTGCTGGGGCAGCTACAGATCAATCAGGCCGGATACAGTCCCTGTCCTATATGAGGCTCACAGTCTAAGTAGGGAAAACAGGTATTGAATACCCATTTTGAATTTGAGAAAACTGGAGCACAGAGACATTAAGTGACTTACCCAAGTTCACACAGCAGGCGAGTGGCAGAGTTAAGACTAGAACCCAGGTCCTCTGGCTCCCAGGCTCACGCTTTATTCACTAGGCCACATTACTTCCCTTGATTTCCTTTCCTTGATTTCCAAAGACGTTGTACCAAACATCAGTGGGCTTTACAATGGAGAAACATGTGCTGAAAGCAATGATATTTAAAGGAAATGAGATGAGCTAAAAACTTTCTTGGAGGCTCTAGTTTACCCATAAATTTAAAATCACTTTCCATTCTATGGAGGGTTAAAAAAACTGGAAAAGTTGAGCCTTTTTCTCCTTCACAAGTTAAGCTTAAATGAGAGACGCTGCAACACACACTTCAAGCACATGAGCTTAACTAGAACATAGATCATCTTATCCACGACATAGAGCTAGCTGTACTGGAGAGCACTCTCTGCAGCCACCCCTAACGGATCCTGTCGACAGGATAGAGAACCATCCCCAAGAGAAGAACCAGAAGCCTTCTGGCTGACATTTTTTTAAAATCCATTTAATCTGTTAGTCTGGGATTGAATGAACATATTTGCTTCTTTCTAATTTAGCTTCATCCTCTTTTGTTTTAAAGCATTCAGTGGGTTTGGGGGAGGAAAAGGAATCTTTTCATTGTTTTGCAAAAGAGAAGGCAGGGAGGAGAGCAAGAAACAATGTCTTCTGTCTATAAATGGTGGCTTGCCCCCCTCCTCGCCTCCCTATCATCGAGAAAAGGGAGTAATCCACACTTAACTAAACAGGAGTCTATATAGACAAGCTGCAGCTCAGGGAATGCATTCCAGCCTCTTCTCCATCTCCCCATTTTTTCTTCCACCTCCCTAATTCCTCACCCAAATCAAAGCAATTTGTCAAAACTATTTTGCCTTTCAATTTCAAAAATAAGGTTGAAATCTCTCCTTCCTTGAACTCTTTATTGCCATTTAGACAAGCAAGTAGTCTCTTGAGTAAAAAATCAGTTGTAAATATATGGGGGATGCATGTGATCACCTTCAACTGGTTAGTCAACAATAAATACATGGTACCCTGCAGGTCATACCTGTATGGTCAAAACAAGATTATTCCTTCCTAACGCCCCCCATTTAGAATCAATCAATTAATCAGCAGTGTTTACTGAACACCTATTTTGAGCATGTAGGAAAGTACAAGAGAAGAAAACACATTTTCTGCCCTCAAGGAGTTCAAAACCTAATAATAATAATGACATCATTTGTTAAGCGTTTACTATGTGCCAAACACTGTACTAAGAGCTGGGGTGGATACAAGCAAATCGGGTTGGACCTGGCCCTTGTGGGGCTCCAAGTCTCAATCCCCATTTTTACAGATGAGGTAACTGAGGCACAGAGAAGTGAAGTGACTTGCCCAAGGCCACACAGTAGAGAAGTGGCACAGCCAGGATTAGAACCCATGACCTTCTGACTCCCAGTCCCCGCTCTATCCACTAGGCCATGTTAATGCGGTAGGCAGAAAAAATTGACAAGAATGATACAAAGACCAACCTCAATATCTTCTGGAATATGAAGTTTGTGTATTGTCTAAGATGGGAAAGTCAGATGGTGGAATTGATTTCAAAGAGAAGATGAGCGGCAGCTTGGCAGAGTGGATAGAGTACGGGCCTGGGAGTCAGAAGGTCATGGGTTCTAAACCTGTCTCCACAACTTTTCTGCTGTGTGGCCTTGAGCAAATCACTTAACTTCTCTGGGCCTCAGTTACCTCATCTGGAAAATGGAGATTGAGACTTTGAGCCCCATGCGGAACAGAGACTGGGTCAAACCCGATTTGGTTGTATCCACTCCAGCATTTAGTACAGTGCCTGGCACATAATAAGCACTAAAATACCACAATTATTATTATTATGAGGCACTCGGTGTAAGACATTGAGCTGAAGGGGCTAGTGAAGCACCCAATGAGGAGATTTCTGGAGGCAAAGGGAAATTCTGTATTGCTGAAAAAGGGAGAGGTCAGGAATGGTAAAATAGATTTGGGACTCAGCCACAGAGATGGCGGAAACTGAAATCGAGTAGGTGGATGAGCTTCTCAAGGGAGTGAGTGTATAATGAGACGAGGGAACCCAGAATAGAACCTTCAGGGGCAACCACAGCTCTAAGAAGTCACAGTGGAAGAGACCGAGGGGAAGCAACCAGATGAGAAGGAGAATGATTGTTCTCCCCAACTTCAAAGCCTTATTGAAGGCACATCTCCTCCAAGAGGCCTTCCCTTCCTCTTCTCCCACTCTCTTCTATGTTGTCCTGACTTGCTCCCTTTATTTACCACCACCCCCCACCAATCCCACAGCACTTATGAATATAACTGTAATTTGTTTATATTACTGTCTCCCCCTCTACACTGTAGGCTCATTGTAGGCAGGGAATGTGTCTGCTTATTGTTATATTGGACTATTCCAAATGCTTAGTATAGTGCTCTGAACAGAGTAAGAGTTCAATAAATATGAATGAATGAGAGAAATGAATCAGGAAAACGGAGTGGTCGACAGTGATGATAATAACAAAATCAATCTGTGGCTCTTATTGAGTACTTACAGTGTGCAGACACTGTACTAAGCACTAGAAAAGAATAAATAGGTGGGAATTAGACAAAGATGACCAAGAGCTCAAGGAGGATTAAGAAAGAGTAGAGCACATCACCTTTAACAAGGAGCAGGTCACCAAAGTCCTTGGAGAGTGTAATCTCAGAAGTGTCAGAAAGTAGAGGAGAAGAATGGGAACTGGAGGAAAGAAAATAGAAGCAGCAAAAAGAGACAGTGCTTTTACATGCCATACTAAGCACTGGGGTAAATACAAAATAATCAAGTTGGAAACAGTCCCTGTCCCACATGAAACACAGTCTAAATCAGAGGGAAGACTTAATCCTCATGTCTTTTTGTTTGGTTGGTTTTTTTGGATTTTTTTTTTTGCAGAATAGATTATCAAGGCATCAAAAAGGTAAGTGACTTGCCTTAAATCACACAGCAGGCAGGTGGCTGAGCTGGGACTAGAACCCAGGTCCTCTGACTTCTAAGCCTGTGCTATTTTCACTAGGCCGTGCTGCTTCTCTGGCTCCTTTTGAGGAATTTGGATAGGAAGAGAACAGGGACATGGGCAATTGCTGGGGAATGCAGTGCGATCTAGAGAAGCTTTGCTAAAAATAGTTTAGAGGAGACTGAAGTATATACTCATTCTATCTTACAAGCAGCATGGTGTAGTGGATAGAGCACTGTCCTGGGAGTCATGAGTTCTAATCCCAGCTCCATTTATCTGCTGTGTGACCTTGGACAAGTCACTTCACTTCTCTGTGCTTCAGTTACCTCATCTTCAAAATGGGGACTGAGACTGTGAATGCAACGTGGGACAGGGACTGTGTTCAAATCGATATGCTTGTATCCACCCCAGCACTTAGAACAGTGCCTGGCACATAGTAAGCCCTTATCAGATACCATAATTATTATTATCTTCACTCAGAACCAAGAAGGAGATTGCCAAATGGTGGATATTTTTGTAATTTGGAATCACCTCCAAGTCTGGTTCCTGTATTTGACATCATTAATGGTATGTACTGAGCGTTAACAATGTGCATTATACTAAGCACTTGGGAGAGCACAATACAACAGAGTTGGAAGACATGTTCCTTGCCCAAAATAAGCTTACATTCTAGAGGTGAAGACAGACATTAATATAAATGAATTCATAATATGTGATTTAAAAATACATACATGGTCTAGCAGCCATCTTTTAATCGGCTTAATGTTCTCTCAGGCACATAGTTCTTTCCAGTCCCTCTTTGAAAAGAAACTGTAGCCATTTCAAATGCAGAAAGAAGAAAAATATATTAATAACTAAGGTATTTAAGTGCTTACTATATGCCAAGTACTGTTCTGAGCACGGGGGTAGATTTAAGTTAATCAGGTTGTATACAGTTCCTGTCCCACATGAGACTCAGTCTAAATAGGAGGAAAAACAGGTATTTGATCCCCTTTTTACAGGTGAGGAAACTGAGGCCCAGAAAAGTTACTCTACTTGCCCAAGATCACACAGCAAGCAATTTGCAGACCAGGGATTAGAATGCAGATCCTCTGACTCCTAGACCCGCGTTCTTTCCACTAGGCCATACTGCTTCTATATCATTCTACTCATATCAAAAGAACAGTGCTTCTGGAGCAGTAATCTAAAAGGCGCTAGCTTTTACCACGCCTTTTAATGAAGTAATTATACCTACCAGAATCATACCTTTCTGTTACTGTTGCTTGGCCTCACCCTTTGCCACCACTAGTCTTACCTCCCTCTTTCCACGTTTTCCCCTTTTCCCTACCACAGACTGATACACAAGGGTTAATGAAAAGATTCAAACATAGAAAGCCACACAACCAAGCCAACAGGACTTGTACAAATTACCAAGACAGAAAAAGTGACCACTAAGACAGTGTCGGAGATAGACTATTGATTCTCCAACTGCTTACTAAAGTCATCTGCACACAGTAAATACCACCGATAAATTGACTGACAAAATATCCTCCTTACCTTCTAGGTGCTTAGTACCTATCTAGGGAGACGTTAAAAGCACAAACATAGAAAGATACAAATAAATATCTAACTAAATTTAAGCAACTATTAGGCATAGATCAGAAGCCTAAATTCGGTATAGAACAGAAGCCTACACGCTAGAATTTACAAATGCTAAGTAAAGTGCTATAACAGTCTTTATTCTGTGTCTTATTGTGATTTATTTCATTGCTCTATAAAGATTCCTATTGGATGACTATGCTTTTATCCTGATGAGCAAGCATTCTTGAAAAGGAAAAGGAAAAATACAGCTGTAAAGATTCTCAGAGAGTTGTTTTGGCTTTTCTGCTCAAAGGCACAACAGCAGCAATAGAAGAGGGGCAGGCAAGTTCTAACATTTTTTTTTTCCTTCTTTATAGGGCTATGTTACCCATAAAAGATATATGCAAAACATGATCCCAAAGGACTGGACTAAAAAACCCTTCTCTGCATGTGTGTGTGTGTGCGTAAAAGAGTTGGGGGGTATTATGTAGGTATGAGACATAAAATCCCTCAGTTTCATGTTTTAAGATCCATAAATACTGGATTACTGCAATGGAAAAATATGTGCTATGAGAAGTTATGATTAACTACACAGGGTGGTCAAATATTTATACAAACTGTTTCCTGGTTTCTTGTGTGCTTTTTAATGCACAATGATAATGATTCACTACCAAAATTGTTTATTCAAGTATTTAAGATTAAACACCACTTGTAGTGAGTGAATGAAATGCAACCTTTTTCTATAAATACAATTATTACAGTAGCTACACGTTATTACCGATCATTACAATATGCTGGAAAACTGAATTCATACTGGTCTCACTGAGAAAAATGGTTTCTGAATCCTACATAATGCCAAGAGTCTGATTTGAAAAGTTGCATACATCCTTAAGTGTTATCAATAGCAATAGTAATACTACTAGCATCGGGTGCAGGGTATTATCCCAGCCAGATACTTGGGAACGGGTTGAAGGATTTCTTGAAAATTTTAACATTCCTCCAACTCCCCATCCCCTAAATAAATCAGTTTCTTAATCTTGTTGCTTTACTTTTGAAAAACTGTCAAGTACCATTTTAAATCTGAAACTCTCGTAGATATGAGATACATTTGGCGGGGTAAGACTAGGTATTCGAAAGGTTATGCTCATTTGAAAAATGGCAAAAACATTGGCTTAAAATTTCAAAATGTCTCAATTGCTCATTTTTCTTAATATAGACTAAATTTTACATTGGAAATTTATTTTTATCATTCTCTCTTAAAAATAGTAGATTTACATGTGAAAAATGAAGTAGTCAGATTAGAAAAGTTAGTTCCTTGTACTCCTTAAGAAATCTTAGTACAAAAGCTGTAGGTGATAAAAATAATTGGAAATGTGGTGTTAAGTAGTTGAACTACAGTGTCTAAAAATGATTCTTTTAACCTTTATGGGGGGGGGGGTAGTCTTTGTCATAATGTTAACTACCAAGCCTGTTTCAGCAACGGACGGGCTTTAAAACTCACGAAGTTCCTCCTTAATGCATCGCTCATACATGGTATTTATGATCACTCTCCAAGTGTCATGTAAAGTCTAAACTTTTAGCACACAAAGAACTTGATGAGCAAGTTACAAGTGTAATTTCATATAAACTTCCTGCTTTCAATGAAGCTATTTGGGTTTTTCTTTGGTGGTAACACAAATTATGGTTAGGAATTTATTAGTGGCCTCAAATTCTTACAATACACCAATTAACAACAGTGTTGAACTTTCACTGCTCAGTAGAGTGATGATAATAATCAGTACTTTCTATCATCAAAGCCCTTTGTAAAAATTAATGGAAAATAATTATGATTTCATAGGGAAAAAACTGCACATTTATCTAGTTTTTAACATCAAGGAAAGCCAACATAAATTACAGTAACTAGTGCTATGGTTACAGTATTATTAAACAAAACCTATGCCTGAAGCTCTCTGAACAGAGATTGGGACTTTTTTCATGGTTTATGTAGTGGAGCTGGCTGTCAGCACTTAAATGTAAAGTCATTAAAAACAACAATAATGCTAAACACATTTGATGGAGATTGTAATTCCTTTGACAAAGGAAATATTTAATGCATTTCACATGGTTTTATATATGATCAACATAGTTATTTGCTAATCAACACTGCATATATATATATATATATTTCTCTTTCCACATATATATATTTTTCCACATTTTCTCCACTCTAAATGTTGATGCATTATTTAATCATAAACTAGTTTGAGCCCATAATTCAAGATCTGACATATACTGCTTATTGGTTGCTCAATAAATATTAATTGATGATGATGTGATAATCTCTTTAAATAAAAATAGAATATTTTTATATTCATAAACTATTCATGTGAGTATTTACAGATGTTCTAGTGCAAAATTCTGAGCATATGCATGAACGGAAGAAATCACAGTAATAAATCATCTTATGCATTACATATTAGTTGGGCTACATGATAATCAATGACAAAATAACCACATTAATTGTACAAGTGTAGATTTACTGCAGTTCAAAATTACTATAGAAAAGTTGATTACATAGAACTGCATTAGAATTTTCAAGTGTTATTAGTCTTATTATAATACTCTACTTGGGATAGCCATAAAATAGCATCTGAAGATAAATAATACAAAGTTTTCAAGAAAATATCTTCTTTATGATATGCTTGGCTCAAAGTAATGATCTAATGAACAAAGTATTCATTAATATTTGTTGGCAAAACACAGTATATAGTTTTTTTGGTTTGTTGGTTTTTTTTGCTGTATCTGTCTATAATAAAGGAAAATCAAATTGCATTCATTTGGCAACACTTACTGGAAATCTAGACTATTCAGCAAAGCAAATAATCCTCCAGAAATATTTTAGATCTTGTGATGGAAGAAGGAAACAATCAGTTCTGAAATTATAAGTATTTCTTAGATAAATGAAAACTTAGTTTAAAAATTCATTATCCCTAAAGCAATGTCAAGTTTCTTGGTAGTTTTGAAGGAATAAGTTGATTCAATTTAATAGCAAAACATATGTAGATTTTGAAGACAGCTATTTCTATGATGTGGTCCTACCTAGATAAAAAAAGTGTTCAAATTTAAATAATGTTAGTTGTGACATGCAGTTTTTTCTCTCAATCAGTAAAGAGAAAAATCGATACAATGTGATTTTCCTTCATATTCCTTATTCTTTGCCTACCTAGTCCTTAGCACTGATTTCCTTTACAATTAGAAGAGAGAAAGGGGGAGCCATCCAAGACACCTCTGATACCAGAAACTTCTAGAAGCCAATGATTGTCATAAGTAAAATTCCTGTGTACCTTACCTTTAGAATGAACCAAGCAGAGTTATGCATTGAGTTTGTGTGAGAGAGACAGAAACCAACCACCTGTGTTGCCAGAAACAGATTTTCCATTTTCTAAAACAATAGCCAAATAGTCCTAAAGCCCACACACTTGGAGTTGTTATCCTCCATACCCATGCTCTGAATTTTTTTTTTATAAGCTAAAGAATGTTTGCAACCCATTTTACGGTAGTGATGACCTGACCCTTTGAAAAACTCATCTGGGCCTGTCTTGTTGTTTCAGAAGGATCTTTAATTTATGCAATCTGGAAAACTGGAACAGTTTATACGAGAGAATAGTCTGTACCTATACATGTTTTTGATTATCCTGGGAAGGCACTATACTAATAGTTCTTCTTTTCAAAGTTTTTCTTATAGAATCAGTCTGTTGAAATAGACCAAAGAAGATAAATACTTTTAACTGATAGAACAAAACCTGTATTCTTTCTTGAGAACTTTCCTTCTGAATTGTAATCAAATAGATTGTGTTTCTTGAACTATTCCTGAAAGATAGCAGAAGATGGTTCAATAGTTTGAATCTTAACTAAAAGTCCCTATGATTTAGACAGCAACCATATCACTTATTATACATACATTTTGGGCTTAGAAACTATGTTTATATATCAACTTTGATGCATGCATTTTCTCTACGCATCAGTAGATGGAAATTAACTATTGACTTTGAGACAACAATATGGTGTTTATATTGACATGAACCACATTATTTTGTAGTATATGAAAATTTAAATTCATAACTGGAGTTATAGGGCAAGAAATAATTCTCTGAAGTCCCAGCTTATAAAGCCTAACTTATAACAACACGTTGGAGCACAGTAGCTGTAAACAAATCTTTAATGACACCAAAAATCATCCAGTTAGTAAATCTTGCTAACAACATAAAACACTTTTTCATACATTTATATCCAGTACATAAATACTTCATTCATTTTGGGGGGGGGAACAAGATCCAAGTCATATCAGAATAAACTCCTCTTAGTCCAAGAATGAAAGAGCTTTCAATTTGTTCACAAGGATAACCAGATATGCTTTGGTTAGATATCTGAATATGTGGTCACCTGGTTTTGTCCTAAGCAACAGAAAGCTCATTTAGCTTAATAACCCAGTACGTAAAATGATCACGTTAACACACAAAATAATTAAAATTATTTTAACACCTTCAAAATCCATCAGCTTGGAGCAACGCCACACCCTTTGCCTCTTTAGATACTTAACTGGCCTCTTTCACATGAAAAAATAAAACAAAACCATTGACCCCTAAAGGCTTTCCAACAGCCAACTATTCTTTTCACATCAGCTCTGTTTTCTGGCTATAACAACTCAAACACTTGAATCTTCCCAAATTAATCTAACCATACCTTCCTCCCAAAACTATCTTATTAGCCCTGACCCTCTCCTTATCAGCAATCTTGCATTCCCTCTTGCATTAGAGTCCTTCCGTCTCTAACGTAGATGTCTTGCTGACACTTCAAATGCAGTATGTCCATTATTTGAACTCATCTTCCCTTCCTGAGATTTGTCTCCACCTTATGATTTTTCCAAACACATTTGACACCATTTTCCTTCCATTTCTGAACCCATAACAGGGGCATAATCCTTGACAACTTTGATTCCTTCAATCCCTTTATTCAGTCTGATCCTAAATCCAGTCGGCTTTTCTTTCACAACATTCCCAGGATCCGCTCCTTCCTTCCCATCCAAACAACTACCACACTGGTTCCCGCACTTGTCATACACTGGCTTGACTACTGCATCAGTATCTTTGATGATATCCTTACCTCCAGTTTCTCCTCTCTCAAGTTCACCTCTTACCGTGGAGCCTGGCTCATTTTTCTCAAACGTCATTCTGCACAAATCTCAGCCTCCTCATAAACCTTCAATGGTTAACAATTCCTCTCTGTACCATGAAGAAACTCCTGAACACTGGCTTTAGAGTAATCAGCTCTCTTTCTCCTACTTATCCACTCTCTCCTTCCAGTACATCCCATGTTGTTCTTTATTTGTCTCAAGCTAACCTTCAAGCAGCGTGGCTCAGTGGAAAGAGCCTGGGCTTCGGAGTCAGAGGTCATGGGTTCGACTCCCGGCTCTGCCACTTGTCAGCTGTGTGACTGTAGGCAAGTCACTTAACTTCTCTGTGCCTCAGTTACCTCATCTGTAAAATGGGGATTAACTGTGAGCCTCACATGGGACAACCTGATTACCCTGTATCTACCCCAGCGCTTAGAACAGTGCTCTGCACATAGTAAGCGCTTAACAAATACCAACATTATTATCTCTATGACCTACTTCATAAAAACTATTACTGCTACTCCCTGTGCCTCATGTCTTTCTCCTTCAACTTCCTGCTCACTTTCAACTCTGCCTGGAACTTCCCGCCTCCTTCACATCCAAGAGAGCCTATCTCTCTCCAACTACAGAGTTCTTCTGAAATCACATCTCCTCCAAGAAGTGTTCCCCAACTAATTTCTAATTTCTCCAGATCATAATACCCCCCCCACATAAACAAATAGCCAAATCAACACTGAGCCACATAAACCTTGTAGACTTACAGCCTCTGTAGCATTTATGAACCTAGCTTAACTAGCCTATTATATAAACACTAACTCATGTACCTAGACCCTATTCCCTCTTCCTCCTCCACCTCCTAGCTGTAAGTAATTTAGTGTCTGTATCCCCTACTAAATTGCAAAATCTTCTGAGGGAGAAGAATCATGTCTACTTACTCTACTGTGCTTCCCCAAAGGCTTAGTACAGTGGTCTGGACATAGTAGGCCGTCAATAAATACCTCTGATAGAGAAGCAGCGTGGCTCAGTGGAAAGAGCATGGGTTTAGGAGTCGGAGGTCGTGGGTTCTAATCGCAGCTCCGCCACCTGTCAGCGGTGTGACTTGGGCCAAGTCACTCAACTTCTCGGTGCCTCAGTTACCTCATCTGTAAAATAGGGATTAAGATTGTGAGCTTCATGTGGGACAACCGGATTACCCCGTATCTATCCCGATGCTTAGAACAGTGCTTGGCACATAGTAAGCACTTAAATACTAACATTATTATTAATTGATCCTGCCATTTCTAGCTTATATTAGGGCAGATATAAGGCACATATTGCTCACACCTTTTTCCATGCATGGAATTCCCTCTCCACTCAAATCAGCTCTCCCCCAATCAAAACCTTCCTAAAAGAATTCCACTTCACCTAGAAGTCTATCTGATCTTGGCTTTGCTGTCTTGGTACACTCGTGGTTATCCTCCTGTCCCTCCGACCCACCTTCTTTGCTGGCTTCTCTTCCATCTCTCATCTTTTTGAGAGTGCCCCACACTACTAAGCTGACTCTCTTGCTGCTCCCCTTCTACACTCACCCACTCACGTGACTTCAGCTACCATCTTAATAATAATAATAGTAATTGCAGTATTTGTTAAGCGCTTACTGTGTGCCAGGCACTGTTCTAAGCACTAGGGTGGATACAAACAAATCAGTTTGGACACAGTCCCTGTCCCACATAGGGGTCACAGTCTCATTTCCTATTTTACAGATGAGGTAACTGAGGCACTGAGAAGTGGAGTGACTTGTCCAAGGTCACACAGCAGACAAGTGATGGAGGTGGATTTAGAACTCACAACCTTCTGACTCCCAGGCCCATGCTTTAACTTCTATGCCGCACTGCTTCTCAATCAGCAGATGTTTCACAAATCTATCATTCTAGTCCTATTCAACCTTTCATCTCCACCTGGATAAGTACCAGCTCCACAAACTCAACATGTCCAAAACAGACCTTATCCATCCTAAGTATCACCCACCCAGCCTAAATTTAAATAATTTCCACTCACACCTTCACATGACTGAAGTTAGAAATCTTGGTATCTCCTTTACCTATTCACTATCATTCAACTCTCATATCTAAACTGTCGGTAAAATATACCAGTTTGTCCTCAAAAGCACTTTGTGGCTCGATTCCTTTCTTGCCACCCATACAGTGAACTATCTGGGTTCAAGTTGTCATATAATGATCATCCCATGTTATTGCCTCCTTCCTGGTTTCCCTGCTTCCAGCCTCTCCTCCCTTCAGTTTCATACTCCATGCTGGAGCCCAGGTCATCTTCTGTACCTTGATCTCATCTATCTCCCCTCTGACCACTCACCCCTATCCTGCCTCTGGCCTGGAACACTCTTCCTCCTCATATCCAACAGAGAATCACTCTCCCCTCCCTTCAAAGGAAGCCTTATTGAAGGCACATTTCCTCCAAGAGGTCTTCTCTGATTAAGCCCTTCTTTCCTCCCACTCTCTTCTATGTTGCCCTGACTGGATCCCTTTATTATTATTATTATTAACTAATAATAATAGCCATCCCTTTTTCCCAGCCCCAAAACACTTATGTATTCATTCATTCAATCATATTTATTGAGTGCTTACTGTGTGAAAAATATTGTATCAAGCTCTTGGGAGAGTACAATATAACAACAGACACATTCCCTGCCCACAACCAGCTCACCATCCAGAGCTGTACATATCTGTCATTTATTCATGTATATTAATGTCTGTCTCCCCCCCTAGACTGTAAACATTGTAGGCAGGGAATATGTCTGTCTATTGTTATACTGTACTCTCCCAAGAGCTTAATGCAATGCTCTGCACAAGTAAGTGCCCAATAAGTAAGACCGGATCTTATTTGAGTATGAATGAATCAACTCTCTCCTCATAACCCTCCAATGCTGGCTGGTCTCAGGAGGCATCAAACAAAACTACTGGCTTCAGGGAACACTGCTATGTCGCTCCACTTTACTTCTGGGCTCTCCTCACCTGCTATCCCCCTATTCCCACATTTGGCTCCATCCCAGCTCACCTCCAGATTGTACCTCATTCTCACCTTGCCTAAATTCAACTTCTTCCTCACAACCTCAGGGACAGGAACTTTTCTTCCTTCCAACACTGAAATCCACCAGATCTCAGCCCTCCACAGCTTCAAAAGCACTCCTAAAATCCTGTGGCTAATTATCATTAGCCCCAAACTTTTTTCAGCAGTTTCTTGCATTCATTCATTCATTTATGCCCATTCTTAGCAATTATTTACATTCAATATTTCCAAGTCTGTCTCACTCAGAGTATAAGCTCCTTTTAAGAAAAATGGCATTTAAGCACTTATCAAATGCGAATAGTTGCCATTGTTTTTACTAGATGTTTTTCCCCTTGACTCTATTTATTGCCACTGTTCTTGTCTGTCTGTCTCCCCCAATTAGACTGTAAGCCCGTCAAACGGCAGGGACTGTATCTGTTGCCAACTTGTTCATTCCAAGCGCTTAGTACAGTGCTCTGCCCATAGTAAGCTCTCAATAAATACTACTGAATGAATGAAATGTGAATTACTATACTAAATGCTGTGGTAGGTACAATATAATCACGTTGGACACAGTCCATGTCTTACATGGGGCTCAGTCTCAATCCCCATTTTACTTCACTTTTCTAATGAGGAGGTTGAGGCACAGGGAAGTGAAGTGACTCCTCCCGAGATCACACCCAAAAACCAGCAGAGCTAATAATTAGAACCCGGGTCTTCTGATTCTCAGGCCTGTGCTCTTTCCACTAGGCTGGGCAAGCGCTTAGTGCACTGAATTGCATCAGTAAGCACTCAAATGCCAATACTACTATGCATGTTCTCAGCCTCCAGGGAATGTTTATCAGTGGCCTTGCTGAATGTCCTGATCATGTGCTAACATGTGAATGCACAAGCTCAGAATTTTGTCCGCAGCTTGCTCACATATTTATAGTAGTTTCTGGGTAGAGTGAAATTGGAATACATATCAGACATTTGGGTCGAGTTGAGTTTTCTCCTCCTCCTCTCCCCATATATTAAACTTCTCTCTAAGCTTGGAATGTTTGGGAAATGTCCAGAAGCATAATCACCCAGATCCGAGGTGGGGAAGGAGAACTTGGACTCCAATGGCTTGACATTGAGGAGGATACTCTACTGGCTTTGCTCCCAGAGTTTTGGGAGTGGAGTGGACAGATATTGCTAGATGGCCCTTTCCCTTGGAGCTGGAGAGGGGTCCCCTAGCAGGAGGAGGAGGGGAAAGAGGAGAGTAATCAAGAGGGGGTTGTTGCTAGTTTTTTTCCTTCTCCTCATGGCCATTCTTGGTCAGAAGGAAGAGTATTTCCATCCCCAAATCCCCTTGAGAGTATTATTCTCTGCTCAGGGATGATGATGATGATAACTGTGGCATTTGTTAAGTGCTTACTATGTGCCAGGCTCTGTATTAGACTTTAGAGTGGAACCAAGCAAATCAGGTTGGACAAAGTCCCTGTCCTACATGGAGCTCACACTCTTAATCCCCATTTTACAGAGGAGGTAATTGAGACACAGAAATTTTATGAGTTGCCGAAGGGTACATAGCAGACAAGTGGTGAAGTCAGGATTAGAACCCAGGTGCTTCTGACTCTCAGGCCTATACTCTACCCACCATTCATTCATTCATTCATTCAATCCTATTAGTTGAGGTCTTACTGTCTACATAACACTGAATTAAGCACTTGGGAGAGTTCAATACTACAATAAACAGACACATTCCCTGCCCACAACGAGCTTACCGTTTAGAGTGGGGAAACTGACATTAATAATTCATATTAGTTTATATTAATTTATAGGTACATAAGTGCTGTAGGCCTGGGAGTGGGGATAAACAAAGAGAGCAATTCAGGACGATGAAGAAGGGAGTAGAAGCGGATAGTGGGGTTTAGTCAGGGAAGACCTCTTGGAGGAGATGTGCTCTCAATAAGGGTTTCAAGAGAGGGAGAGCAATTGTCTGTCAGAATTGAGAAGGGCGGGGTGGGGGGGCGGGGATTCCGGGCCAGAAGCATGACCTGGACAACGGGCTGGCTGTGAGATAGATGAGTTCGAGGCTCAGTGAGATGGTTAGTATTACTGCAGCAAAGTTTGCGGGCTGGGTTTTAGGTAAAGAGTGGCGAGGTGAGGTAGGAGGGGACAAGGTGATTGGCTGCTTTAAGGACACTTGTGACAGAAGATCAAAGGCTGGGGAGGCAACTTGACCCCAAATTGACCCTAGCTTTCTGGCTCCTAGGTGGGTTGCACTGAGATTCCTGGTAACTCATTTTAGTTGCTAAAACCAAGGATTCAGTCAAATGTCCAAGGAAATAAGCCTCAAATATTTCCATCCCACCCCATTCCCTAATTTGCCCTCCTCTTCCATCTCCTGGGAACAAAACCAGTCTTTTCAGAGTCACATGATCCTTCTCCTTTTCCTCTGAGCAGGACTTGGAATAGCTATGAATCCTATTCTATACCTTAAGAAACCACAATTTCATATGCTGGCTTTCTAAATTCATCCATATATAGCTTCAGAACTCCTTAGGTCTATAGTCAATTCGTCATTACAACAACTAGGTCCAGCAAAAATCCTATTCCAGTCCTTTTTAATCTTTATATTGTGAGCCCCCCAAGGGGCAGGGACTATGTCTAAATTACCACCTGTGTATTCTCTCCGAATGCTTAGTACAGCACCCTGAACACGGTAAAGGCTTAATACTGTTACTACTTTAAGTGTTTGCTTTATTTCCCCATCTGGACTATTTTAATACAGTTAGTTTTTCCTCTCATAATGTCTGTCTTTATAAATCCTTTCTCTTCTGGCCACTGGAAAGTGTGCAAGTGTCCTGTTTCAGTTTTTAATCCACTGTTCATGCGACTTCTGAGTTCTTATATGCTTCTTACCATCAAAACTGATGCAAAATTTTATTCTCTGCAACCGTAACAAAGCTTTCCAAAATAGGCCTTCTGTGGTTAACTATTACTACATTTTTACAAATTAATGCCATTTCCATTCTGACTGGATTGTCATATTTATTTGATCCACCTCAACCACAACCTGGTTGTCCTCTCCCTTATATAACCTTGTCTATTGTTGTTTCCCATCAATCGTATGCATAATGAATTAGATTCAGCTGCTTGGAATGTTTTAATGGTTTAGTTTAAATCCTGTTCATCCATTTCCAATAGTTTTTTTTCCTCCCTATGTTCTCATTTCTTATTCCCTTCACTATATGTTCTCTAAATAAAGACATCCACTAGAGGTTCAAAACTTCAGTTTAGGCTTACATTGTTTAGCTCTGTTAGATGGCAAGAGTTCCTTTTCGGATTATTATACTACACTGACACTCTTCCAGCTGGCTCATTGTATTTTGGTAGATGGTAGTCCAAAAATATCTAAGTGATTAGGTTGCAGAGTAAAAGAATGCTACTGTGGGAGACAGTCATTTTCCCTGCCATTTAGGAATATTTCAATCTTTTGAACATCCTCCATGTCTACTTTGAGACATATCAGTACTCTATATAAAACACTGTCAATCTTGAGCAATTTTTCTCATTGTGGGCAAGGAATGTGTCTGTTTATTGTTGCTTTGTACTCTCCCAAGCTCTTAATATAGTACTCTGCATACAGTAAGCACTCAGTAAATATGACTAAATGAATTTTTCAGTCAGTATGTTTTTATATCTTTCTACATCTAAATAAGTGACCTTTAACCTGCCAGCCTGTTTTCTGTTTTCCGTTCACTCCTGGTACAATGTTGTGTATTTTCACTTACAATCAAGTCAGTCACACTATATGTCTCATTTAAAGCAAATAACTTCCTTGTTTGTAGGATTTAACCAGATAGGAGTGAACATTTTGTGCTTAGTGCTTCTGCTAATTTGCTGGTTCCCACAACACAGTGTTTCTCTACAACTGTCCATCTCTAAGGTAAGATAACTGTAATTAGTAATATGGATTAAGCATTTACTATGTGTCAAACACTTTACTAAACACTAGTATTTGATAGAGCATAGGCCTGGAAGACAGAAGGTCATGGGTTCACTACTCTGGACCTCAGTTATCTCATCTGTAAAATGGGGATTGAGACTATCCCCATTGAGACTAGTGGGACAGGGACTCTGTCCAACCCAATTTGCTTTTATCTACCCCAGTGCTTAGTACAGTGGCTGGCACAAAGTAAGCACTCAACAAATACCACTATTATTATTATTATAATTAAAGTTCCTCCACTTTTCTGCTGTGTGGCCTGGGCAAATCACTTAAATTGTGCTTCAGGTACCTTCTCTTTTTAAATGGGGATTAAGTCTCTGAGCCCCATGCGGGACAGGGACTGTGTCCAACTCAATCTGCTTGTATCCACCCCAATTCTTAGTACAATGGCTGGCACATAATAAGCACTTAAACACCATAATTATCATTAATTATTATTATTACAATATAATAAGGTGAAACATGGCCACATAGGGTTCTCAGACTAAGGGAAAGGGAGAAAAAGTGCTTTATCCTCATTTTGCAGGTGAGGAAGCTGAAGCTCAGAGAAGTGAAATGGCTTGCCCAAGGTGACCCAGGAGCTAAACAGAGTTTATAATCTAGGCCCCCAGCTCTTTCCACTAGGTCATGATGCTTCTCTAACAACTGCATCCCCTGCTGGAAAGCAATAGAGCATGACAGATATGGCCACAACGCTGAAGCCTGTGGGAGTCAGGTATAATTTGGGTAGAAAAATGTTGGGACTGGCAAGAAAGGAAGCAAAGGGAAACAGCCATCAAGAGGTGGAGGAAGGCAGCAGCAAAGCCAGATACCAGGAAGTATCACCGAAGCCCGCAGTACCAGGTTTCACTCTCAGACCCTACACTTTCACCATATAAAGGGAAACCTGGAAGATGGCCAACTGGAAGAAAAGACCTAAAGAAGGCAATAAAGGGAAGAGTGGGGAACTTGGGTGGGTGAGAAAAACCTCAAATGGGGAAAGAATGAAGATAACTGATGGAAAGTAAAGGAGAAAATTAGGTGGTGGGAGTTGAGGGAGGGTATGGGATGCTGAGAAGTCCATAAAACTGACAGACAATGACAAACTAAAAGACAAGAAAGTCATATGCAGACAGGGACTGATTAACTGATTTCTACCCCAGTGCTTAGAACAGTGCGAGTAAGTGCTAAACAAATTCCATTATTATTATTACTAGATGGGGACGGGGGTCCAGTGAGAGGGAGTAGTCTTGGCCCTGAGTCTCAATGCTATTTCAAACCAGCATCAGTTCCTGGTATCCACAAGTACATATGCCACAGCCTCTGGGCTGTATCAAGCCTAATGGCTCCTCTTAGTTCAGGTTAATAGTCTTGGGGCCTATCAAGTAGAGGTCAAGTCCCTACTGTAGCAAAAAAAAGGGCCCAGATTTTTCCATCATGTGCATCCAGGTGTGTTAATTCAGCTCCATATTTCATTAATTCACTCTAAAATGATTCATCTCTAAAAATAACTTCCATAACCGTGAATTAAGATGTCAAAAGAACGATTGACCTCAACAGATTCTAAGCCTGCCATATTTTTCAAGAACCATTATTTCATGACAGCAGCTGATTGAGCTATGAGTTTTGTTATCAGAGTTGAATTTGACATATTACAGGTCACCTTAGAAACTCATTTTCTCACTCCCAGAAGGATTGTAATTTTTAAAATCTTTTAACAGTTCAACAAAATACTTCAGAAGTTTCATGGATTTTCTCCTCAATTTTTTTTTCCCCTCCTAAGTGCATTTTGATGTCTGGGACAAACAGAAAGCTTGACAAGCCATTATTTAAAAAAAAAAAAATAGGGCATTTGCTAAGCTTTTACTATGTACCAGGCACTGTATTAAGCACTGGGGTAGATACAAGCTAATCAGGTTGGACACAGTCTATCTTCCACGTGGGGCTCAATCTTAATTCCCATTTTACATATGAGGTAACTGAGGCACAGAGAAGTTAAGTGACTTGCCCAAGGTCAGACATCAGGTAAGTGGCACAGGCAGCATTGAACCCAGGTCTTTGTGACTCCCAGCCCAAGATAGTCTCAATTATTTTAATTGATATATCCCCCATGCCCTAATGCCACACCAGGTTACCCCTACTCCCTCCTATTTAGGCTGCGGATTCTTGTGGGACAGGATCTATGTCCAACCTGATTATCTTGAATCTATGTTAATGCTTAGTACATATGATAAGCACTTAATAAATACCATAATCATCATCAGGCTAAGAGGAGACAGAGCACATGAATTATGTTGCATTCTATGTGATATGAAAGTTTGTCTCACTTAAAACCTAAATATCAGTGTAATACTTAACAGTTACTAGGGACAAGTTATTAAAGTGCTCATGGATTTGGTGCTGTTTTGCTATAGATCATTAAGGCTACAACTCCTCTAGACTGTAAACTCATTTTGGACAAGGAATGTGCCTACTTATTGCTATTTTGTACTATCCCAAGCACTTAGGAAAGGGTTGTGCATACAGTAAGCACTCAATTACTATGATTGAATGAATGAACAAGTTACTTAATTCTACTGTTATTGGAAGAATTGGTTTCTGAGAAGCACAGAAGCAACTCATTCTGCTCAAAAGACATCATTTACCTCAAAGGAAAGAGGAGCTTGGGAAGTGACAATGCCTTTGGGAGTCAATATGATGGCAAACAAAAGAATGTACATATCTTTAAACTATACATTATAAATTACTTATTTCTATTAACATCTATCTCTCCCTTTAGACTGTAAGCATTAAGGGGAGGAAACGTGCCTGTTAATTCTACTATATTGTACTCAACTAGGCACTCAATTCACTGCTCCGCACAGAGTTAAGTGCTCAATAAAAACAATTGAGTGACAAAGAGAAAAGGCAACCATCCCTGTAAAACTATATCACTCATATTACCACCTTGGATCATCACTGTTTCAACTCTCTCTTTTCAGCTGCAATTGTGGATGATTTTAAGAGTGTTTATTTCTGAAGTCACTATGGAAAGACTATATAAGGCTTGCAAATAAAGAAAACCTCCAGGACTGGCCTTTTTTCTCCCCATTTCAGTGATCTCTATGTAATGATTACAGGCAAAATTTTCCAGAGTTTTTCCTTTTCTATAGAGAGAGTGCTCATGAGTCTCCATTTTTTTTTTCCATCATTCATGCCCAGCATTTTCTGCTTGTAGGGCTGGAATGCCAAAAGTCAACTGTGTTGCTTGCATTCGATTGGAAAATGTTCTCATGTATATCCAATGAATGAACAAAGAACACTCACCCTTCTTTCTCAACAGCAAGTAGTCCATGCTTGCAATACCTCTCCTGTTTCAAGACAATGCTTTCCCAGAGCAGAGACTGTCGCTAATTTCAACTAGCCAAGAATAAGACACAACAAGAAATCTGACACCAAGATTGCCAAATTCAATTCTTAATCCCATTTCTAATCACTTAATACATTAGATTCCAGTTTGGCATCATCAGAAGGTACATCATTTATCTCAATAGGCCAGTACTATGATAAAATCAATTCTTACAAAGTTATTTGATACCCTAAGAAAGTTTGTGCTAACAGTGGATGCCATTCAATGGGGGGATAAACACAGAGACAAACACACACACAGTCAATGCAGGCGCAATAGGTTATTGGCATGATTTAACGGATAAAATTTGAGTGGATATAGAGATGAAAAACGAAATTAAGGCCAGTATATTCTGAAACTAATAGAGGGTAGCACCAACTTGGCCAATAGCTTAAAGCAAACCATGTTTTTTTTTTTAAAAATCATATTTATTAATCACTCACTATGTGCCAGGCACTGTACTAAGCACTGGGGTAGATACAAGCAAATGGGGTTGAACACAGTCCCTGTCCCACTCAGGGCTCCCAGTCTCGATCCCCATTTTACAGATGAGGCACTGAAAAGTCAAGTGACTTTCCCAAGGTCACCCAGCAGACAAGTGGTGGAGCCAGGATTAGAACACACGACCTTCTGACTCCCCGGCCTGGGCTCTATCCACTATGCCATGCTGCTTCTAAAGCAATACTTTTCCATCAATGCCAGCCATGTACCACACTTAACATTGAATATCAAAAAAAGTCAATGAGGTCCTGAAATGCAATCCAGGTAGAAATCCAGGTATTAGTCCATTAACTTCAAAATAATCTATCGCTGGTATTTATGGAGTGCTTACTATGCTCAGAGCCCTTTAGTAGGTATTTGGGAGAATTACAATGGAGTAACTAAACATGATCCTTGCCTTCAAGGTGTTTACACTCTAGCGGACAGTTGTTCTTCAGATTAAATTTTCATTTGACCGTCTGGTGAAAAGAATGGACATCAACAGGATACACAAGCATCTGTTGCATGATGAAGTGGGGTGACCGTAAAGCAGGAGGGCAGAAGAAATAGTTTAAAGGACACAGTGAAACTAAACCTTAAAGGATGTGTCATATACGTTATCTGGGTGGGAACAGTAGTTTCCAGAATAAGCTGATGTTCAGCTACTAGAAATAGGGTAACTATTAGATCAGAGGAAATAATTGCAATACTTGTTACATGGTTACTACATGCTAAGCATTGTACTAAGGGCTGGGGTAGATTAAAGACAATCAAGTCAGATACAGTCCCTGCCATTCATTGGGGTCACAGTCTAAGAAGTTTTTTAGATCATGACACCAAGAGTGTAAATTCAAAATAGTGGCAGGCAGACAGAAAATGTGACAGCACAGAAAGTCATGATCTTTACACGCACATGGACATGCATACACTGTGGAAGGGACTGTCAAAATAATTCAGTCTCTTCAGCCACACTTACACACATGGATAAAAATCTCACTATCAGCAGCTTCATCTATGAACTCCAAGAGACTAAGTAATGGGATCTAGAGGAATAGAGCATAGATCTGGGAGGCAGGAGACCTGAATTCAGCATGGCTCAGTGGAAAGAGCACAGGCTTGGGAGTGAGAGGTCATGGGTTTTAATCCTGGCTCTGCCACTTGTCAGCTGTGTGACTTTGGGCAAGTCACAACTTCTCTGGGCCTCAATTACCTCATCTGTTAAATGGCATTAAGACTGTGAGCCCCACGTAGGACAACCTGATCACCTTCTATTCCCCACACCCCAGCACTTAGAACAGAGCTTCACACATAGTAAGCACTTAAATGTCATCAATATTCCTTCTGTCACTGGCCGAGTGAACTTGGCAAATCACTGAACCTCTCTGGGCCTCAGTTTACCCAACTGTGAAATGATGATGATCTAATCTGACTCTCCATCTCAAGGTAATGGTATGTGGTCAAAAATCATAAAATCATATTGAGCACTTACTCTGGGAAAAGCACTATACTAAGCACTTGGGAAAGTACGATAGAATAGAGACAGTAAACATGATCCTGCCCACAAGGAGTTTACAATCTACAGGATGAGATAACATGGGAAAGTGCACTGGGAAAAAATGTGGCATTAAAATCTGATATCATTATTACTATCATTAATAGTAAAATAATAGCTTCCTCTTTCTGAAAGCGCAAAGAATCCTGACTTTCCCCACTGCTAAAGTGCTTGCAATTAAACCCTATAAGATCTAGGGGAATTTCAACTTCTTTCCATGAAACCAAAGTCCGCAGCATTCTTTCTTGAATAGTTATTTCACTGACAGGTTGACACAGGCTGCCAACTGCCCAAGGAAACACGTTTTGTTTATATCAAATGCCATTTAGCAAGTGAAAACACAGTCGAGGACTGTTTCATTTGGTCCTCGAGTTTCATGGAATTATGGATAACTCCTCATTTCAGTACTACTGCCAGAACACAAAACAATTGAACAAAACTGTTATAACCACTGCATGACAAGAGAAGTAAAGAAAATCTCTTGAGGCTGACTCTCTAGAGCTTACCAGTCTTTTCAAACATATGTAGTGTATGAGACAAATCAAATTTTATACCACTAGTGAGAAGCAAACTTTAATAACTTATGAATCGTGTAAAAAGTTTCTCCCCTTAAAGTAAAAACTCATCTGTTAAGTACCATGGTGAGAAGACACACATGCAAAATACTTGGGCAACTATGTGATTCTTTTCCTCTATTTTTTTTTTTAAAGTACCTAGATGTCTTCTTTGTGACTTATGTTTAGGTCAGGAAGCATTACTCAAACTTTATAACATTGGAAGCTTTTCAGATCTATTGTATACAAGAGCTGGCACTGACCACCAAAACTCCCCATTTCAAGCTCACTGACTTTCCTCAGTATACAGTCTATCAATTTCCTCTCTTAAATTTACTTCTTTTTCCTCTTTGATTTTTGCTAGGCGGGCCCAGAAACCCAAGAGTGGAGAACCCAATTCAGATGCTCCACTTCCTTTCAGCAACCCCAGTGAAGCTATCATTTTTATTTTATTTACCATGTTATTGGTTAAGTGCTCTTCTAAGCACTACAGTAGATAGAAGTTAATCAGGTGGGACACAATTCCTAAACTACATGGACCTCAGAAGAATAATGTTGGTATTTGTTAAGTGCTTACTATGTGCAAAGCACTGTTCTAAGTGCTTGGGGGATACAAGGTGATCAGATTGTCCCTCATGGGGCTCACAGTCTTCATCGCCATTTTACAAATGAGGTAACTGAGGCCCAGAGAAGTTAAGTGACTTGCCCAAAGTCACAAAGCAGACAGGTGGTAGAGCTGGGATTAGAACCCCTGACCTCTGACTCCCAAGCCCATGCTCTTTCCACTGAGTGAGACCAGGCACTCCATCCCCATTTGATGGATGAGGAAACAGGCACAGAGACGTTAAATGACTGGCTGAAGGTCACCCAGCAGGCACATCGGGATTAAAACCCAGGTCCTGCACCTCAGCGTCCATGCAGCTCAGCTAAGGCTCAGCTTCATAAGCTTTCATATAATTCTAGCTGTGCTTTCTCTTCCCTTCTCCACTGGCTGTGGTTTTGGGGAGAAAAGAAAATAACTTTCCAGGGCTGGCATGTTACAGTGCAAAAATTCACTATGTATTCTAGTGACTGGAATTCTTCATCCAGCCAGAACGTAAAGGTGCAATTACTCTTCAGGGCTAGGCTTGGCTTAAACCTTGTCTGCATTCATCTATTTTATGTATTCACCCTTTTTCTTTTAATGGTATTTGTTAAGCACTTACTATGTGCCAGGTACAACAGTAAGTGCTGTACTTAGTGTTTTCCTTCAGCAACTTTTTTTTTTATGGGAATAACCAAGAGATAAAATCATGTTGGGTATTATCTGGAGCCTCAGATAGCAAACCCCACGTCTGAGTTGACATGATGTATTGTGACTTTTGCTCTAGAAAGTCCAGTCAATATGTGTCCATGGCTTTTGATTTCCTTTTCTTTTTCAGGAATGAAAATAAATGTAAAGATTCAACACTTTAATGACTTGTATCTGAAATTCTTCTAGCCTATAAATTAATAAGCACTTCAGGAATAAAATAGGATGAATAATCTCTGATCCAAACGTTTCTCCTATCCTTCCTTGACTACTGCATCAGCCTCCCTCCCTGATGCCTGACTCTCCCCAATCCATTCCATAGTTGGCACTGCTAGTCAGATCCTTTTTCTGAAAAAAAAAAAAATCTGTCCTTGTTTCCCCACTTCTCAAGAACCTCCTCTAGTTGCCCATCCATCACCACATCCAACAAAAACTCCTTATCATTGGCTTTAAAGCTTTCAATCATCACCCTCTCCTACCATACTTCTCTTATGTCCCAATAAAACCCAGCACTCTCACTTGGCTCCTTTAATGCCAACCTACTCACTGTACCTTGATATTGTCTTTCTTACCACCTATCCCTCGCCCGCATCCTACCAGTGGCCTGGAAATCACATCTCCTCCAAGAGGCCTTCCCCGACTAAGCTGCCATTTCCCTAACTCCCTCTCCCTTCTGCATCACCCTTGCATTTGGATTTGTGCCTTTTATTCACAGCACCTTCATCCCCACAGCCCTTGGGTACACATCTGTAATTCATTTTAATGTCTGCCTCCCTTTCTAGACTGTAAGCTCCTTATTGACAGAGAATATGTGTACCAACTGTATTATATTCTATTCATCCAAACGCTTAGTACACAGCTCTGCCCACAGTTAACTTTCAATAAATACAATTGATTGGTTTGCTGAAAAAGGCATTTAGAATTTTTCACAAAAATGTTATACTCAATCTCTGCCCACAGTTAACTTTCATTAAATACAATTGATTTGCTGAAAAAGACATTTAGAATTTTTCACAAAAATGTTATACTCAATTTTTGAAAACTGTTGACATGAGTCTTCAAATGATTTGCATATTTCATATGAATAGCTATTTCATTTGTAATACCATTAAGAAGGAATAAATACCCAAATCAACCAAAACAAAGCAGGACAAATATGCCTACGATAAAGAGCGACTTTTAAATATGCTTTCAGCAGTGGTTTTAGGGGTAGTCATGTTTCACTTATTCTAAACTTAAATTTGCTAGCCCTGTTTTAATCAAAACTAGATATTCTGAAAGTCATTTCATTTCCTTTTACCATCCTACATCTTTTATTTAAAATAAGTAAGTCTGAATTGCCTTATTTGTTAGTGGACAGTAGTAACAAAATTCAGGAGTAATAGTGCTAGTAATAGTGGTATTCATTAAGTGCTCACTATGTGTCAAGCACTGTATTAAGCACTGGGGTAGAAGGTAATCAGAGTCCACATGGGACTCACAGCCTAAGGGGGAAGGGAGAAACAGGCATTGAACACCATTTTTTACAAATGAGGAAACTGAGGCAAAGATAAGTGACTTACCCAAGATCACACTGGCAGTCAATGGTGAAGTCAAGATTATAACCCAGGTCCTCTGAGTCCCAGAACCATGCTCTTTCCACTAGGCACACAACTACATACAATTTCAAATATGTCTCTGCTAGGTACATAGCCATAAAGTAAGTAGTCAATAATTCTGTGATTACTGAATGTCTCTCAAATGTCAGCCTTGGAATACTAAATTCAATAAAATTCCAAACAAGGCTCTGGAATACAAATACCCATCAGAATAAAAGTTGCCCAGTACTACAAATTATACTATCATTGTAGAAACACTCATAAGTTACCACAATCAATGGTATTTATTGAATGTCTACTGTGGGCAGAGCATTGTACCAAACACTTGGGAGAACAAAGTATAACAGAGTTGGTAGATATATTCCCTGCCTACAAGGAGCTTACATTCAAAGAAAAAAAGTCAGCTATCCTAAGATTGTCTAAATGCATTGGCCAACAGTGGGACTTCATATTCTCAGGTGTGTCCGGAATAGTTTTTTTCCTGAAGAACATGTGGGACAACCTGATCACCTTGTATCCCCCCAGTGCTTAGAACAGTGCTTGGCACATAATGATAAAAGTAATAATGTTGGTATTGGGAATAAAATATGCCTTGAGTTTTGTAGGCAATCTGTTTGGATTCATTGATCTTCAGATAGTCTGACCTAAGGTAGCCACTGATTGCATTCAAAACTGGAGGTCCACTTTGCTGATCCTACGACACACATTTCTATTTGAATGTGTTTTTTTCCTCATAGAGAGAATCATTTAAATCATCATGTAAGAAGTCCTCATTAAGCTTCAACAATAATAATAGAATGTTGGCCCTGCTGAGACTAAGACTGCAGCCATGTCTACTGAAAATATGTTGCACGCTTTGCTCACGAAACAGCATCTTCTCTAATCCCTTTTTTATGGTATTCATTAAGCACTTACTCTGTGTCAAAGACCCTTTTAAATGCTGGGGTAGGTACAAATCAATCAGGTCTGATACAATCCCTGTCCTGCAAGGGGCTCATAGTCTAAATAGGAGAGAGAACAGATTTTTAATCCTCACTTTACAAAACGGTGTGTTTTGTAATCACTGTTGAGGAAACTGTGGCACAGAGAAGTGAAGTGACTTGCCCAAGGCCGCAAAAAATTGGTAAAGCCGGTATTAGAACCCTAGTCCTCTGACTCCCAAGCCTGTGCTCTTACCACTAGGCTGCCCTGCTTCTCAAGATCCACTGCCACCCAAAGTGAGCACTGTTGTCAGTGATAGGAAGGGAATGGTATAGCCTACCACCAGCAAGATAAGCAGCATGGCCTAGTGAATAAAGCTCAAGCCTGGAAGTCAGAGGGCCTGGATTCTAATCCTGGGCTTTGCCACTTATCTGATGTGTGACCTTGGGCAAGTCACAACTTCTCTGTGTCTATTTCCCTCATGTGTAAAATGGGGATTAGGACTGTGTGGGACCTGGACTGTATCCAACCGAATTATGGGATTAGTGTATTACCTGGCATGTAGTAACCACCTAATACCATGAAAAAACACACCAAAAAAACAAAGCCAAAAGGAAAAGAAAAAAACCCAAGCATTTGATTGTTTTGGGCCATTACTATTAGCATTCTCTCACCCAGTTCCCTGTGCCCAGGTTCAACCATGACAAGATGCCTGGTAGGAAGAATAGGGCAATTCTTCATCCCAGAATAGAATATCTGAGACCTCATCATCACCAGATTCCATTACAACCTCCCCAACCGGGTATAACACTCAAAGTAATTTAATAAATTACTTTGGAGGATTGGAGGATTCTTTTCCACTTCTTTGCAAAAACCAGGAGAAAAAATATTTAACAACAACAACAAAAAAATGGAGAACAGCAACAACAACAAAAATGAGCTTGTCCTCCCTAAAGCCAGAGAGATGGAGCACCACAGCAGAGCTAATGCCGGGGAAGGTGGTGATTTCCTGGAAAAATTGTGAGAAAAAAAAGTTATCTGCTCCTGTATCCATCCTGAGCAGGAGCCAGACCAGTTGAAAGCTATTCAAAAGTCTCTTTACTGTTTGCAGGACAATTCAGGTCTTTTTATCCTTCAAGCAGGAACTTCATTCTGGAATATTCCACTGATGAGTGATAAGCCCCACAACACACACATGGATGGCACAATGTCTCAGAAGTCATGGGCAAATAAAGTTAACTAGAAGATTGCAGCTATTGAATTAGGTGTCTGCATGCTTCTATGGAATGTGGACTTCTTTCTAGTTTATAATATAATGATGGTACTTGTTAAGCGCTTACTATGTGCCAAGCACTGTTCTAAGCACTGGGGTAGATATAAAGTAATCAGATTGTCCCATGTGGGGCTCACAATCTTAATCCCCATTTTACAGATGAGGTAACTGAGGCACAGAGAAGTTAAGTGACTTACCCAAAGTCACACCGCTAAGTGGTGGCGCCGGCATTAGAACCCACAACCTCTGACTCCCAAGCCCGTGCTCTTTCCACTAAGCCATGAAATGCTATTTAAATATATGTAAATATATGTAACACACAACAAATTCTCTAGCATTGAAAATTTTCACTTTTCAACCAAACAAGATGTTCTGTTACCTGGTATTTCTTCATTATCTATCAATAATTTATAAGATTAAAAAACTCCTGTCCCAGTAATGAATCCGTGGATCTTTCATTCTCTTCAGGGCTACCATCATGCAAGTTGGAGCTATATTTTCTCCAGTGCTATACTTTAAATACACAACTGTTAACATAATAACCTGAGGAGTCCTTTGGGGGAATTACACAGAAAACCTTCAGAAGTCACATTATGTCTGCCTAGTATCTCCAGAAGAATCGGGAGGAAGAGGCTGTCAAACAGACATTCCGTTTTCTTTATGCCTAATGACACGTGGGGCCAAAGTATTCATGAGTTTGCAAGACTGTAGACAGATGACAGGATAAAGGGTTTGAGCAGGAGTCTCTCTATCTTCCACCTGTTCAGCTGAGTCTGGAAAGAGGAAAGAATGTGCTATAAAACCACCCTGACACGTTGAAATGTCTGGTATTTGTTTTTAGTTTAACTTTCTAAATCGATGTCGCATCAGCATTTGTTGCTCTGATTTTGGGGGAAAAGGTTGCTAAATTTCTCTTCTTTAATGCCAAATGGCCTCAGAAAACCATCCAGTTATAGGACAATTCATCAAAAAGGTGTTAGACACAAAAGACTCCAAAGGAATAAAATCTATCCAGCCTACTCTATCTTTGTAATGAAGGAATAGGCCTGCACAAATACGAGCTCACAGATTCAATCATGAGTTGCAACTTCTTTAAGCCACCAAATCTTTTATTAGAAATAGTAAAATTCAGAAATTTGTGGATTTAGACTTCACCATCTCTCCATGTCCAGTTATCCTTAATGAAAAGGAAATGACTAAAATGCAACAGCAGAAGGAAAAAGATGAGCGTGAAGGTCATAGATAATTCATAAACTGAATGATCAGACCCTGAATAATGAATGTCAGCTACACACAGATGAGTTTACAACGATTTATTACTCTGTAATCATATTAGAGACAACAGTCCCTCTTCCTCCCTTTACTTTTTGCTGGAAACCACTTTAGACACCCCCGGTCCCGGAGGACTGTAAGCTCGCTGTGGGCCAGGAAAGTATCTATGAACTCTGCTGTACTGTACCTACAATGTGCTTAATATAGTGCTCTGCACACAGTAAGCACTTAATTAAAATACAATTGATCATTAATTTCCTTATTCCAGTCATTATCTCTGGAGAATAAATACCAGAATTACAAAGCTCATGCTGTCAGTTGTAATAAACCCACGTATGTGGCCATAAACTCTCCATGTGTGCCGGTTTCAAAGTTTATATTCGGTTTCAGTATATTTTGAAGGGGCTGAGGATGAGGATCATTTAAGAGAAAGGGATCTACCCCACTCGTTTTCAGATTTTCATACATAAAAGTCTAAAGATATTTAAATTATCCAAATTCCTTTGAGTCCAAATCATAGGGCTAGAATTATTTGAAAAATATTGTTGCATAGAACTAGCATTAATTCCTGCTCCCTATCACATCCCAAATGACTTGAGGAAAATTTTCTTACCCACTAACGTGGGAATAGAAAAGTAAACATAACCGGGTTCTTCCAGCCTTCTGATTTTAATGAATTTAACTAATTTCAGTACAAGCACCTATTTAAAACAAGAAAGGGACATCAAATTTTGAAAATTTAGTAAGTGGTGGGAAACAACCAAACTATTTCTCACCTCAGACATTATTCAAGACAGATGATGCTGAATGAAGCTCTAGAATCCAAGGATTTTTCATTCATTCTATCCTACTTCTCCAAAGGTTTTGTTCACTTTTCATGCTAAGATGTGACTGTCTTACTTTAATAGTAGTTACACCCCAGTTGGTTTGGAATACATCAATATGTCAAAATTAATTTAGGTTCTTAAAGGTTATTTTATATGAAACACAATGTTAAGTGTTGCACAGTGTAGAGAATATTACTTTTTAAAAATATGAAGTATGACTTTCTACATTAAGTCATAAAATACGAACAGATGTTTTCACATAGTGTGTAGCCCATGTTGTCCACTTTCTGCTTAAAACATCTTGCTAAGTCATTGCATCGTTCAAGTGAGCTCAGATAATGAAATGGATAACATTTCAGCTTGTATGATGCAGCATGTTGTACTTCTATCTTGACCTTCCCATCTACCCTGCTGTAAGTGTACACATTACATGGAAGGGAGGTGAAAAAAAAAATTTTTTCTGGAGTGGAAAAATTGAACCTAGTTAAGGAAGAATGTGTCTCCCGCACCCAAATGCTATTAAAGCGACATTTTTCCAATTTAATTCAGATTTAGGAATTTCTCAGTTCCCACACTCATGTTGTCAGATGATAGTGTCAAGCTAAACAGTACAGGTTATCAAACATGAGATTGAATGAAGAAACCTTAGCAGGGATTTTTTTATTAGATCTGGCACCAGTGAAAAGGGCTTCACCACTTTAAACCAGCATTTTTCATCTGTGGGCAGGGATTTACTTTGGGTCCTTCCTGATGTAAATACATGCCTATGAGTAATCAGTTGAATATTCAAGAAAAGAAACTAAACATTGCAACTCTACACACTAGGCTTTTAAGAGAAAGTATTAATTCCAGTCAATGGCTACCCATCCAGAAGATCTTATAAGGATCAATTTTTTTCTTCCACCAAATTTCAGAGTTTTGTTGACTAAATCTGAAGTGAGAAAAAATTTCAATTTAACGGATTATTTTGTACTACCAAGTTAGGTCACATGATAGCAAGGAATTCAGGGAGAAGAAAAATCCTCAGAACAACAAAGTGAACAACTTGGAAAATATAGAGAAACAGCATGGCCTAGTGGAAAGAGCACAGGCCTGGGATCAGAGAACCTAGGTTCTAATCCCAGCTCCACCACTTGTCTCTTGTGTAACCTTGGGCAATCACTTAATTTCTTGTGCCTCAGTTACCTCATATGTTGAAATGGGGTGATTGTGAGCCCCATGTGGGACTTGGACTGTGTCCAACCTGATGAACTCGTGGCTGCCACATAATAAGCACTTAAATACCATTTTAAAAAAATAGGCGAGGGAGGAGAGTTCCAGTTTGCACTCCTTTCATAAAAAGCCCCATGAAGTCCTTAGGTCTGATTACTGATGAGATGAACCTAACAACCAAAACAGTAAACAATTTCCTTGTTATCAAGCAATCATTTGTGTTTATTGAGAGTTTACTGTTTGTGGAGCATTCTACAAAGAGCTTGGTAAAAAACAGTATAATAGAATTGGTAAATATGTTTCCCTGCCATTTAGGAGCATACAGTCTAGAGAATGTTAGGTGTCTTGGGTCTTTACTACAGGGTAGGTCTTCCACTTCGCATAAAACAAAAACTCCTCACCATTGTTTTTAAGCACTAAGCCACCTTAACCCCTCCTACCGCCACCTCACTATTCTACTTACTTACAATCCAGCCTGCACGCTTCACTCCTCTAATGCCCATCTTCTCATTGAATCTTGATTTTTGTCTATCTCGCTGCTGACCTCTCCTCCACATTCTGCCTCTGGCTGGAATGCCCTCGTTCTTTCAAATCCAACAGAAAATTACTGTCCTCTCCTTCAAAAGCCTTATCGAAGCACCACCTCCCACAAGAGGTTTTCCCCTGACTCAAGTCCTCCTTTCCTCTTCTCCCGCTCCCCTTCTTGATTCTACCCATCCCAGCCCCACACACTTACGTTCTTATATGTAATTTTATTTATGTATACCTGTCTCCCCCTCTAGACTGTAGGCTCACTGTGGGCAAGGGAATGTGCCTGTTGTATCTCTCCAAATGCTTAGTTACAGTGTTCTGCACACAGTATTTCATATATGGTTGACTGGACCGACGTACAGGTAGGCAGTAGCACAATAGGGACTATGCAGAAGAGAGTTAAAGACAATAGTCTCATTATTTCACCAATAGCAAATAGGACACTCAATCTTGGCCTGAAATTCATTTGTACCTTCCTTCTCCATTGTGAAATATGGACGGGTGAGGGGCCTTACAGATCTTTGCTTTTTACTATTGGCAATTTTGTGAAGTGTATTCATCTCTTGGGGGAAAAATACAGAAAATAGGGAGAACTTAATGCTTCAGGTGAACATTTTCCATCATTCCTATTTCTAATACATCTGGAATCCAGAGGACAGTCAAAAGGTTTGGCAAAGGTTACTGTGAACTTCAGTCAGTTCCATTGGAGACTGACATGAGAATTTTGTTGCAAAAACTTTGTATCACCCTAGCCAGAACCTTTAGTCGTGGCAGAATCAGCGGAGTGCTGATACTAATGAATCACTAACAAAAGCCACGATCATTATAGGGAAAGCTCAGTAATCAAATGGTTGGGAAAAGTTATAGGCCTGGCCCTCTGAAGAATTTGGAAAAGGTCCATAAAAGACAATGAAAATGATTTAAGAGTTGGAAATAGGACCTATACAGAAAGGTTGAAAGAATTGAGATTATTTAGACTTGAAAAGAGATGATTGTGGGGGATGGGCCACCTAATGACAGTCTTCAAGAACGAAGAGTTATCACTAAGACAAGCACCATTGGAAAGTCATTCAGATTCTTCTCATATGCAATCTGTGTCTGGCCAAATTTTCATAGATCTTCTCTTTCTAATCCATTCCCTCAGCTATAGTGAACACGGTCTTTGTGTTTGTCAACATTACTGTGGCCCCCTCCTTTTTAATCTCCTTACCTCAAAATCAATCATATTTATTGAGCACTTACTATGTGCAAGCACTGTTCATTCATTCTATGCAATCATATTTATTGAGAATTTACTGTGTGCAGAGTCCCGTACTAAGTGTTTGGGAGAGTACAAACAATGAACAGACATTCCCTGCCCACAGTGAGCTACAGTCTAAGAGCTTAGGAGAGTACAATATAATGGAGGTGGCAGTCACATTCCTGGTCCATAACGAGCTTACGTCTCAAGGGAAGACAGACCTTAGTATATGTTATCAATATGTATGAAAGGCCATTGGGGCCGAGGGTGGGGTGAATGAAGAGCACAAGTCCAACTGCAAGGGTGACACAGATGGGAGAGGGAGCAGGAGAAAGGAGGGCTTAGTCGGGAAGGCCTCTTGGAGAAGACGTGCTTTTAATAAGACTTTGAAGGTGAGGAGAATGATGATCTGTCAGATATGAATGAAGAGGGAGTTCCAGGCCAGAGGCAAGATGTGGTCAAGGGGTTGGTGGCAAAACAGATGGGAGCAATCTACAATGAATAGGTTAGCATTAGAGGATTGGGGTTCTAATCCCAGCTCCACCACTGGTTCCTATGTGACTTTGGGCAAGTCACTTAAATTATCTGTGCCTCAGTTACCTGCAAAATGGGGATTAAGAGCCCCATGTGGGCCATGGACTGTGTCCATCCTGCTTATCTTGTATCTACCCCAGCACTTAGTACAGTGCCTGGCACATAGTAAGCACTTAACTGATACAAAAAAAAAATGAACAGTGTGAGAGCGTTAGGTAGGAAATCAGCAAGATAATATAGGAGCTGGGGGAAGGGGATTGAGTCTTTAAAGCTGATGGTAAGGAATTTCTTTTGATGCAGAAGCTGAATTGGCAAATGCTTGGAGGTTCTTGAGGAGTGGGGGATATGGATTGAATGGTTTTCTCACAAAATGACACCACGCAGCAGAATGAAGTATGGACTGGAATGGGAGAAATGTGGGTGGTGGGGGAAGGGAGATCAGCAAAGGGGCTGATGCAATAGGAAAGACCAGCACTCACTATGAACTTGACAATCCATAGCAAATAGAAATCTACACAACCACAAGGGCTTTTTCCATCAAGAGCAAAAAACAAAGTTGTCACTGAATTCTGCTACCACGAAAGTCAGATGACCAACAGGACACCTCTAGATGAGAAAATTAGAAAATAGGATAAAAATATTCAGCAAAGCTTTCAAGCAGAGTGCCAAACAGAGTGTGGTGACAAGAAAAGCAGTGTGGCCTAGTAGAAAAAACAGTAGGCCTGGGTGTCTGAGAAGCTGGGGTTCTAATCCCGGCTCTTGCCAATCTGCTTGCTGTGTGACCTTGGGGAAGTCACATAACTTCTCTGTGCCTCAGTTTCCTCATCTGTAAAATGGGGATTAAATTCTACTCCCTCCTGCTTAGACTGTGAGCCCCATGTGGGACAGGGACAGACCTGATAACCTTTTATCTACGCCAGCACTTACAACAGCACTTAACACATAGTAAGCACTTAAATGCTACTTTAAAAAAAAGGGGAAATCAAACTCCACACCAGGTGAATAAGCTTTAACGCTGTTGTAAAATAAATACAATTGATTGTGATTTCCAGTTTCTTATGGTGGCTGGGAAACCTGAACGTACTACAGAAGCACAGCTTTCCCTCCCCTCCCATCGCCCAACTTGCTCCCTTTGCTCTACCCCCAGCAATTGAGTATATGTACACATCTAAAATTCTATTTATATTAATACCTGTTTACTTGTTTTGATGTGTACATATCTGTAATTCTATTTATTTATATTGATGCTATTGATGCCTATTTGTTTGTTTTAATGTCTGTCTCCCCCATTCTAGACTGTAAGCCTACTGTGAGCAGGGATTGTTTCTCTTTATTGCTGAATTGTACTTCCCAAGCACTTAGTACAGCGCTCTGCACACAGTCAGCGCTCAGTGAATACTAATGAACAAATACAAAGACAATCCAGCTTCTAGAGCGGATTCATGGACACCATTTATCGAATATACACAACATCAAAATGGCAGGACAAGATTACCAACAATGAGGTCCTGGAAGGCAGCCAATTTACCAATACTGAGGCAATGCTCATAATCGCCATTTCTGGTCAGCAGACCATGAGAGAAGAATGGATGACAGAAGGCTAAAGCATCTGTTACGGGGTGAACTAAAAACTGGCACATGCAAGCTAGTATGCAAAGACACGGTGAAGCTCAATCTCCAACACTGGCGTAGAGCAGGGGACTGGTGGAGGAACCCTGCAGCAGTATGCAGTAATTAGGAGAGGGGTGGTTTTCCTTGAGCAAAAGCTTTGCATGGGTCGAGATTCCAAGAGGAGGCTCCAAAGCAGAGACGGGGGCTTTGTGGGCCAAGTCTATTAACACAGCAATGGTCTATCCTTAGGTGAAAAAGTGACCAAATGAGCTGGTCATGCACATGTATACGGCAGAAGCAACATGGGCCTGGGAGTCAGAGGTCCTGGGTTCTAATCCCAACTCTTCCACACTCCTGCTGTGTGACCCTGGACAAGTTACAACTTCCCAGTGCCTCAGTTACCTCGTCTGTAAAATGAGGATTAAGACTCTGAGCCTTCTGTGGGACATGGACTGTTTCTAACTTGATAGTACCTACCCCAGTGCTTAGAAAAGTTCTGGGCACACAGTAAGTGCTTAACAAGTACTATAATTATTATTATTATTGTTAGGGTTTTACTGTATTAATCTTGATGCTCTTACATTCTCCCTCAAGCACATAGTACAGCGATTTCATTCTATAGATGCCATGACTGATTCTCAAAAGCTACAGGTGTATCTATTGGCATTCATATCAAACTAAAATTTCCTACCAATGGTTTACTCGTTATCTATCAATCAATAGTACTTCCTGTGTTTTTTTAACAACATTTGTCAAGTCCTTACCATGCAAGTACTGGATTAAGAGCTGGGGTAGATACAAGCTAATCAAGTGGACTCAGTTCTTGTCCCTCAGGGAGTTCATAATCTTAATCTGCATTTGATAGATGCAAGAATAGGCACAGAGAAGTGACTTGCCCAAGGTCACACAGCAGAAAGAGCAGAGCTGGGATTAGAATCCAGGTCCTCTGACTTCCAGGCCCATCTTTCCAATAGACCACATGTTCTATGTCTGTCTTGACATTTATATCTACTTATACATTCACATTGCCCCTGCTTCCCCCAGTAGATGGAAATCCCTTAAACTCAGGAACCTTGTTTTAGTCTTCTTTGTTCTTCTTTTTATTTTTTGGTAGCTCTATGTAAATCCTAGGGTTGTGTACCCAATGATATCTATGGAAACCACTAACAAAAAGCCTAAATTATTGCCACAGAGAAGGTTTTCATAAGACAAGAATAATAATTTCTGTTGCTATAGGCCGCAGGACTGTGGAACACAGTGAGGATAGTGAGAGTAGAGTAGACAACCATTTCTTTGAGACAGTTTGATAGTAGATTTTCTGGAGCAGGGGAATGGACTAGATGACCTCTTGAGAGGCTGTCTAACCATAATTCTTTTATCTTCCAGGCAATGTTTCCCACAGAATACTTTCCCCTGTCCTTTGAAAAATTATACGGGAACATATTGCATGTTTGCAATTAGATTGAGGTTTGGAAGATTTATGCGGAGGAAAATGTGAAATGAATTATTAGTATGTCACGGTACATCTGCTTTATCAACTTCTGTGCTGTGCCCCTAAAAAAACTGTCACTTTCCAATAATGAAACAAGAACCTTCATGAAAGCGAGATCTAATAATATCCCTAATTACTTGAGAGAAAAAGATGAAACAAAAAGGCTGAGAGGTTAAATACATCATATCGGCAGTGAAAACGTCTATCTGAAGTGGAAAAACAGGTAAATTTCTTGTTTTACTTTATAAGCCTTTCTTGTTGCATTAGTATCACATAGCAGAATGCTGGATTGCTCAATTGATTTCCCATTCAGCCCTTCCTGAGCAGGCAGGGAATGTCTCGGTTAGAAGACAAAGTTTGAAACATATTTTCGCAGAGGAACCTATGTAGGCTGTCTGGGGACTTGAGAGAATTTCTTCAGGCTTTTACATGATGCTCATTTAAATTTCAATGCCACTTAGGTCTTAGGTCCACTTCGATATTGGCACCTTGCACCCTCTGCCCAGCCAGCATTTAAAATGAATCAGGAATAAGACAGAGGGCCTTTTTTTATGGGTTCTACTTCAACAGGTGCTAGATGTTCCTGTCTAAATAGGATTCTGCACATGTGTTAAAAAGTGTAAGTGGCTGCTGAGCTTTTAGAGCCATTGAAACAAATTCCTTGGTAATATTCAAATAGCAACTCACTTAGAAATATGCCCTTCACTCTTTCACCCTTCCTGGGGATGCTGCGCTTGAAGCTTTTTCTTTTTTCAAGTGAAAAGTGTTGCAAGCTTTTCAGTTCTTAACACCACTTGCCATTTTCCAGCAGGCAGAAGCCCCAGGCTTGCCAAATTTGCTGACAGATGTCAATCAAAACATCTCACAGCATCCCACCGTGTTAGCCATCAGCTAAAACCACACTTTCCCAGAACGTCTTAGCCTGCATCTTTGTTCTGTTTTCAGATAAACAGATCCAATTTCTCAACAAACAGACTGCTACATCCTTTTAACAATGTAATAATTCAAAACAAATGATTCTGGCTTTGATGATAGCACTTTTATGGTCATAAGAAATCCTCCCACCAACATCTGTTTGATTTATCTACTTGAACTTTATCTCCAGTTGAAGATTTATAAGCTGAAATCATCCCAGCCTATTAAGTCAGATAATGTTAGAGCACTAACATGGAGAATGAAAGTGCATTTCACAGTCATCTACCTTTTGAGATCCTGTTGGAGAAAAATAAATCCAAAGTTTAAGGGCTTTAGGTTTAGCTGGGCTAGACTTCTGCATCTTGAATAAAGTTCTTCAGTGACTTGGCTGTAAAGGAATTTAATTTTGCAGTACAAGAAAGGCAAGTTACTTACGGATCACTATTTAGAAAGACAACATGGAAAATACAGATGTTGTTTACATTTAAAGCCTGTTTTCTTAGTAAAAACCACTCTGGGTGAGGGAAATTCAGTCCAGATTTTCCTCCTCCCTAATTTCTTCATACGCTGCAAATAAAAAGATGACAGCATTTATGTTACTTATTACCCTGATCACAAAGTTTACTTGGATTTCATTTGATGGAGGAATGTAAGAAGAGCATTGCTAGGAGTCAGAATCCTGAATTTCCTTGAGCAACCTAGTAACTCATTATGACTCCGCACAAATCATTTAACCCAGCCATGCAAACCAGGTATCCATATGTCCAGCGGTGTGGTACAGGCCTGCAGAATTTGCCCCAGCAGGCGGACACTTTCTCAAATCTTTGCCAAGTGCTCAAGTGGAGGGATTTGAGTCCAGCTGCTGATGGCCAAGTCTCTCAGGCATCTCTAGTCAATGAAGAGAAGCCGCACCAGAGTGCCCTCTTAGATACCCTTGGATCCAAATGCCTCCTCCAAAATATTCTCATTTTCACTCTCCCAGTGCCACCTACGTTTGGTAGAACAGGAAAAAAAGAAAGGCAGCGTGAGCAGCTTTCAAAGCCTTCTCGTCTCAATTTCTCCATTAACGAGAGAGGAATAACTTTTCCTGTCTCTAGGGATGCTAACTTGCTTGTACAGTTCCATCACACCCAGTGCAAACGTAAGCAGTTAGAGCTAAGCTATCAGGAATAGTCTGTATGTATAGATCACTTGGAGATTTGGTCAAAGGTTGCTAGAATACAAACCATGATAGGGAAATTCCTTTATCAAATAGGCTTAAAATATATCATTAAAATCATAGCTCCAGATTATCATCAAAATAATATCAATTTCCTAATGCAAAATGGGTTCTACAATGGAAAATTGCCTAAAAATGCTCTTCAAAATTAGTATTGTCATCCCAAGGCACAGACAATTATGCTGGGAATGCTCAATGATCAAACCCTGAAGGTTGCAGTTTATTTGAGACATATCATTGATGAATCCATTCATTCTATGAACCAGAACATCAAAACCTGCTCTGAAAGGCAAGGAGTGGTGCGAGGTAGAAGCCCAGCTGACAAGCCCAACTTTCTGTGCCTCAATTTTCACAAACAAAATACAGAGCCTGTTTCCATCTCTGGAAGGAGATAAAAATATTTTTATACGATTTAGAGATTCTTCAATCTAACTACAACCTAAACATCTAGTAGACCACCTCAATCAACACCTGGGGCATCTTGAACCACTTTTCCACCTTTTGGCCCAGGCCTCAAGCTGATGTCCCTCTCCCCTTTTCCCTGCATTGTCCCAAAATGACAGCATTTCCATATGCCAAACTTTACATTTCTTTAACTTTTGTTCCACTTTAACAGAGAAATAACATTTTCTGACCTGCATGCTATTTCCAGAATGCCCACACTTCATTTTAGAATCATATGGACGACTGTCAGATTTCATTTTGCACCAAGTAGCAACTGAGGACTACTTTACACATGTAAAAACCATTTTTACCACAGTAGGAGATGACCCCCCTAGATTAGTGTATACTCTTATCACAGTCAATGTATACAATTGCAACTAGCCCAATTCTGAGGCAAACTCTTGCAGAGAATCACTCTGTCATCCTGAATTACAAACACACACATAAAACTGCCAGTTTTACTACAACTAAAAAATGTTGGGTCAACAGTAGTACCAAACCAAATTTATGATGACTGTGACAACGTTTAAAAGGTGAATAATATTAAGGGAGAAATAAATTACACAAAAGAACGGTAGGTCAGAGCACTAAGTAAAGGACTGAAGCCAGTCTGATGAGTTCTTTTGGTTTTCTGAATTTGCTAGGTTGTTATACGCAATTGATTAACCTTTGCATGCCTCTGCTTACCCAACTAAAAGAGATACAATAATGCTAGCCGTTAACCTATTGAACAAAGGAAAATAAAAGTATTTAAAATCTTGCTTAAGAATGATTTCAAACATTTACTCTACGGTGCATGCCCTCTTCGGTACAGATGCTAGAAACTCTAGGAAGAGTTAAAGAGCTGAAATAATCACAATCTAAAATTCAACCTCTGACAATGGGTAGTTATGAAAACATGGGTAGCTACAAGACTAGAATACCTGCCCTACATAGGATTCAGAGTTAAAGAGTTTGGGATGGTAGGGAATCCCACGAGAAGCAGTGTTGCCTAATGGATAGAGCATGGGCTCTGGGAGTCAGAAAGGAACTGGGTTCTAATCCTGGATCTACCACTTACTGCTGTGTGACCTTTAGCAAGTCACTTCACTTCTCTGGGCCTCAGTTCCTTCAATCTACAAAATGGGGATTAAGACTGTGAGCCCCATGTGGGACAGGGACTATGTACAATGTGATGGCCTTGTATCTATCCCAGCGCTTAGAACACTGTAAAATGAGGATTAAGATTGAGTCCCATGTGGGATATGTCCAATCTGATTATCTTGTAACTACCCCAGTGCTTAGTACAATGCCTGACACCATAGTAAGCACTTAAATATCATTTTAAAAAAAGAATGTGTCCCTCACTTTGCATGTGATGAAACTGAGACACCGAGAAGGTAAAAACAGTGACAAAAATGGAATTAGAACCTTTGTGTCCTGACTTCCAGTCCCATTCTTCTTTCTACTAGGCTGGGTTGCCTCATGCCAATGACTGACAAATGTCAAGGTGAAGCTAATTCTTCAAACAATTTTCAACCCAATACTTGAACTGCTTCCAGTGGATCTTAGTCACTCAAGTGTTAAAAGCAGTAGAAAGTAGTTTCATGACATTTTTCTCTTGGGCTCCTGATTCAAGGGATTAATGGAACTGTAAACATTATTTGTAAAATGAGCTTATTTTGCGGGGGATTTTTACTTGAGGAATATGAGGATTATTATCAAGAGGATGAATTCGTTAAAACTATAGTGGAGACTGACAGAGATGGCATTGGGAGATCTTTGGGTTCCATGTGCTAAAGGATTTCTAAAGGAATTTTGCTTTCCTAAGGGATGATAATGTAGCTTGAGGTAGACTGATTGGTTACTTGGATTGCTAATAGTTCTGGTTGAGCAAAGCTGATTTAAAGACGCACCATCCGAGTTTTAGGTATCTTCCTGAATCTGATTCCTCCTGATTAATACAGCCTCGAAACATTTAGCATTAAATAAAAAAGCTTAAGGAACCACTTAGAACATGTGTGTGTCTAACAGACAACTGACTGGTGAGAACTGCACAAAAATCCACAGGGAAAATAGAATGATAATGTAAATTAGCATCTGCAAAAGTAGAAAACTAAAGTCCTTTTTAAAAAATGTTCTACATACCTTCCTTTTGAGCCCGTCTGGTGTGTGACATTTACCAGATGAGTATATTTAAAGTGCTCTCTAATTAAGTGCATCTGATCATAATAACTTTGAGGAAACTTCAAAAAAATATCCTGAAGCTCAGAAACCAGAATAATTTGTATTTATTTTAAGTAGATTTGCATCTTTTCCAAGCCAAAATTTCATCATGGTTTAATCTGGGGCAGCCTCAAGATTGAGGAACTGTCCAAGGACCGCCGAGCTATGACTGAAGCTAATTCTCTCACCAGCTTATCCACTTTTACTTATTGGGTCCTAAAAATAA
The DNA here is from genome assembly GCF_004115215.2 of Ornithorhynchus anatinus. Classification (NCBI taxonomy): domain Eukaryota; kingdom Metazoa; phylum Chordata; class Mammalia; order Monotremata; family Ornithorhynchidae; genus Ornithorhynchus; species Ornithorhynchus anatinus. The sequence continues at coordinate 35,747,688 of NC_041739.1, forward strand.
GGCAACCATGTTCAGGGCTTTTGTCAGTGGCCTGCTGCTTAACCAGAGATGGGGGTGGATTGAGAAAGAGTTGAGAGGGGAGGGGCTTGAAATTTTAAAGGTGGTAGCTTTTTCAGAAGCAAAGGACAGTTGAAAAATATCTTGAAACTTCCTCTCAAATTGGATTCAATGCAACCTATGTTCCCCACAGTGAATCCCTTAAAGCCTATCTAGAATGATTAGTCAGTGGTTTCAATTTCTCCCTTTCATATGGAAAAAAAATAAATTTTTTAAAAGGAAATTATAACCACCTCCTTGGTGGGTATGTATCCTTCAATTATTTGAAAAATGCTTCTATTTTAAGGACTATATGAACTATGACCTTTTAACTGGATGTAGGAATGATAATAATAATAATGATGGTATTTGTTAAGCACTTGCTATATGCCAGTCACTGTACTAAGAGCTGGCATGTATTAAGACACCAGCAAATCGGGTTGGGCACAGTCCCTGTCCCAAATGGGGCTCACAGTCTCACTTCCCATTTCAACTGTGAGGTAACTGAGGCACAGAGAAGTAAAATGCCTTGCCCAAGGTCACACAGCAGACAAGGTCTACTCACGATCTGAGCCAAGAGAGGAACACATAAGCATAACCTCAAACCAGGACTAGAATTGGACACAGATAGGTTCCCTCAAAAGACACTTCCACCAAGGTACTTTTCTGACCAGGGAAGGGCAGAGAGGGGAATAAAGGGTGTGAACTACCTTCATTCAATCACATTCAATCACATTTATTGAGCGTTTATTGTATGCAAAGCACTATACTAAGAAAGAAAATAATGATATTTGTTAAGCACTTAGTATGTGCCAAGCACTGCTCTAAGCACTGGGCTAAATACAGAGTGTCCCATGTGGGGCTTACACTTTTAATCCCCATTTTACAGATGAGGTAACTGAGGCACAGAGAAGTTAGGTGACTTGCCCAAGGTCACACAGAGGAACAAGTGGCAAAGCCGGAATTATAACCCACATCCTCTGACTCCCAAGCCCATGCTCTTTCCACTAGCCTTGGGAGAGTACAATATAACAATAAACATTTTTTCAGGAAAGTTCTTCTCTCCAACACCCCCTCCTCTTTTCCTCATAAGCCAGGCTTCTTACTTTCAAGAATCTACTGAGCACTACTTTCCCTTTTGGTTGTGGCCTACGGCATATCTAACCGGTGAGAAACCACAAGGGTTAAGACCCTTGCAGATTCCGTGAAATTTTTCAACAACTTCCTAATGCGTATAAAATTAAGGGATTCAGATTATTGTGAGCAAACTCCAAAAAGGAATCTTGCATCAGTTGTAGGAACAATATCTTTTTTCTGCCAAGATGCTATGGATGACAAAAATGCATGATGACAGCAATAAATAACACTAATGCCTGCTGATATTATCATAAAAGGAACAGTATGAAATGCTGACATCATTTAGAGGTTTACCAACCATTATTAAATCCACATCATGCCTCAGCTTGTCAGCTAATAACTGACAATATGTATCTGCATTTCTTCTCCATGTGTTTGTACACCACTCAGCATATATATTATATGTACACATCTATAACTATATATATATATATATTATCTGGAGCAGGAGGGTTGGATTTACTGTTAAGCAGAGGCAACATTATCCAGATATTCTGAATTCTATATTCCACTTTTTCCCTTTCAATGCCCATTACCATTCTTCCATGAAAACTCGAGAGTTGCCACAGATCGTAGCTTTTTGATGAACTCTTTCCTAATGTATGTTTGCCTCATTCTTCTTTTTAAGTGGAATCCCAGCTCTCATATATACTGGGCAAGCAATTTTGCCAAGTAGAAAGAGTGGAAAGAGAATTGGGAGTCAGAAGGCCTGGATTTTTTTAAATAGTATTCGTTAAGTGCTTACTATGTGCCAGGCACTGTACTAAGCACTGGGGTAGAAACAAGCTAATCACAGTCATAATCCCCATTTTATAGATGAGGAAACAGAGAGGTTGCGACGTGCCCGAGATCACTGCAGACAAGTGGCAAAGCCGACATTAGAACCCAGGTCCTTCTGAGCCCAAGCCCATGCTCTATCCACTAAAACATGCTAATCCACCCTTTCCTCTCCATCCAAACTGCTACATTAATCCAAGCACTTATCCTATACCACCTTGATTATTTTAACTGCCTCCTTGCTGAGCTTCCTGCCTCCTGCCCCTTTCCACTCCAATCCATACTTCACCTTGCTGCCTGGGTCATGTTTCTAGAAAAACGCTGGCCATGTTTCCCCACTCCGCAAGAACCTCCAGTGGTTGCCCATCCACTTCAGCATCAAACAGAAACTCCATAACTATCGGCTTTAAAGCACTCAATCACGTATGCCCCTCCTATCTCGCCTCGCTACTCTCTTACTACAACCCCAACCTTCATGGTTCAATCCTCTAATGTTAACCTCTCACTGTGCCTCGATCTTAACTATCTCACTGCCTACCTCTCACCCAAGTCCTGCCTCTGGTCTGGAACACCTCCCTTTTCATATCTGGACAGACAACTACTCTCCCAGCTTCAACGCCTTATTGAAGGCACATCTCCTCTAAGAGGCGTTCCCTGAATAAGCACTCATTTCTTTTTCTCCCACTCCCTTCTGTCACCCTGACATTGCTCCCTTTATTTCATATCCCCTCTCTACCCCACAATACTTCTGTATATATCTGTAATTTATTTATATTCATGTCTGTCTCCCTCTAGACTATAAGCTCATTGTGGGCAGGGAATGTGTCTGTTATATTGTACTTTCCAAAGCACTTAGTACAGTGCTCTGCACACAGTAAGCCCTCAATAAAAACTAACTGGATTCTCATCCCACCTCCGCCACCTGCATGCTATGTGACTAACTGGGCAAGTTTCTTTAGCTCTCTCTTCATAATTTTCCTCATCTGTAAAATGGAAATAAGGTATCTGCTTTCCCAACCTCTTAGACTGTGAGCCTCTTGTTGGACCAGAGACTGCATAAGATCTGATAATTTCATGTCTACCTTAGTACCTTAGTGCATGATGACATAATTAATTATTATATCTTGCACCTGACCCCTCGTCAACCCTCTGGTCCTTCTTTGTGATCAAATTGTTTCCTTTTAAATTAGTTTTGCTTCTCCTTCCTTTTGCATCTATGAGCTCAGTCCAAAAGTTGTGAGGGAGGAAATTTGAATGCTAAGCCTGAATGTAGGCGATTATAAATAATAACTGTACATCTAAAACCTGAGTGCTCTATGGAGCCTTCCTCCCTTGGCAGGCTTCTATCTGAAAAATGACCAACAAAAATAATGTACACTGAACACTTCAGGCTTGATTTTTGCAAATAAACCCTCAAGCAAAAACCACAATTCAGTAGCAAATGCTATCTAAAGGAGTTTCCAGTATTGCCAGAAGTAACAGAATCTGCTTTCAGACTTTAAACAAAAGCATCATTTAGTTGTATTCTGAATCAAGAAGATACCCTTTACTCCTCCCCGCACCTCGAAACACATGCACACACACCCCAAAATCTGTTTTCTCTTGAACAGTCATCAGTGTGATGTCAATCAAATCAAAGCCATCAGCAGGAAACAGCAAGGCCTAGTGGAAAGAATACATGCCAGGCAGCCAGAGGACCTGGGTTCCAATCCAGGCTCCGGCACTTATTTATTGCTTTGTTACATGGACTAATCACATAACTTCTCTGTGCCAAAGTTCCCTCATTAGCAAAATTGGGATTCAACACCTTGTTCTCCCTCCTACTTAGACTGTGAGCCCCATGTGGGACTTGATTATCTTGATCTACTCCCAGCACTTAGTACAGTATTTATCCACAAGTAAATCCTTCATAAATACCACTGCTATTACTATTTTATTTATTGCACATTTAAGTAATACTACAACAGAAAGCACATATTCTCTGTCCTCAAGGAGTTAACAATCTAATAGATCTCCAAGTAAAATTATAACCACAAGGGGAACCACAGGGAAGGTACAGGGTCGAAACAGGTGTGTTAGTATTACAATGGCCCAGAGCTAAAGAAGTCAAGAAATCCACTGCTGTGCAGGGCTGTTGGCAAAGCGAAGAAACTATAGGGTATTGTCCTCCTGAAGGATTTATGGATATTTATTCTTATTTATTACCACATTTAACATTTCACTTTCTCTTCATTCTCTCCCAAAATTGCCCTGGCCAGTCCCCCTCCTCTAGATTACGCATGGAGCATTCTAAGTCTGAGTCAACATTAAGCAATTCAAGGCCAGGGTTTTTATTCCACATTTTCTCCACCCTGTCAAGAGACTAGGAGTGTACCCCCCTTTCCAAGAAGTGGACTGTAGGAAATGGAATTTCAAAAGTATTACTAGTGTTTTTTAGGGTAACAAACTATATATCATGTCCCAGCAGGAATTCCCAGCCTGAACTGGATCTTCTTGCTCTCATCCCTGTCGTCCATACTCTGCTCACACCTCCTTTGATAGGTTGTCCCCTGGACTGACTCTGCTACCCTGCCCCATCTTTCAAGCTCTGGTCCAACTGATTCCTCACCCACACCACCCTAAGAGATTTAGACCAGCCTCCCAATCACAGGGAAAAAAAAGCACCGAAGGATTATAAAAATTTGCCACTTCCATCCTCCTTCCCTTCAAATGAACGAGCTCTCCACCACCAAGAAAAATAGCCTCTCGGCTGAACTTTGCAATTTAAACAGCTTGGTCCACCAGGTTCTATTGCTATGAATAAAGAAGGGCTAGTACTTAAAACAGAAATTCATAGAAGTGTTTTTCACAGCATTATTAACATTGCTAAGCATTTAATTCTGCAATGTTACATTATGAGCCGGTAAACAGAATGCAAATGGGTTATCTTAAATTCAAAGCAGGTAAAATGGAAAGATAAATTCAGTGCAGGGCTGGGATGGGGAGAGGAGAGTGGAGGGAAGGAGATAGAAAAGGAGTAAAGGATGAAAAGGAAATAAGTCAAAAGAAGGAAGATACGTAAAACTACGTTTGAGCCCAAGCACACTCTCTCCTATCAATCACTGACACTTCTTCCATTCAGCATCTTCACCCTGCCTATCGAAATACCTGAGGCTTCCTTCCCTTCCAAGGCTGTTCTTATGCCCAGTCACAACTTCAGGCTCCCGTTTTTTGGTTCTCTTTCACAGCAATCAAATTTGCTGCTCCCCTGCCTGTCTATTAAAGGTGATTGGGTTGCACTGTCCAGATGCCTCTCTGCCTAGGGCTAGACACCTCTTTTATCAAATTCTCAGGCTTTTTTTTGGACACACAACAAACTCTAGGAATTGGGGAGAGGTTCCAAGCCCCAGAACATATGGTGGAGGGGGAAATATGGTATCCAGAAAGGGAACTTCAGGGCATAGGTAAAATGGGTGAACTTCCACTAACAACCAGAGGGAATGCAGAAAATCCGGGAGAAAGCTTAAGGAGTCTAGAATCTGCAGGTTCTTTAAGGAAGTGACGATTAGAAAGCAGACAGGAGGGTGGAGAGTGACAACAGAGGAATGATGCTGAGAGACACAGAGAGCGACACAGAGAGATCGAACGAGAGACCCAAGCAAAACCAAGGGAGAGACTGAGCAAGAGACTAAGTGAGAAAGACCAACGGGGAGAGCAAGCCAACTTCTAAGGATCCATTATTCAGATACTTGTATGAAAGAGAAGGGTAGATTCAATGTAAAATTCTGGTGCTCAGATGATTCAGAGATAAACCATATACAATACATGCTGGGTTTTTGGCAAATTAAGCTATTCTGCGGAGAAACATCAGAAGCTTACTGGATTTTTTTTTAACTTATGGTAGTTCCCAAAATCTCATCCAGGATCCATTTATGATCTTCAATCCAAAGCCCAGGCATGATTAGCTGATTATTTCTACTACATGCAGGTTCAAAGCATGTTGCAACCAAAATAAATTTTGGACACTAATGCCATAGTTACATATCCAAGAACATAAAGCAACATATTTAGTTAATTAGAAAACACATTAAAATACCTCAGCTCTTAGAAAGAGCTGCCACTAATGCCAGACTAATATGACTGCATTAGCTGATTTGCCACGACAAAAAGCAGAAAAGTGATCGGCTTCAATCAGTAATAATCAGGGAAGCTCTGAAAGTCACAGAACAAAAGGAATTCTGAGCAAACTCGAGTCTGTTTCGAGTTCATCAATTTAGAGGAGACAAAAAAAAGGAAGAAAAATGCCAGATTCCTGTCTTTGGAGTCTTCGATCATCTACTCCAAAGGGTTGCCCTGCTAGACATAGGTCCAGATAAATTCTGGCCAAAGGTAAGGGCAGCTGCTTAAATTCTGAGGCTCTTGGATATATGTTTTGTAAAACAGTTAGCTTCCTAGCCAGAGATTAAAGGTAAATTCTTCTAAGGACTAAAAGTTGACTTAGAGCATTAAGAAGGATTAATCTGTAGCTGTGGTGAAGCTCCAGTACTAGGTTAGCATGTTTACGCAGTGCTGTAGATCACAATTAATCCAAAATTAGTATAAAAGATCAACAGCAACTCATTTTGCATGCCAGCTTGGCTTAGTCCTAAAATCAAGACTTAAGTTGGGGGCAATCGGTGTGCTAGGTGCCTTTCCGCCTGTCCTAATGTTTCCAAAGCTTCCAGAGCAAACCTTGCATTTTAAATGTTTAGCTTTCTTACCCTCTGCTTGGAGAAAATAAATGTAGAGGCCAGCCGCCTTCTAGACTTTTTCTCCTTTTTCCAATCAATGGACCATCAGACTGCCCCCTTGGCAGAAGGTTAGTCCTAGATAAAAGCAAAGACAGTTTTTACTCAAGGAAAACCAAGTTCTACTTCAAAATAGACCCACTGATAGTCAGTTGAGCATGTGGACAAAGGTTTGACTATAAATATATATTAGCAATTATCACCAAATATCTTTTCCTCTATAAATCACTTTGGGACTTGCCTGGGACCCTCCCAAAAGGGACAAGTTGAGTACGGACACCAGACCCATCTAGTTTACCTTAGGATGGGCCCAGAAGGTCAGAAATTTGGCTGGCACACCACTCTGCAGCAGTCATTCATATTTATTGAGTGCTTAGTCTGTGCAGAGCACTGAACTGAGCACTTGGGAAAGTACAGTACAACAGTAAACAGACACATTCCCTGCCAACAACAAGCTTACAGCCTAGAGGGTCCTATAAAGCTCCTCTTGGTAAACTCAAACAGGGTTGACTGCAAAACAGAGTGAGTAGGGAGAAATGTGATGAAGAGATACTGAAGCCCGGGCCCACAATGATTCCATTGCTAGATAGTAAGTGCTCAATATCATGTGATTGATTGGACCATGTCTGTTATCTGTCATGTACTCTACCAAACAATTAGTCCAAGGGCTCTGCATATGGTAAAGTGTTCAATAAAGCAACCAATTTTAGTGGATAAGAAGCGGGGCCTAGAAGTCAGAAGATCATAGATTCTAATTCCAGCTCCGCTCCATTACCGCGTTATGACCTCAGGCAAATCACTTTAACTCTTCTGGGGCCTTAGTTATCATCTATAAAATGGGGATTAAGACTGGTGAGCCCCATGTGAGACAGGGACTGGTCTTTGTTCTACCCCAGTGCTATATAACAGTGCTGGGTACAAAGTAAGGCTTAAATACTATAATTAGAGAAGCAGTTTGGCCTAGTGGATAAAGTACAGGCCTGGGATAAAGAAGTCCTAGGTTCTATTCCCAGCTCTCACACTTGTCTGCTGGTGTGCATCTTGGCAAGTCACTTGACTTCTCTGTGCTTAAATTACCTCATCTGTAAATGGGGATTAAGAAGGGTGAGACCCATGTGAGATAGGGACTGTGTCCAACCTGATTATCTTGTACCTACCCCAGCACTTAAACAGTGCCCTGTAACACAGCAAGCACTTAAATACCATAAAAAATAAAAAAATAAAAACCCTTGATTCATTGATGCACCTTGGTGGCTGAAACAGACTGCTAGGGAGGGTTTCTAGGGATTAAATTTCTGAAGGCTGGTTCAGCATCCTAAGGAGAAGAGTTAGGGAGGGGATGCTTTCTGGCATTCTTCCTCTGCAAGCAGCACATTGGTCTACACCTGACTGTCCCCTGGGTGATCAATCCATCGAACAGTAATGGAAAACATTGGTGGGGCCGGGCTTCAGTATTCTTCATCACATTTCTCCTACCCACTACGCTTTGCAGTGACCCCTGTTTGGAGTTTAGCAAAGAACAGCATGGAGAACCCTCTAAACTGTAAATTCATTGTGGACAGGGAATGTGTCTGTATTATTGTTGTAATGGTAACCCTCCCAATGTTCTCAGAATGTTCGCCTTCTTGTAGGACCCAACTGCAGTAGCGGGCTTGGTTAAACTGTTGGAGCACAGACCAGATAGCAATGGCATTAATTTGAGTGCAGAGTACTGATTAAGGGCTAGGGGAACATACTCATTGCGTTCATTCATAGTTATTGAGTGCTTACTGTGTGCAAAGCATTGTACTAACACTTGGGAGAGTACAATATAACAGGCATATTCCTGATCACAACGAGCTCACAGTCAGAATAAATCATTGAAATACAGTTATCTGTGAGAGCCGAAGGTGGGCTGCTAGGTTCACGTGACTTTAGGTGAGGGGATTTTAGGAAACTGGTAGATTTGGAAGGTGGGAGGAGAAGGAATTGAAGGCTGGTGAAAGACTGAGCCAGAAGGGTCAGACGAAGCCTAATTGGAAGGAAGCACAGTTAGTAGGTGAGCAGGAGAAGAGGTGAAGACTGCAAAATAGTCAGCAGCAGATGAAGTAAACTGATATGCAAGGAAAAGCCCCTGAAGAAACTCCTCCTCGATATGGAGGAAAAATAGTCAGAGGCACACTGAGGGAGAGATGTTGCTCCAATTTTACTGCTATTTCCATGTATTATAAATTAATTATAAACTTACAATATCTGTTTACCCTCTAAACTGTAAGTTTTTTTGTTTATGGTATTTGTTAAGTGCTTACTATGTGCAAGACACTGTACTAAGCACTGGGGTAGATACAAAACAATCCGGTTGAACACAGACCGTATCCCACATGGGGCTCACAGTCTTAATCCACATTTTACAGATGAGATAATTGAAGCACAAAGAAGTTAAGCAACTTGCTCAAAGTCACACAGCAGGTTATTGGGGAACTGGGATTGGAACCCTGGTCTTTCTGATTCCCAGTTCTGTGCTCTATCCACAGGGCCACACTGCTTCTTACCATACCACATAACTTGTCTACCAACTGGCAGGGAATGTGTCTACCCACAGTTCTATTGTATTCCCCCAAACACACAGTAAGTCCTCAACAAATACCATTAATTGATTCTCCATGGCAGAAATAACATTGAGGAGATCATTGAAATGATGTTGGCATTTTAAAATACCCTCCCAATCAATGGTGAGGGTAGAGTTTGTACTGTCCTCCATACCCAGTAAGTGCTTAATAAATACAATTGAAGGAATGAATGAGCCATTCAGTTACGTCAGTGATGCTGTGGAAGTAGGTACACTCCACCTACACTCTTTGGGGATACAAGAGGTCTTTAGTTTCAGCTTGGGAACCCTGTATCTCTTCTGTCTTCACACCTATCACTTTCCAAGCATGTTCCATAAAGTATTCTATACTCCACAAAATGGGATTTTGACAGATATCCTTTTCGACAGGGTGATGGTGCACTTTGCTTGCTTTTGGTAAGAAATTTCTTGTATAATAATAATAATAATATTGGCATTGTTAAGTGCTTACTATATGCCAAGCACTGTTCTAAGCGCAGGGGGGGAATACATGGTAATCAGGTTGTCCCATATGGGGCTCACAGTCTCGATCCCCATTTTACAGATGAATAAAATAAATAAATAGTGATATTTGTTACGCTACTAGTGCCAAAGCACGGTTCTAGTGCTGGGGGATACAAGGTGATAAGGTATGTCCCACGTGGGCTCACAGTTTTAATCCCATTTGACAGATGAAGTTAATTGAGCATGGAGAAGTTAAATGACTATCCCAAAGTCACACAGCTGACAAGTGGTGGAGCTGGGAATAGATCCCATGACTTCTGACTCCCAAGCCTGGGCCTCTTTCCACTGAGCCCACGCTGCTGTCTCCGATCTCAGTGTCATTATCATCAAATCAGCCCTATTTTGATTTTAACAGTGTCCACTGTTTAACGGCTGTATATTTACTGCCGTAATAATGCATGCTTTCACTATATGTTTTGATGGAACATTCTAAGGAATTTGAGAAAATTCATTTGTCCATGTGCATTTGGATGTAGACACGAACTTGTTGTGGGCAGGGAACGTGTCTTTATATTTTACTCTTCGAAGCACTTAGTACAGTGCTTTGCACACAGTAAGTGCTCCGAAATATGATTGAATGAATCTAGAGTTGCACAGTACTGGAAGAAGCTGAACTCAAGATGTAAATTCAGATAGGCCGACAGCAGACATTTCCCTAAACACAGTGTTCTGCAAGAATACAAACACTGTGTTATAGGGATAATTGAGCATAGCCAGTAAAGAAACTGATATATCGGTTGCATCGGGAAAGTCAAATCCATCATTTGAATGCTTACTGTATGCAGAACACTGTACTAAGTGCTTGGGGAGTGCAGTATGATAGCTGGTAGACAACATTCCCTACCCTTATAGAGCTTACAGTGTGGGGAACGAACATACAGTCTAGAGGGGTCTGATGGTCTGATCAGAGCAAGTACCCTGGCTTTTGGTGTTTTTTCAGATTCTTCAATTCTCCAGAATTTATATTCAGTTGCCTGGAAGAAATTTGGGAGCCGATTTCAATATTCTGGCTCCACCACTAGTGAAAGTTTGGAATGTATCAGGTAAAAACCTATTCATTCATTCATTTATTTACTGGAGAGCTTACTGTGTGCAGAGCACTGTACTAAGCAGTTGGGAAATACAACAGACACATTCCCCCGTCCTGAGGAGTTGGTGACTAGTACAGTCGCCCCAAGAAGTAGAAAGTCAAATCAAAGAAAGACAATGTTTCTAGGTAATGACAAAAAGCATTTCATCAAACCTCAGACCAACTCAAGTTACCCTCTCTTTCTCTTCCCTTCCAAGCACCTAATATAGATTAGGTATCTACGTGATTCATATAGAGAGAGAAGGAAAACAGATTTACTTAAGTGTGGATGCCCAGACAATGCTCTTCAGTCAGCAGATACTTGAGGAAATAGAGAGTTGACTACAGTCCTTTGTAACAAGCACAAGACGGTTGCTCACGACACATCCTTCAAGAATCAATTTTGGCCTCTATCCACATTTGGGGGAAAGATTTTTAAAATTCTAAACTACTCAAACAAGATCTTGACAAAGGAGGATTAAACAGATCGACACTTGCTTTTTTTTAGACTTTATTTCTAGAGTGCTGGCTGATTTTTGCAAGCTATTTCTTCATTTACTCCAAAGACTCAGAGAGGATTAGCCATCTAAGGCCACCTAGAAAGTCACTGGAGAGCTAAACCGAGATTCCCCAACCCAAAGTTTCCAGTGTCTGACAAACAAATACCTAGATCCCCTATATTAATCAGTGCTATTTACTGAGTGCTTACTGTGTCTACAGTGCTTATTGTGTGTACAGAGCACTGTACTAAGCTCTTGGGAGAGTACAATACAATAGAGTTGGTAGATACATTCCCTGTCCAGAAGGAGCTTACACTCTAGAGAGGGAAACAGACATTAATATAAATTATGAATCTGTGCCTAAGTACTGTGGGGAGGGGTGAATATCAGATTTATAGTACTTTATCTGAGATGATCAGTTGTCTTTTAACAATATGTCACTGTTCAATTTGGGGCAAATATGCACTCTGTGAAATGGAGAATATTCAACAAATATTGGAAAAGTCTTTTTTATGATATTTGTTAAGTACTTACTAATTGCCAGACTGTACCAAGCACTGCGGTAGATACAAGAAAATCAGGATGGACTCAGTCCCTATCCCACATGAGGCTCACCATCTTAATCCCCCATTTTACAGATGAGATAACTGAGCCACAGAGAAATGAAGTGACTGGCCAAATTCACCCAGCAGCCAAGTGGTAGAGCCAGGATTAAAACCCAGGTCCTTCTGACTCCCAGGCCCGTGATCTATCCACTAAGCCAGGCTGCATGGCTGGATAATAGCAATCAGATTCAAGTGGGAGTTCAGACTTTTCACAACCTTGCTGCTGTGTAGTAACACCAAGCTTTTGTTTTGTGGTTTCGACGGCACAGGACCCAGGTGTTTTATGTTTCTGAATAAAATTTTGAAGGAGCCAGTTCCCTTTTTGTCTGGCATCAAGAGCCTAACATTAAGCACTGAGCCAACATTGGCAAGGATTTCCCTTCCCAGACAAACACCTGTCTGTAAAACCTCCGCCTAATGGTTTTCCCATTCTTCCGTGCTGAATTGATGAACAAAAGTACTAGTATCAAGTCCCCCTATCTATAGCTGGCAGAAGAGTCAGATGTCATCTGGACCATTATAAAACATGTGGATTGTCTAATACGTTCCACCTGATGTTAGGTTCACACCACCGAGATGGGCTCTTTAAGGGCTGAGAAACTGCTCTGCTTATTTATCATGCCTTTTATTAACAGATAACATTACATCCATTAGCCAGTCTACACAAGTGCCGACTAATCTTTTTGCAGCTGGAAAGGAGAAATATTCCATTCAGCAAAAAAGGATCCTGGACTATGGAGACCAGAACTATGTTAATTATTCATATACAAAGTTAAATACGATTGGGAGTTGGTTAGTTGTATAGTTATCCCAAGATGTAGAAAGTCAAATCAAGAAAAGCCGCATGTTCCTAGGGTGATTTCACCAAACCTCAGGCCAAACCCAAGTTACCTTCTCTTTCTCTCCCCATCCAAGCACCAAATATAGATTAAGTATCTACCTATTCATATGCATAGCTAGATAAAGAAAAAAGACTTACATAATGTGTGTGTCCTAGGGACCATGCTCTTCAGGCAGCAGATACTTGAGGAAATACAGAGTAGAATACAAGAGCCCTAAAAATAAAAAATGGCACTTGTTAAGCACTATGTGCCAAGCACTGTTCTAAGCACTTGAGAAGTTACAAGTTAATCAGTTGGACAGTCCCTATTCCCACGTGGGGCTCATGCTCAGTAGATGAAGTAACTGAAGCCCAGAGAAGTTGTGACTTGCCCAAGATCACACAGCAGACAGGTGGCATAACAGAATCAGAACCCAGGCCCCACTGACTTCCAGGCCTGTGCTCTGTCCATGCTGATTTTTGGCCCTTGAAGAGCCTTATTAGTTTTAAGAGAAATTGCAGTGTACAAGCTTCTGTTGGTTATTGAGACCAGAACAAGCAACAGGACACCACATACAAACTTCTTGATCACTACGGTCACCTATAGGCCCTACTTTACTTCCATGATTAAAATAGGGTCACAAGCTACTAAGGTGTTGGAAGAGTCTGCTAGAACTGAAACGCCATGCATTACATCACAACTACTATAGTGGGTCAGGGGAGGAGAATGAACCACAAGAGGAAACACAAACAACTGAGATAAGGTGGACTGAAGAGGTAAACCATATATGGGGAAGACTAAAGTAATATTTTCAAGAGACAATGAAAGTCCATATCAAATCAATCCACAGTATTTAATGAGCACAGTACTATCCTAACCTTGCAATATGTAACATATAGGACAGCTGGAAAACTGCAATAGTTGAAAAGACATTTTGGCATTTGTCAGCTGATAAAAGGTGAAGTCAACAAAAGTCATCATACCAACAGACAGTTGAAAAAGGCACAAGGTACTGAATAAAACAGTATGGAGATCACCAAGGACAGGGATCATGTCTAATTCCCACTTGCTTATGCTTTCCCAGTGCTTAGTACAATGCAGAGTGCACAGGAAGTGATCAGTAAATACTAATTCTACTACTACAGAGCAGCCTTTACATGCACATTGGGAAAAAAGGAAGTGCCTGCCATGTTCCCATATAGGGTGAAAACAAAACTCACTACGAGAAATACTGCCTTCTAACCTAAAAGCTAGCACGTACTCGCTGTAAATGCATATGTAAATACTCTTTGAATCTGGACAAAGAATACAATACTCTGCACAAATCCATAAACAAAGGAAAGCTCTTAGATTAATTCGGGTAAGAGCATGAGATGTTAAGTATATCCTTTTACTATTCTAGAAAAACATAACAAAATGTACTACACTCACTACCCTGAACAACATATGGCAAAATATGTTGTCTCACGGACTTTCAAGTACATCAATGGCTGGTAAGAGGACAGCTGAGGGCCATCTCATATATCAGTTGTCTTCCATCATTATGTTGCCACTGTGTGAAACCTGGCTATTGCCTCACTGAACAAGGATTTTGCAAATTCTGACTTTGAAGACAGTTGCGAATAAAGGTTATTCTCCCCATGGCATTTTATTTCCAAGAACAACCACTTCAGGCTTTACAGAAAAATCTATTTTCAGTGGAAATCAGAGACCTCTTACTGGAAACTGTAGCTGCTGAGCTCTGTCAGTCGGTTTGAAGATTCTGTGCTAAGTAAAATGAAGTTTTCCCACATCCAACCCTTATCTCTCAAGGGGATTATACACACAGGAGTTCCACAAAAAGTTATCAATTAAAACAAAAAACCATTACAAGCAATAATTATAGGGCAACTCAGAGAAAGTGTTCACATTAAGTGACTCCAGGAAGACTATTATTTCTGCTCAAAATAGAGAAAGGGTTACCCTATATCAGACACAAACACCTTTTCTTTTATCCTAATAATAGATTGAAGAGGAAGGTAAGTGTGCATTAATGACCCACAGAACTATGGAATATCCTTGCTCCATATCCCACAGTCCTGAGAGAATAAACTGAACACATACCATGAACATTCTGACCTGGGTGTGGAAATCAGCTAAAGCAAAAGCAGTTAGGGGAAAGATGGTCAATTCAAGTGGGACAATTACATACTTTTCTAATATTGCCTCTGACTGCCTGGAGAGGTTTAGGATGAGTAGCCCATTTATCTCTAGGAGACCACAGGTGTAGCCAAAGCAACCATCTTCATTTCATTCATTCAGTAGTATTTATTGAGCACTTACTATGTGCAGAGCACTGTACTAAGCGCTTGGAATGTACAATTCAGCAACAGATAGACACAATCCTGCCCAATAACGGGCTCACAGTCGAAATGGGGGAGACAGATCAGCAAAGGAAAACAGAACAAAACATCATCATCAAGATAAATAGAATCAAGAGATATACACATCATTACCAAAAATAAATAGGGTAATAATAATATATTCAAATATGCACAGTGCTGAGGGGAGGGGAAGGGAGAATAGCAGAGGGCAGGGGGGAGGGGGAGGGAAGGAGGAGCAGAGGGAAAGGGGGAACTCAGTCTGGGAAGGTCTCCTGGAAGAGGTGAGCTCTCAGTAGGGCTTTGAAGAGGGGAAGAGAGTTTGGTGGATGTGAGGAGGGAGGGCATTCCAGGACAGCGGTAGGACGTGGGCCAGGGGTCAATCCAGGCTCCCTCTCTGGAAAGCCGTTCTGCTGAATATCTCAATCCAAGCCCCTTGAGAGGTCCAAAGATGGACACTGCCGGAAATAGAATTCATCTATTTATTGACCCACACTTCCCTTCCTGCAAGTGACCATGGATCATTAAATGGGACTGCACACTTCCTCCACTATTGTGCTTGAACTGTAGAATGCTTCTGGAGGAAATTCAGACACCAGGCTGAGTTTGTCCATCTCAATCTCATCCTCACCTGCTATAAACTCTGCCCTCTCCTTCCCCCAGCAACAATACTCTCCACCCTTATTGACTCCATGCCCATTACCATGCAGCTGTCTCAGATTTAACTCCCTCCTGAACCCCCTGCCTCCCACTATTCCTTGCCCCAAATACCTAGCCTCTTATCTCACTGAAAATTTCAACTATCAGGCATGATCTCCCTAAAATCTCCCCAGTCCCACCCACTTCATGCTCCCTCCAGCTCTCCCTTCATTCCCAGAAATAAATCAAAAAGACATCTACCCCCCGATCCTATCCTTTCCACCTTATTAAAATACTTGCTCCATACCTCTCAATCTGCTTCACCGTCTGCCATCTTCATTCATCATTCAATAGTATTTATTGAGCGCTTACTATGTGCAGAGCACTGTACTAAGCGCTTGGAATGAACAAGTTGGCAACAGATAGAGGACAGTCCCTGCCATTTGATGGCTTATAGTCTAATCGGGGGAGACGGACAGACAAGAACAATGGCAATAAATAGAGTCAAGGGGAAGAACATCTCGTAAAAACAATGGCAACTAATAGAATCAAGGCGATGTACAATTCATTAACAAAATAAATAGGGTAATAAATATATACAGTTGAGCGGACGAGTACATGCTGAGGGGATGGGAAGGGAGAGGGGAGAGCAGTTTCCAAGGGCCTCTCCCGCATTTCTTTCAAAACATGCCTGTGTATCTCCTATGCATAAAAAGAAATTTAAAAAAACTCCCTTGACCTCACAGCATCCTCCAGATATCGCCCCAATCTCCCTCCGACCATTCCTTCCATTCCAAATCCTTGAACAAGTTGTTTACATCCACTGCCCTGAACTTCCTTGTTTGACCCCTACGATCTGGCTTCCCTCTGAACTCCACTCCACAGATACTATCCTAAGGTCCCCAGTGGCACCCTTCTTGCCAAATCCAACAGCTTTTACTCTATCCTCATCGATCTTCAACCACCCCCAACTTTAAAGGTTATCTCACCTTGGCTTCACTGACACTGTCCTGTCCTGGTTTTCCTCCTATCTTTCTGGACACTAATTTGGCTCCTTATCTGCACTCCCCTCCCTACCTGTGGAGTCCCTTTCTATTCTCCGTTTACACTCACTCCCCTAGAGACACATTTACTCCAAAGTCCTACAACTACCATCTCTACACAGATGGCTATAATGGTTCTCACGATTTGAGCTAATGCATTCTCGGTTTTCTTCTGATTCAGACTGAATAATAATAATAATAATGTTGGTATTTGTTAAGCGCTTACTATGTGCCGAGCACTGTTCTAAGCGCTGGGGTAGACATAGGGGAATCAGGTTGTCCCACGTGGGGCTCACAGTTTCCATCCCCATTTTACAGATGAGGGAACTGAGGCGCAGAGAAGTTAAGTGACTTGCCCACAGTCACACAGCCGACAAGTGGCAGAGCTGGGATTCGAACTCATGAGCCCTGACTCCAAAGCCCGTGCTCTTTCCACTGAGCCACGCTTGTCTTGGTAGCAAATCTGCTTGTCATCGGCCTATCTGCCCACCTCGCAGGCCCACATCTAGAACATCAATCATCCCCAGGTAGCATCTCTTGGATGCTAAGATTTCAAGTCTTTTGAATTGATGGAGTTTCTAAAAGGATCATAGTCCTTTTGAAGCTGCAAATGTGAATGCATAGTTTGAGGACTGACATACTAATGGTATTTATTGGACACCTCTGGGAATGGGAGAGCACAATAGGGATGAAAGATACTAATCTCTATCCTTACAGAGCCTAGAAAATCTAGTGGAGAGACAAAATATTTACCGATAGAAGATACATGAATTTAAAGAAGGGTAAGTGCTTAAAAATGGTACAAGAGTGATTACCCACCAAGTCCTGAGATGGTTTGTAGAAAATATTAAGCCTCCACTGAGTATCTTACTAAGAATTGGATAAGTGCAAAACAAGTGAACCTTCTCTGTCCACAAAATATTTACACTCTATTTTGAGTGTATTGTCTATTGGAGAAGACAAACAGAAATGTTTACAGACTAATCAAAATAAACACACACAAGTATTCGGATTAGTAAAAGTAGGTGCAGTTGGAAGCTATAACCCCAGAAAGAGAAAAATTGAGGAAGGTCTTCTGGAGATATGGTATCAGAAGGGGTTCAAACAGGGAGAAAGCAGTAAACCTATGGACTTGAAATAGAAGGGAACTCCAGGCAAGTGGAAAGGCATGAGTATCTTTAAGTAGTTTCAGGATGACACTGTCTCCTTTGCAGTTCTCTCTAGACAAGGCCTTGTCTCTCACTCCCCCAGACTCAGTGGGAAAAGGGGAGGAGTAGCCTTCCTTCTTGCTCTCCAGTGCTGCTTCCAAATCATTTCATCTCCGCCCTCTTTCCTTGTTTTTGAAGCCCATAACATCGTCTACCACCCACTCTAGATACTAGTCACAGTTCACTAACACCCTCCAAGCCCCACCTCCAATTTTTTTTTTTTGACAATTTTGATCCCTTTCTTACATTCTTTATCTTTCTCCATCCCTAAATCGACCCCTTAGGGACTTCAATATCCGTATAAATATTTCTGACAACTTTCTACTGCCTGCTTTCTATCACTCCTCAACTCCACAGACCTCCAGCTTCTCCCAGCTCACCTACACACCAAGTAGGACACATACTGAATCTCATCACTCTATTCACTGTACAGTCTCTACCCTCACCAACTCTGAAATCCCCCTATCTGACCATAGCTCCTCACCTGCTTTCCCTCTCCCACACACCCCCTCCCCACAAATCGGTCCCATTCCCCACACACCCGAGAGACCCCTGATATTTTGACCCCATCCAATTTTCCAAGTCATCGTGCCCCATTTAGCCTGCATATTCCAAACCACCTCCCCTGATGACCAAACTGATGTCCTCAACACCACCCTCTCTACTGAACTCAACTCACTCACCTCCACCATTCCCCATCCCTTTGACCTCATACTATTAACCCACATCACTGGATCACTTCCACAGTCCTCTTTCCTTTGTTTCTGTACATGAGCTGCAGAGCTCTGCTGGCAGAAATCCAGATATCAGCCCATCCTCATCCTTGACTGCTCTAACTCTGCCTTCTCCTATGCCCAGCAACATTATTTCTCCATCCTGATTGACTCCCATGCCATTGCCCTTGCCGGGTTGTTTCAGAGTGGAACTCCTGCCTCAAGCCCACCAACTCCCTAAATTCACCATCTCTTGCCCTTAATGACCTGGCCATGTATTTTAAGAAAATTGAAACCATCAGATGTGATCTCCCTAAAATCTCCCCTGCTCTTTCTCAAGCCCCTTCTCCTCCTGCTCCTTCTATAACTCTCCCATCTTTCCCAGCATGTCTCTAGAGGAGATCTCCTGCCTCCTCTCAAAATCCATCCCCTCCACCTGCACTTCTGACCCCATCCCTTCACACCTCAAAGTGCTTGCTCCCTCTCTGAATGTCACTTTCATCTGTTTACTTTCCAGCAACTTCTTCCCCAGTGCTTTCCAACATTCTCCTGTTTCCCCTCCAGTTATCACCTCATCTCCCTTCTACCATTCCTCTCCAAGCTCCATGAGTAAGTTGTCGACACCTGCTGTCTCCACTTCCCTCCAATCCAGTTTCCGCCCCCTTCCTCCGCAGAGACTGCCCTCTCAAAGGTCACTAATGATATTCTTGCCAAATCCAAATGCAACTACTCCATCCTAATCCTCCTCGACCTCTCAGTAGCCTTCAACACTATGACCCCATCCCCCCAACACCTTCCTCTGGAAACACTATCCAACCTTGGCTTCACTGACACTCTCCTCTCCTGGTTCTCCTTCTCTTTGACCGCTCTTTCCCAGTCTCTTTTCCGGGACCCTCCTCTGCCTCCCACCCCCAACTGTGGGAATCCCTCAAGTCTCAGTTCTGGCTCCCCTCCCATTCTCCATCTACACTGACTCTCTTGGAGAACTCATTTGCTCCCATGGCTTCACCTACCATCTTTACACAGATGATTTCCCAAATCTACATCTCCAGCCCTGATCTTTCTCCTTCTCTACAGTCTCATATTTCTTCCTGCCTTCGGGATATCATGACTTAGATGTCCCCACCAATGCCTCAGACTTAATATGTCCACAAAAAACTCCTCATATTCCCAAATCCTGTCCTCCCCGTGACTTTCCCATCACTGTAGATTAGAACCCACGACCTCTGACTCCCAAGCCCATGCTCTTTCCACTAAGCGATGCTGCTTCTCTCCAAACTGCTACCACACTAATCCAAGCACTTATCCTATCACACCTTCATTACTGCATCAACCTTGTTGCTGACCTCCCTGCCTCCTGTCTCTCCCCACTCCAGTCCAAACTTCATTTTGCTTGGAGCATTTTTCTACAGAAACATTCAGTCCATGTTTCCCCACTCCACAAGAACCTCCAGTGATTGCCAATCCACCCTCGCAAACAGAAACTTCTTCCCATAGGCTTTAAAGCACTCAACCTTGCCCCCCCACCTTACCTCCCTGATTTCCAAATACAACCCAGCCCTCACACTTTGCTCCTCTAATGCCAATTTACATGAGATCGAGGTTCAGTTCCTCACTGCCAACCTTTCATCCACAATTTGCAATACCCTCCCTCTTCAAACCTAACAGATGATCACTTTCCCCACCTCCAAGGCCTCATTAAAAAGCACATCACCTCCAAGAGGCCTTTCCTGATTAAAGCCCTCATTTTCTCTTCTCCCACTCCCTTCTGCATCGCCTTTGCACTCGGGTTTACATCCTCTATCCACCTCTCTCTCAGCCCCAAAGCACTTACGTACATATCCATAATTTATTTATATTAATGTATGTATGCCCCTCTAGATTGTAAGCTCAGGGGGTCTACCAATTCTGTTGTACAGTACTCTCCCAGGGTCTTAGTATGGTGCACAATAAATACGATTGATTGGTGGGTACTAGAGATGAAATCTGATGGGTTCAAAGGCTTATGACATTATTTGAATGTCAGTTGTTTGTCCTGTATCTCCTTGTAAGGCCCAATATCTTCCTTAAAGAAAAGCTTAATATTACATGTAACTGAATAGCATTATTTCAAAGACTCTCTTCCTGATCAGATGATCTAAGCATAAATTAGTCTTATATCAGCAGCAATCTCTGATTAATAAAAACCAGTTTTACCTTCTTGTAGGATTTTTTTTTGTTCATATAAAAGTCATATGGCTGATCTAAACCAGCTAAAGCTTCCTTCTGCTTGAGTAAATATTTCCACGGAGAGAGGAGGGATGGAAAGGCAAAAGTAGCTCCTGTTTCTTAATTCATTTCCATGGCTCTTTTCACTCCATCCCCATATGACAGTGAGAACTGGATTTCTAGTGTTAAAATTGCTCCTCCATATGAAATGGTCCTAGGCCAAGGTCTAGAAATATGCTGGGGGGTTTTGTGTGTTTTCAAAAATTATTACATATTTAAAACATTGAGAAGTCCATTTTCTTGTCTCTGTTGGTTTAGGGAACAAGCACCATCTCAGGAGTCTTGCCTGGTGGTCAGCCTGTAATTTCTTGACAACGGAGACAAAACAGAGAAGCAGTATAGCCTAGTGGGTAGAGCCCGGGTCTGGGCTTCAGAAGACCTGGGTTCTAATCCTGGCTCTTCCACTTATCTGTTGTGTGACCTTTGGTAATTCACTTAATTTCTCTTTGCCTTAGTTAACTCATCTGTAAAATAAGGATAAAGACTATGAGCCCCAAGTAGGACATACTGTGTCCAACCTGATTAGTTTGCATTTACCCTAGCACTTAGTACTGTGCCTGGCACATAGTAAGCACTTAAATACCATTAAAAATGTCAAGAAGATACTGACCAATTTGTTAGGGTTAATTGTTAAAGCTCCATGGAAACAGGAGTAGGCAGAGCCAGGCTGGAACACAAAACAGCTTGTTCCTTTTGGGTATAAACTACCCCTCCCAAGGGCAAATTGTGGTTATAAGAGAAGCTGACCATTGGATTGACTGGTTTAGCTTGGACATTGGGAGAACCAATCAGAAGAGGACTTGAAAAGGAGCTAGGATACCAAATTAGAAGGTAGGGAAAAATACGAGATTTTGGGGCTATAGAGGGGTGAACTATGATCCCTCCAATCCTTAGCAGAAGGATTCAAACTACCAAAGCTAGTTGCTGGCAAACAAGCTGAGGATGAAACAAATCAAGGTCCTAATTGTACTTAAGTGTTTATTACACACCAAATGCTGTGGTAGATACAAGACAATGAGACCAGACACAATCCCTCTCCTATAAGGAGGTCCGAGTCAAAGAGAGGGGAAAACAGGTATCAAAACCCTATTTTACAGCTGAGGAGGTTGAAGCACAGAAAGGTTAGGTGACTTGACCAGGGTCACACAGCACACATGACAAAACTTGGGATTAGAACCCAGATTTCCAGATTCCCATTCCTGGGTTCTTTACAAAAGGCCATGCTGCTTCTCTCAAGGAAAGAAAGCAAGTGGGGGTCATTGATATAGGAGGGGAAGTTATATCCTTGGATGTATTCAGTCTCTCACCAAATTCTGTTGGTTCTACCTTCACAGCCTTAAAATCTGCCCTTCCCCCTTTATACAAACCACTAACTGTTAATAACAACAATGGCATTTGTTAAGGACTATGTGCCAGACACTGTTCTATGTGCTCCAACCACTTATCCGATCCTGCCTTGAGTACCGCATCAGCCTCCTTGCTGACCTCCCTCCTGCGCCTCCCCACTCCAGCCTATGCTACCCTCTCTGCTGCCCAGAACACTTTTCTAAAAAACAGTTCAGCCCAAGTTTTTCCCCTTCAAGAACTTCCAGAGGTTGCCCACCCACCTCTTCACCAAACAGAAACACCTTACCATTGGCTTCAAAGCTCTCAATCATATTGCCCCCTCTTTTCTTACTTCTCTGATTTCTGACTATATAACCCAGACTGAACACTTTGCTCCTCTACTGCCATCCTACTCACTGTACCTTGGTCTCATCTATCTCGGCACCAACCCGCTCTCCTACATCCTGCCTCTGGCTTAGAACTCCCTCCCTCATCATATCCAATGGACCCTTACCCTTCCCACGTTTAAAGCCTTATTAAAATCACATCTCTCCCTCAAGGCCTCCCCAAAATAAACTTTCACTTCCTCGCCCTTCTGCATCACCCTTGCAAGTGGCTTTCCACCCATTATTCACCCCATCCTCAGCACCACAGCACTTACATGCATATCTGTAATTTATGTTTATAGATTACAATAATTCGCTGTGGGTAGGGAAAATGTCTACCAACTCTGTTGTATTGTACTCTCCCAAACCCTTAGTACAGTGCTCTGCACACAAAAGCACTCAATAAATTAATTTACTGATGATGATTAATATGTCTTCCCCTCATGCAATAAGCTCCTTGGGCCAGGGAATGTGTCTACCAACTCTGTTACACTATACTCTCCCAATTGTTTAGTACAGTGCTCTGCACACAGTAAGTGCTCAATAAATACAACTGATTGGCTGTTGAGACCATGTAGAATAGGGCTAGGCAATTCTGATAGGATTTGTTTTTCCGGCCTCTTGCTTATTGAGTGCTATGCCTTAGGGAACTTTACCTTACTGAGCCCTCATTTTCTGACTCACCTGGTCATGTGTTAGGTGGGGAAAGTTAGCTATACCTAGAGAAGCAGCATGACATGGTGGAAAGAGCACGGGCTTGGGAGTCAGAGGTCGTGGGTTCTAATCCCAACTCTGCCACTGATCAGCTGTGTGATTTTGGGTAAATCACTTGACTTCTCTGTGCCCCAGTTAACTCGTCTGTAAAATGGGGATTAAGACTGTGAGCCCTGCATGGGACAACCTGATTTCCTTGTATCTACCCCAGCACTTAGAACAGTGCTCAGAAAATAGTAAGCACTAAACAAATGCCATCAATATTATTATTATTAAAAAGCTGGAGATCCTTTCTAGGTACCATAAAGTTAATGTGGTTCAATGGACAACTATACTATTTGTTGAATTCCCCAGAGACTGGAAGTCTTGAAGCCATTGTACCTACAGGGCTCGACCCTTTTCCAATGCATTAAATAATAATAATAATAACCATGGCATTTGTTAAGCACTTACTGTGTGCCATGCACTGTACTAAGCCGTCAGATAAAAGTAAGCAAATCGGATTAGACATAATTTTCTGTCCCACGCGGGGCTCACATTCTGAGTCCCCATTTTACAGATGAGGGAACAGACACAGAGAAGTGAAGTGATTTGCCCCAGGTCACACAGCAGACAAATGGCAGAGTGGGATTAGAACTCAAAAAGACCCTCTGATCCCCAGGTCCATGCTCTATCTATTATGCCATGCTACTTCCCTGAAACTAAAGCTTAGCTTCAACACTGTGAAAGATGGGGTAGAGATGGTGGAAGAGGCAGGGTGGGGCATTAGCTTACCTCCCTGCTGCCTTCCCAGATTGCCACAGCCAGCCTACCTGCCCGACATTGCCGGGAGATTCTTGGGAAACAGGGACAATGTATTGGGGTTCAGCACCCACACTCCAGCCCCCGCCTTCCCCAAGACCACTAGAAAAGAAGCCGTGATAACAGGTCAAGAGTGGGCAATTGGGAGTTAGAGATGAGCGCTGCTTGCTCTGATACAGGAGGGAAGGCCCCTTCCCCAAACTGGAACCCCCACAGATGCCATCTACTCTCTTCAGCTGCCTGCTGAAAGTTTTAGAACTCCCCCAGGTTGTAAGATTACTCTGGCAGGAACACAACAAGCAGATTTGTGTGTATGGGTGACTCAAATTCCTCCTCACCCCCATTAATAACTTTCCCCAAGCTCCTTCTGTTCACATCTCCTCTTGGGAGTCCTATTCCCCCTTCCACCACTATTGCTCCCCGCACCTTGGTGGATCAGATCCAGAAGATTCTCTCTGCCTAATCAGGTTCTTGTCTAGGGAGCCCGAAGAACTCCAAGCACTCAACAGGCAGATTTTTTCACCCATCATATCCTGCCTAGGGAAACCAATCAAAGGAAATCAGCTCATAAAGCAATGGTAACTGGGGGAATCCAACCAAGAAATGTCAGCCAGAGTTATCATTCGTTGAGATGAGTTGTAGCTTAGCAAGCCGTGCACCTACCATCTTCCTGTCTACTTCAGGGAGTCATTTAGGGGGGACTTCCTCCTGCTTCACCCACTAACCTGCCTCTGCCATTTGTCTGCTGTGTGACCTTGGGCAAGGCACTTCACTTCTCTGGGCTTCAATTACCTCATCTGTAAAATAGAGATTAAGATTGTGAGCCCCATGTGGGACGTGGACTGTGTCCAACCTGATTAGCTTGTATCTGTCCCAGCACTTAGTACAGTGCCTGGCATCTAGTAAGGGCTTAATACCATTAAAACAAAACAAAACATAAAAGAGAGATTTGATTCTTCCTCAAAAGCAGCAGTGGCTGCAGGTGGTGTGTGTTGTCTTGCAGGGTCAGCAGGAATCCTGAAAAAAAGGTTGTCTACCAAGGAGCAGGCTACTGAAAGGCTACCAGAGTGGCCACCTTGGAAACCTAGCACTGCATTATACTGTGGTCAAAAGTCGAAAATAGGCCTTGTACATAAAGTCACTTCACGCACTTCACAATGTGTTGCACCTCTGCCTGTTAATTCACTCATTGTACTCTGTGCTCCGGCAGGGACGACGGAGTCCAAGTGCAGTTACACAAGCCACTTCTACAAGAGTCAATTTATGTAGGTCTGAAAAGTGTGAAAAGCAGCATAGTATAGTGGATAGAGCATGGACCTGGGCGTCAGAAGGTCATGGGTTCTAATCCTGCATCTGCCATTTGTCTGCTGTGTGACCTTGGGCAAGTCAGATCACTTCCCTGGGCCTCAATTACCTCATCTGTAAATTGGGGATTGAGACTATGAGCCCAATGTGGGACAGGGACTGTGTCCAATCTGATTTCCTTGTATCCACCCCAGCGTTTAGTTCAGTGCCTGTCACATAGTAAGTACTTAACAAATATCATAATTATTATTATATTACCCCTATCAGGGTGAGGTATACAATCAATCAATTTCAATCCTGGAGGGAGCCACTCTAAAGCCACATTTCAGTTCTTAGGTTTTAAAGAGCTCAGATAATCCTAGACTTCCTGCTTGTATGTCACTTCAAACAATTTGTTTGTCGAAGACAGTAGTTTTCATATTTTTTGACATAGATGTTAAGAGAAGCCGAGAAGCAGTGTGACCTCGTGGATAGAGAAGCAGCATGGCTTAGTGAATACAGCATCAGCCTGGGAGTTATGGGTTCTAATCCTGACTCCTCCACCTGTCTGGCACATGGTAAGTGCTTAGCAAATACCATAATTATTATTATTAGAGCATGGGCCTGGGAGTCAGAAGAACCTAGGTTCTAATCCTGACTCTGCCACTTGGTTTCCCCCAGAGTCATACAACAGACACTTCACTTCTCTGTGCATCTATTACTGTATCTGGAAAATGGCCATTAAAATTGTGAACCCTGTATTGAACGTGGATCGTATCCAACCTGATTTACTTGCATCTACCCTATCACTAAGGACAGTGCCTGGAATATAGTAACCATTTAACACTTAAATACCATTAAAAATAAGTGGTAGTTTTAGTTAATGCCATTAAATAGTACAGTAAGATCCGCTAAATTGGTTCTAAATCAGGTAAAAATGAATGGGTCTTAAAACAAGGAGACTATATCAGGGATGAATGTGGTAAATTGATTCTTTTTTTAAATTAAAGAAAGAAAAAAGCTGAAAAACATCATTTTAGTTGTGAACAGTACAACAGAACCTGCTATAATCATATACAGATGATGGGAATTTGTCTAATGTTTTATGGTGAATCGCTGATGAGGCCTGCAGAAGGAAAATTTGTAGAAATAAAATCACCTTGACAGTGAAGCACTAGGGTCAAAAAGCAAAGTAAAGTCAGTGTTCTTAGCTTTAATAAAAACAGTATGATCTGTCATCAACACAGCATTTTTACACTCTCAGACAGTGCACTCTGGGAACTCCTGCTGGGTTTCATTTGATTTTCACCAAAACCAACAAAGGACAGCTTATAGCTGGTAATTCATTATGACAGGAGAAAGCAATAAAAATACGCATATTTAGACCCTGGTAAATAAACAGCCTCACTGTGATTTTCAAAAGAAAGAGTTGTTAACCAGACTATGGGGACTATATCAAAGGTCTACTATGCATTTTTTCTAAATCATGAACCTAAAAGTAAAGATTAGAAAAGCTGATTATTCTGCCCGCCCTTAGTATAAACCCACATGCTCTCTAACTGGACTGAAAGGCACCCACCGTTCAGAGAAAAAAAAATTACAAAGTAAATATGAATTGCAAACTACCTGAAACGGAAGAGTGCCACGTAGTCTATATAAGAATACTTTCAGATAGATGGCACAGCAGAACAGAATAATGAATAATTGAAAGCTGGGATTAAAGCACATTGCCAGGGAAAGAGGGCCAGAATAACATAAAACATAGATTTGTCACCTCCTGACTTACTGTCAGGCTCATCCACATAGGTGCGTCATCCTTTCATTTGCTAGCAGTTAAAGCCCAGAACTATAGATAGGTAGAAGAGGAAAGTGGAAAAGGGCAAAGAGTATATATATCAACACTTGCACCTAATTTCAATTCTTCGCAAAAAGAACTCAGTTTCCCAACGATGTTAAAAGAAACAACCATGGATATATTGTGTGGGAAAAATTGCTCTAAGTTCCACAATAGATTCTCTGCTCTCTACGATAAAAATGTGGGGTTTATAAAATTAGACATATTAGACTATTGTTTGACTAAATGGTCCCAAAATATCCTGATTAGGTAATGCTAATGAGGTTCAGGGACCAAAATTTGTGACTGTAAAAGGAATTTTTATTTTGAAGACAAAATATTTCAGTTTTGAAGTTAGATTTTTTTTAAAAAAAGCCATAGCTTTGATTAAAAAAAAAAAACCTCTTGCAATGTAAAGTTGACAGTTCTCGAGGAAGTGACCAAGAGCAGTTTGTTCAGAGAAAGTTGGGTCAATGTTGGTGCAGCGACCTGGCTTGATAGTCAACTCTAAATCCTGGACAAGTGTGTGTTCTCATGATTATTTCATTGCTCAGTTTCTGATATGCACCTGGACGCATATCCTGGTTTTCATTCAGAGCGTAAACTTTAGACCAAAGGAAATCTTTTAACCTCCTGGAATAATAGCATTAATAAAGGGCCTGCCAGCTTTAAAAATGAGACCCAGTATGCTACATGACCCCCTAATATGAATAATGCTTGCCCCCTGAGAAAGTGATTCTTCCGGTAGGGTTTCAAGTTCATCGACTTGAGTAATGTAACACAACCCCCTCCCCCTCACACATTTGTAAAAACAGCCCCACACTATAGCTATCCAGTGGATAGATCCGGGAAAAAAACAACTATGGGGAATTTGCTGTATTTCAAATTACTTTAACTTGAGCCTCAAGAAGATTAAAGACATAGTAATGTTTTGTTAATTTGGGGGTTTCAGCTTTCAAATACGAGGGACTATGGCATAAAAAAAGGAATCAGACTATCTCAAAATTAAGTTGTTACCACACGCTGGAAAAAAATGAAATCATTCTTTTCTCTTGAAAGTCCTCGAGTCTATGGGTTCGAAATGAGAAAAGTCAAATTCAATTAAGGGGAAACTCCAAACTGTGAAGTCCAAACTTAAACAAGCTATCTATGACTATATTATTCCCTTTATTTTTTTTAAAAAAAAAACCCAGTTCAGGGCTTATAGACCCACTTCATCCACTCCTCACAGAATTTTGAAAAAAATATGGCACTGAATGGCATTTTACATACCCTCTACCCACCCAATTTTTAAGGTTTATTTTCCTTGTGTCACTACATGATTGTTGCAAAGCTCAGGCCATAAAAAACAAGATTTTGATTTTTACCCCCTTCCTCTCCCCTATTTGCAGGAAAAAGCCATGATCTTACACTGAGAAAACTCTGATCTAGGTCGAGATCATTTTTGCTGTGTGGAGTCCCATTAACTTTGTTGGTAGCTTTGCCAATAAAGACTGAAAGATCAGCTCCAAAGATGCAGTCAATTTTGAGAAACTGGCAGAGGCTTGACAAACATAATGCTCCCCATAAACTTACGGAATATTCTATATAAACATTAAGGCAAGATATGAGAGAAAAAGTCTTAGATAAATCATTTCACAAATAGAGCCAATTGCTTTGCTTTCAATCCTCCTGAAAGGAAAAATGATTATGCTTTTTAGCTGTCAGAACAAAACTCCAAGGTAATTCATAAGGCATTATATTAACACATATAAAACCAAATGAAAAACAGCTTCACTGTATGACCTTACACTTGAGTAAAATCTGTAGCAAGTGTATAGAAGGCCAGATTAGTACCCAATGTACCCAGCAAATAAATTCCAAACAGTGAGTCACTTTTCTCACTGTCTATTATAGCCGTGTCTATTCTGCCTATGAGGAAACAACAGCTCCAGTTTTAAATAGAGCAAAGATATTTCAGAACAGGACTTAGCCAAGAACTTTGAAGCAGTGTCATAGCTTATAAAACATAGCTTCATTAACCAAGAAAAAAAGCCTCAAAGTTGAACAAGATGCACATAACTAGGAAAGAGGGAGGATTTTACTCAATACAAAACATACAGCAGAGTGTAACGCAGTTTATTTTACCTGTATGTGCTTTAAGTACAGTCTATTGAACAATACCATACACAAAGAGGAAGTATATTTACTATAGAGGAGACAGTCGGCTGGAGCTCTTCAAAAGCAGATATTTTAAAGTTTACTTTCACATGGGTTTTCACTTTTTGACCTGCTCTTGACCTGTGTAATACTTGCAGACCAGTGAGTTTAAGAAGGCCTGGGATCTATTAAAAGAGTGGTAGCTTGACTTTTACTGAGTAGCATGCTGATGGTTTAAAGTAAATGTTATGGTTTGTCACAGGACCCAATTTGGTTACCGTTTGTTCTTCCTGCTCCTGCCTGCTGATATTTTTGCAAGTGTTTTTCATTCTTTAAATTCTATAAAGAAATCTGCATGCTGTTATTTTAAACTTCTGCATCTCCCTTTCTAGTTGTTCATATTTAAACACTGGGCAGTGCACCCAAAGTTTAATCTGCAACCCCTTCAGTAGCATTTGAACCCACAGTGCACTAACACTGAGGTCATCTACTCTGAAGATTATAGAATTACTGGGAAGCTGGTGACTACAGTTCTGAAATCTCAGCGGACTAAGAATCCCTGAAAATTTTTAATATTCGTGGCACGAGGGGTAAAATAAAAGGAATAATAAAATCATTTACACACATTTGTGACTGGGTAATTTTAGCATCTGCATACACTGAATTTAAGATTTCTAATTCTTAGCCACGGGTCCACTTTTACTTAAAAAGCTTGGTAGAGGAGTCTTCTTCCCAAGCATTTTGAATAATCTTGGCCAACTAGGACCGAATTTGGTACTAGAAAAATTTCACATGTTGCCTGTGAAATGCATAAGCAAAAAATTAGAGCATGGATCAACTTTGCCAAAGAAGGAAAGGTGGTTCTTGACATTTAGATAGAGAGAGATTAAACAAGCCATGGACATGAGTCTCTTCCTTTCCTGTAAGGGATTAGGTTAAAAAATGCTGTGTGTTGTGTAAATCCTCTGACATATGTCTCTTTGGATTTTTCATTTTTATTTGCCTCAAAAAAAAGGAACATATATACCAGTCCTGATTTAGGCCCCTAAGCAAAATAAATCTATAAATTTAGGTTAACAAAATCAGTCACCTGTGCTTCCCTAACAAGTGATAGGAGCCCTACATCATTAAGAATGATTCCATAATTGCTTCATTACTACACCAAACTGTGCATCATTTTACCAAATAATAAAACCAATTGCTTTGCATAGAGCCAGTGGTTTGGGCAGGGTATAGACATTTTCCTCAGTTTAGGGAGCCCCTCTCTCAGAATTCATGAGTATAGCCTTAACAGCTGAGAAAAGTACTGGTTCCTAAGAATGAGCTCTAAATTGCTGGGCTGAAACAGCTTGCTGTGGGCATGGAATGTGCCTGTTTATTGTCATAGTGTACTCTCCCAAGTGCTTAGTACAATGCTCTGCACATGGTAAGGACTCAATAAATATGACTGAATGACGAACCCTGGCTAAGCCATTGTGGATGAGAGGAAGACCTAGATATACCAGATCGCATCTCCTCCCAGAAGCCTTTCCTGATTAAACCTCTTTTCCCCGGACCACTCTCCCTTCTACATCAACTACGCACATGAATCTGTGACCTTCTGCCATTTGGTATTCACTCCCCCCTCAGTCCCACAGCACTTATGTATCAATAAATTATTTATATTCACATTTGACTCCCCATGGGCAGGGAATGTGTCTTCCAACTCTGTGGCATCATACTTTTCCAAGTGGCCCAAGTGCTCTACACACAGTAAGCACTCCACAAATACCACTTATTAATAAACCAGCATATGAGGCATTGGCACCGTTGAGTGCAATGATGCATAAGCAGTATCCAAGCCCAGAACAGCAGTTCTAGTCACTTACGTCACTGCCAGGCCAATGATGAAATTCTTGAGAAATCCCTAAAAATAATTATGGGAGGGGTGGCTAGAAAAGACATCTGTCAAAAGGCACCTTTGATGGTATAAGTAAGGAAAAGAAACAAAAGCACAAGAGGCAGAGAGAAATGTAGTGAGACATCAAGTTTTCTTCTACTACAGAAACCCATTTCCTCTCTGTCTTCAAAGTCCAGCTTGGTCCTATCCTATTCATTCAGTAATATTTATTGAGCATATACTGTGTGCACAGCACTGTAGTAAGCACTTGGGAGAGTACAACAATCAACAGACACATTCCCTGCCCATAATCAGCTTAAAGTCCATCCTAGTTCTCTGAGACATAGCCTCCCCACTTTTGGGTCTCTCAGACCACAGCTCTCCTCATTTTATATCCTTGTGAAATTCCACCATTCCCAGATTTTCCTTCTCCCCTGGTGATACTTTCCCATCTGTCACCTCAGCATTTTCATCCATGCTCCTGTAACATAACTTCTTACTTATGCACTGGTTTTTCCAGTCTTTTATGCTTCTTATCTGTAAGCATTTTTATATTGGTCTTTCCTATTAAACTGTGAATTCCTTGAAGCTAAGAATGATCATACTCACTCGAGCTCTTTGTATAGTGCTCTGCATATAATAGGCCCTCAACAAATATTACTGGCTGATCAAATAGTGAGCTGTTATACAACATATTCCAGCACTACATACACAGACAAAAGCTCAAAGCCTATACTAAATACCTCACAAACTCTTTTAAACACGGACACAATGACAAATATAAGGCATACTTAAGAAACATGAAAAGGCCGAATGAAAATTTAAAAAGTAAGAGAAAGAAACAAAAGAAAACATTCCTCTCACCCCTTGCACATCTAGTTTCTGCCAAGCTGAATATGAGCAGGAAAGAAGAAAGTGCTAAATTGAACTAGAGGGGTGGCCCTTTCACCGGAACCCAAGCTTTAGAATGGCTAAAACCAATGAAGGGCTAATATCAGACGGCTGATTTCACCTCTTCTCCGGGTCTCACTAAAGAGAACAAGACAGGTTAGCATGTTTGCAGCCAGAGGAAGGCCTTGGAGAACTGGGGCAGGAAGGAAAAGAGCAGGGCATTGAATCTGCACTGTTTTCACATGTGTATGCTCTGAGGCTAAATTCAAAATCGAAATCTATATTCCTTAAGCTTATTATAATAAAATGAAACGTTATTCAGTGGCAGTTGTCTAACAGGTCTCACATGCTGTCTGTCACATGGGATGAGCAAGGCTATTAGAAAGAGCAGAAATAATAGGGGAAAGTTGATGAAAGAGCAGACAATGCTTGGGATATTAGCACTTGAAATGCAAACCAGAACTGTATAATGAAATTATACAGTATTAGCCTTTCATAGTTGTGTCTTCTCAAAATCTACTGTTTCCAGTGACTTACTCCATTTACCCAAGACAAATAAATAAGAAAAGATCAAAATGATAGAAATCTGGACTACACCTCATATTAAGCTTCATACTTTCTTGTTATTAATAATTCCTTGCATTAACATGGCATCTTTGTCCAAGCAGCTCACTTTACAAGCTTTATCTTATTAAGCCTCTGAAAATGCTCATCTGATAAACAGATGAACAAGCACCACAATACCTATTTTACAAGTTTACAATATCTATTTTGTAAACAAACCTAGGAGACACTTAAAGGTTAAGTGATTTGCCCTGTTCTCCCAGGAGGAGATAAAACTCAAGTCTCTTATTCATCAAAAAGATCCCAAATAATAGTTTTTTTGGATATTAGGCAAGGATTTAGGCCCATGTCCCAGGAGAAATAGGTGTGAAGCTAATAAACAAACAAATAAAATTAGGCTGACAGCAAATGCAAATCTTTCCGTAAACTGTAATTTACAAGGTTGGGAGAGACATTAAGGGGAAAAAAGAGAAAAAGAGGCAGAGTGAGGGTGTTAGGTGAAGAGGAATTTCTTTAATACTTAAAAAACCCACAGCTGTTTCCCACATGTGCAGATTTATTTCTGAAGATGAATTCATAAGTAGCAGTGTCTTCATCCCTTTGTGTACATAAACTGAGCTCTGGAGGGAGAGTGGATTCTTATTTTGTAGGCTATTTATATTGTCTGTCTTCCCCTCTAGACTGTAAGCTTATTGTGGGCAGGGAATGGGTCTACCAACTCTGTTGTACTGTACTCTCCCAAGCGCTTACTACAGTGCTCTTCACACAGTAACACTCAATAAATACCACTGATGGATGAGTGCTTAATACAGTGCTCTGCACACAGTTAGTGCTCAATAAATACGACTGAATGACTGATGATGATGTCGGACATGATAGTGTTTGCTGCTTAGCAAGAATCCCCCTAATACACTCATGCACAAGTTGAACCAACTCAAGTCAGACTGCTGTAATCATAATAATAATAATTATGGTATTTGTTAAGTGCTTACTATGTGTCAGGCACTGTACTAAGAGCTGGGGTGGATACAAGAAAATCGGGTCGGACCCAATCCCTGTTCCACAAGGGACTCAAAGACTCAATCCCCATTTTACAGATGAAGTAACTGAGCCTCAGAGAAGTGAAGGGACTTGCCCAAGGTCAAACAGCAGACAAGTAGCAGAGCCGGAATTAGAACCCATGACCTTCTGACTCTCAGGACCGTGCTCTATCCACTATGTCATGATGTTTGCAACCGACTAGAAATGATAAACAAGTTGAACGTCCAACTTCAGTAGACATCTATCCCAATTAGAAAGGAAGGACCAGCTGTGAAGGTATTTGCTGGGGCCAAAAGCATATCATGTGGGAGGAGGGAGTCAATGACCTCTTATTCCTGCTCCCTCCACATTCCCTCTTTTCCAAATCATCTTCATCTGTTCTTAACTTTCTGGGATTCTATTTTGAGGTTGCAGTGAGGTAAATACAATTCGAAAGGGATCCGAATATTTGATATTTCAATGATCATCTAGATTTAGGATCTTTTTAAGAATATTCCAGCAGAATTTTCCCATCTACCCCAGGACCGGGTCACATCTCCTCCTAGAGGCCTTCCCTGATTACACCCTCATTTCTCTGGCTCTATTTCCCTTCTATGTCATCTTTGGACATGGATTTGTGACATTTGAGCACTTGATATTCACCCCACCTCCCACCCCGCAGCACTTACATGTATATACACATATAAATTATATTTTATACATTATTTACTTATATTAATATCTGCCCCCCCTCTAGACTGCTGAGTGACCTTGGGTGAGTCACTTCACTTCTCTTTGCCTCAGTTGCCTCACCTGTAAAATGGGGATTAGGAGTTTGAGCCCCTTGTGAGACAGGGACTGTGTCCAACTGGTTAACTTGTACCTACCCCAGTGCTTAAAACAGTGCTTGGCACATAGTAAATGCTTAAAAAGTACCATTATTATTACTTTTAAAAGAGCATCTAGATCATCTATTTATTGGTCACCTGAATCCAATGACCACACTGTTACAGCTGAGCTCTGAATCGAGCCTGAAATCCTTAAACATTGAAGACCTCAGTGCTTGGGGTGAGATAGTGCCATTGTGCCATTTTACACCACCCTCCCACCTCACACAGTGCAGATGGAACTGATCATTTTGTTGGATATGATATCCGGTGGGTGTCAGTCATACCCACAAGGAGAAGCAGCATGGCCTAGTGGATAGAACAGAGAGCCGAGAGTCAGAGGACCTGGGTTCTAATTCTTATTCAGCCCTTTGTCTGCTGTATGACCTTAGGAAATCACTTCACTTCTCTGTGACTCTGTTACCTCATCTGTAAAATGGGGATTAAGGTTGTGAGCCCCATTTGGGAGAGGGACTGTGTCTAATCTGATTAACTTGTGCTTAGAACAGTGTTTAGCACATAGTAAGCACCTAACAAGCCCGTATTATTAAGACACTCTCTCAGTCACACACACAGACACACACTTCAAGCCATACCTACACATACAGAGACTGCCTCAGACACAGACACACGGGATACACATCGTCATCAACAGCATTATGGTACCTGTTAAGCACTTAATATATAGCAAGCACTGCTCTAAGCACTGGGGTAGATACAGGTTAATCAGGCTGGATACAGTCCCTGTCCCACGTGGGGCTCACTGTCAAAACAGGAGGGAGTAGGATTTAATTCCCATTTTACAGATGAGGGAATTTAATAGAAAAGTTAAGTGACTTGTCCAAGGTCACACAGCAGACAATTGGCAGACTCAGAAGTAGAACTTGGGTTCATCTGACTCCCAGGCCTGTGCTCTTTCTAATAGGCCATGCTGCTTCTACATCTCTGTGCCTCTTCTGTACACACACACACACACACACAATCAACTCCTCACTCCATTGATCCACTCCATCAGAGGATGTCAGGTGAGGTTTCCATGACAGCCATTTGCTTCCCTCTCGTACAAATACCTGTCACGTAAACCACTGAGCTCCTGGGCCCAGACATGCCAATACCACTACACTACTACAGCTGCCATGAAAAGCGTTAACTTTGATCTTTCCCTCTAAGAGGCAGCATGGCCTCCTGGAAAGAGCACAAAGGAGGGGTTTAGGAAACCTGGGTCCCAAGCCAAGCTCTCCCACTATCTGTTTTGTTACCTCAGGCAAATTATTTAACTTTTTTCTTTATGGTATTTGTGAAGTGCTTACTATGTGTCAGGCACTGTACTAAACACTGAAGTAAATACGAGATAATCAGGTGGACCCAATCCATG